>NC_090440.1:274661049-274961700 GCF_031143425.1 Pleurodeles waltl
AATAATGCTGACCTGACTACTACTTGTGTTGCAGAATACCAGTAGCCTGTGTGTTTACCTGACTGCTACTTGCTTTCACAGAGTACTAGTAACCTGTATGTTGTTCTGGCAACTGCATGTGTGGCAGGCTATTACTGATTTGGTCTAATGATGTTTTGTGCAATACAGTTTATTTTTATATAAGTTGTTGTGGAATCTCCATTGTGGTATAGTTATTGTGTCACGTGTGTTGTGTGTGTAGTGCAAGTGCTTTACTCATTGCCTCTGGGGATAAGCCTGACTGCTCTGTGCAAGCTACTGGGGGTGAGCAGAGGTTATCTTTGGTGTACAAATTACTCACCCTAACTAGAGTGGTGGTGTCTGCCTGGTTGTGGTGCATACCCTAGCAAACCAGAAACCCCATTTTTAACACACTATGAGTACCCTAAAGATTTCTGATGTCTAAGGGAAAGAAGGCAAACCTTCAGTTGTCTTACATCCACTAATGTCACCACAGTCTATACACTCAGGTAATAATGAGGACCCTCTCCGTCATTCATCACTACACCCCTGTATCGCTGGCTGATTGATCATTAGGATGATGCATGCAATAACTGCATGTTATCCATTCAGGGTGGCACAGCCAAAGAGTCCTATCCAGTGAAAGCATCTCCACCAAATGACACTTCCCCAAATGTAGCTATTAAGGTAGATGCAACAGCACATCCCAAAGTCCCACTTCATGCAGAGGAGGACGGGAATGACTTCCTCTTTGAGTCTTTCTCAAGAACCAAAAAAAGCAACACTGTTCTTACTCATGCTACGAACTGTTGAAGTGCTCCACAGATAATTTCAAAATGCCTCTAAATGGTAAGAGTGGTTACATCACAGATAGAAAAGAAGTTTGTTTAAATTAGTGTCCTAACACCTGCTGTATATCTGTGGACATGTGCCTCTCGACTTGTTAGTAGTACAAGTTCTAGAAATCATACACTCATGCAGTGAACAGTGGATACATTTCCCCCAGTAGTAAGGCGAGCAAAAGCATAAAAATAGACACAGCGGGCAAAGATTACCTGTAGAGGCTGCAACTCAATGGTGGTTTGCCAACTCTGAGACTAGTAGCTAGGTATGGCAAGAGTCAGTAGGAAAAGATAGAAGAACTCATGCAGAATATTTCAAAAGCTTACTTAGAGTCTGAGAGGTTATAGAGAAGAAAACATTACATCCCATGCAAACAGTAGGTGTGCCTTGCATTTCACATCTCACAGCCACAAGGCAAGTTAACTCCAGATTCCCCTTGTGAAGAAATGAATGCAGTTTCAGCAACACCTTATTCAACTGCTGTTTGAAAGGCAACATCTCCATGGTCCTCATATAAATAAGTTGTTAGAAAAAATTGAAAAATGGATACAACATAGATGACGTGTGTTCTACACCACCGTTGACCATTTTCTAAGGCAGAGGTTTCTAGAAATCAGAGATATACCCTACAGCAAAGGCAAGAGTGATTGGAAGTAGACCAGTTCACCAGATGCACCAGTCTTTTATGGAAAACAGCAGCATCCAGAGGGCTGTATGCTAGGAGAACATTTCATTACAACATGTTAAGCATGCCATGAGGAACTCCAAGAAAAGGGACATCTCTCGCCAAGGATTGAACTTCTCAGCATTTGCCTAGATAACTCAGCACCTATTGAGGAAGATTAGGTTATACCTCTGAGTGGGAGGACATACTCTTGGGTCTATGGGCCTTATCTACCAGCACCCACAGTCATTGCATGGAGTTTAAAACTTGCTACTACGTTCCAACACAATCAATAAGCACTGCCTCAAACTATTCTTAGTGAAGATGGAGTCACGCTTACAAAAAGGGGCTATTGAGATAGTTCTTTGTTATCAGCAAGCTTAAGAGGAATAGTCTTTATTCTTCTTAATCACCAAAAAAGAACAAAACATTGAGCCCAATCTTGGATTTGCCACATCACCCTAGACGACTTCAGAATGGTCACTCTAAAATACATTCCACTTCTAAGTATGGGAAACTACATGACCATGCTCAGTTTAAAAGATGTGTACGTCCAGGTCTTCATCCATCAGGTGCATCAGTAGTACCTAAGGTTTGTGGGACTTTGAATAAATGACCAATTCAACGTTCTTCCATTCAAAGTAACAACCACTCCATGAATTCTTATGTCGAAAAGTACCCTCTTTTTTTTGCTTGGTTGCCCCCACAGTTTTGCCTGCTGTCAGTGTGTTTTTGACTGTGTTTACTGGGCTCCTGCTAATCAGGACCCCAGTGACTGTGCTCTTTCCCGCTAAATTTGGTTGCCCCTGCCTTTCTGCACCCCACAATTTGCATACTGGTGCACCCATGTAAGTCCCTAGTATAAGGTACCCAGGTACCCAGGGGATTGAGGTACCAGGGGTTCCCAATGTGCTGCAGCATGCATTATGCCACCCATGGGAGCCAATGCAAAAGGTGTCTGCAGGCCTTCAATTACAGCCTGCGTGAAATGATGCATGCACCCTTTCACTACAGGTCACCTCACAAGGTCACTCTAAGTCATCCCTATGGCAGGCCCTCCTAGCCCAGAGTGCAGGGTGCAAGCACCTGTGTGTGAGGTCTCCTCTGCCTGAGCAGAGAGGCCTCTACTAACTCTAGCTCAATTTTCCTGGACTTCATGAGTGCGGGGAAGTCATTTTACCAGTTTACTGGACATATAGGTAACTACCTATGTCCAGCTACACAATGTTAACTTCGACCCTGGGAATGTTTGGTATCAAACATGTGCCAATCATACCCCAATACTATTGCCAGTATTGGTTGTATGATTCCATGCACTCTGGTGTTCCTTAGAGGACCCCCAGCTTTGCTCCTACCAGTTTGCAGGCTTTTCCCGGGCAGCCCGCGCTGCTGCCATTCTATAGACAGGTTTCTGCCCTCCTGCTGCTTGAACACCTCAAGCCCAGGAAGGCAGAATAAAGAATTCCCTTTAGGAGAGTGAGGCAACACCCTCTCCCTTTGGAAATAGGTGTTACATGGCTTAGGAGGGGTCGCCTCCCCAAGCCACCGGTATGCTTTGAAGGGCACATTTGGTGCCCTCTTTGCATAAATTGGTTTGCACCAGTCCAGGGACCCCGGTACCTGCTCTGTTGCAAAACTGGACCATGGAAAGTTGAGTTTCCACTCCCCTGTCTATCACCGCCCCAGGGGTGGTGCCCAGAGCTCCTCCAGGGGGCCACTTGCCTCTGCCATCTTGAATCCAAGGTGGGCAGAGGCCTCTAGGAGCATTTCAGTGGCCAGGTCAGGCAGGTGACATGACAGCCCCCTCCTGATAGGTGGTCACTCTGCTAGATGACCAGTCCCCCTTTTAGAGCTATTTAGGGTCTCCCTCTTGGGTGGGTCCTCAGATTCGACGTGCAAGATTCCAGCAGGACTCCTCTGCAATGTTTATTTTGACTTCTGGCCACTGGATCTGCAACCGGACTTCACAGGAACCTACAATCTGTAGCTCCAGTGATGACTTCGCTCTGCAACATTGTTTCTTCAGCTCCTTCCAGGAACTGGAACATTTCCCTGGCTGTGTATCCTCTGAGGGCAGCATGTCTTCAGTTTGCAGCAAGAAGGAATCTCCCTCGGAGTGAAGGAGTCCCTCCCCTGCATCCTCAAGGCACCAACTACGACGACAACCGGCCACGTGGATCCTCTCTCCTGCAACTGTGTGGATCCTGCAACTCAGGTGATGGTCTTGAGTGGTCTCCTGTACGAGCTGTTCAACTTTGGAGGTGGTGAGTCTTTGCCTCTTCTTGCCGGACAGTACCCCTGTGCACCGTAACTACAGCTACCAAGGCTTGTGGGCTCTTCTTGCAAGGGATCTTCATGCTCCGTGTAGCCCCAGCCTCCAGCACTCTTCCCTGAAATGCTTAGTCTCTTGCCTGCTGCTCCAGCGATGTGGGACTCCTTTCCAGGTGTGCTGAGTGGGCCTCACTGCGACTCCTGGGCCTGCTGCCTGTGAGATGCTTGTGGAGGCTGCATCCTCGACTTCTGGCTCTCCTCACTTCTGAGGGTCGCCGGAGACTTCCCTCCTTGGGTTGAGTCTTCTTGGACCTTCCTGGTCCCCAGCAGCTCTGCAACTCTTCTTCTGCAACTCTTGCCTTTGCCAAGGCTTGTTGGTGGTTTTTCCACACCACTGACGGATTGCAACTCTTCTTCTGATGTGGGGCATCAGCTGCATCACTTCTGGAACTCTTCTTCTGCTCCTGTGCTGCTTAGCCGACTGCTGGTCTTCTGCGTCAGCCTGGTACTGCACCTCCAGAAGATGGGTAGTGGCCTCTGTCCCAACCGGACCCTCCAACTGGAACTGGACTTGTTCCCCTTCATTTGCAGGCCCTCTTCTGTCTGGATACATCTTCTGTTTCTTCCAATCTTGCTTAGGTTGTGCACAGTCCTTTTACAAAGTTTCTCTGTGGGTTTAGAAAAAAACTGGTATTTATCTCTTCTCTCCTGGTCGCTGGAGGACACTATGGTACTTACCTTTTGGGGTCCTAGTTCCTCCAGCTCCCCTCTACAGATGCCACTTACCTGGGTGGGGGTCTGACTCTCACATTACACTTTTTTAGTATATGGTTTAGTCTCCCCCAGGGTCTCTATTGGTTACTGTTATTTCACTGTTTTCTATTGCTTTCTATGCCCATTCCTGATTACTAAGGTGTATATAATCGTGTGTTTGTTTACTCACCTGCTAGTAGAGTATTGCCTGTACAGTATTTTAGTATTTGCACCACTAAAATAAAGTATCTTTGTTTTTGTAACACTGTGTAGTTCTTTTATGTGTGTAAGTGCTGTGTGACTATAAGTGGTATTGCATAAGCTTTGCATGTCTCCTAGATAAGTCTTGGCTGCTCATCCACAGCTACCTCTAGAGAGCCTGGCTTGCTAGACACTGACTACACCTCACTAATAGGGGACACCAGGACCAAGTATAAGGTGATAACACCATAGGTGCTCACCACACAACATGTCAGCTTTCTACAGCTTACGCATTGCTCAGCTATGTTTTCTGCTTACTTCGGTTACAGCCAAATTAATGTATTCCTATACATAGACAATTGCCTGGTAAAAAGCTAAGCAGTGCCTTGCCAACACTTAATACGTCATTCTGATAGAAACTTCTAATAACAGATTGCTCAACTTTTGACTATACCCAGGCGCCAGCCTGTATCATTAAGATGTTTCAGCATAGCCCCTTTGCATCGATGGGTGACATCTTGTGGCTCCGCATTGATGCCGTTCTACACTAGAAGTGACAGTTGGAACCTCATATAAGCTCTACCCAAGCGGGATGTTCGTTCCTTTCTTTATGTGCCTTCAGGCAGAAATCCTGAGCTAGTGCCGAACTTCCTCTCATCAGTTGCAGGGCTTGAAAAATCTACTCGACCACTCGCTATGGTGAGTCTTATTTGATCAGGTTGAGCTATTTTTAGGACTTACTTGCCCCTTCTGGCGAGTTGACAAAGAACAGGTGTTCTGTTCACTTGAAAAGTGGAGGGGCAATAAAAGATGCCTTTATATCTTTTTCTTATGTCACATTTGCTGTGTGTTGACAGAGGTCAAAAGTCAGTTTGTCTTACAATTAATTTTCCTTCCGACTGCAGAGTTCCAGGGCTTTGTAAGGTGAACTGCGTGACCTGCTGTTTAGAGTGTAACACTAAAAAGACCTAGGGTGTCACACAGCATTGAAATGACTAAGTCAACTGTGCAAACATTTCATAATATATTTCAGCAGTTGTGAAAGCCCATTTTTTATATTTGTGTGATGAAAAAAATATTTTAATAGGATGAAAACAAATCAGAAAACTTTGTGTTGATGTGCAAAGGATATGCTTTCTGAAACCCAATTTGCACAGATTGTTAATAAGCTATATAGTTTTACCAGTAAAGCTGCAAGTTAGTGGAAAGGTTTTTGACATTTCTTGGAAATTTACTGTGCTTAGATGACAATATTCTACCACATCATGGCTTAGTAATATAGTTATTAAAAGCGAGTGTTTAAACAGAGAAACACTCCTGCCCTGATGGCAATTCTGTTAGTAAACTAAAAGAAGTCATGGGTCATGTGTCCCCTATATATGGTTTAGATTTTTCAGATACATGCAGCAAACTTTAGTCTACTTAATCAAACAAAAAGAGGTGTTTTTTTACTGCAGAAATGTTGAGGTCACATATTTGAAGGTGCGATCATATGTGAGAGTGAAGAAAAAGGCGACTCTGTAAACTGTGTCCAACTGCAAACCGAATCCTCTCGACCTTGGCTGAGGTCATGCCCTGGAGCAGTTCTGACACGTCACTTTGACGGTGATATCTGTCAGTGCTGTTTACCGGTTGGTGCATGTAGGAAGCTGGCCTGGTGTGTTGTGTGTACCTAAGCTGCTTACACTTCATACCAGATCCAGTTATCCCCTCTTAGTGATGTGTAGGCAGTGTCTAGAAGCCAAGCTCTCTAGAGGTAGCTATGGATAAGCAGCCAAGGCTTATCTAGGAGACATACAAAGTGCATGCATTACCACTGTAGTCACACAGCACTTACACACATGAAAGAAAACACTTGCTTGTACAAGAATAAAGGTAATTTATTTTGGGAACAAATCACCACAAAATACTAGAAAAGGTGACCCGCCCTTAGAAGGTAAGTAATACACTAAATATATACACTAGTACTCAGAAACAGGCATGGAAAATGTTAGAAAACAGTGCAAATAATAATAACCAATAGTGACCCGAGGGGGAGCACAAACCATATGCTAAAAAAATGGAATGCCAACAAGGTGCCCCCACCTGGGTAAGTAAAATGTGTATAGGAGAGCTGGGTGCATCAGAAAACCACAAAGGTAAGTAACACAGTCACTCCCCCTCACCCCCCCCCCCCCTCCCCAAACCATGAATGCAGGGTTTTCCCCAAACCACCCAAAAGGAAAAGAAGAAAACGAAAACACACAGAAAAGACTGCAAGAGAACCTGCGGTGGATTACCAAAGAGGGAGACTTGTGGAGAGAGGGGACCAAGTCCAGAAGTGTATGTGGGGGTCCAGGAGGAGTAGGCAATACTACCCACCCAGAAGTACTTGTTGGAGTTGGTCGTCGTGGAAGGAAGATAGGTCAACACTGCAGCCCAGAAGACGGAGAAGAGTTCCTGATGAGTGCAAGAGGTGTCCCACGCTGGAAGCTGGATTGCAGATGGGTGTTGGTTAAGGATTTCAACGGACAAGCCTTGGCAAAGGCAATCTCGCGGTTGGGGGGAAAAGCGGTGGTGCCGGAGACCAGCAACATCTTGCATCCCAGAAGGCCCACCGGAGCAGAGGCAATACCCACAGGTGTCCCGCAGGACAGGGACACAGGAGTCTCTGGAGCAGGCCATGAAGCACCACAGAAGAGGCTCCCACGTCGCAGGAGGACCATGCAGAGGCCCAGGTGTTGCAGGAGGGAGTGCTGGGGGCTGGAGCTACACATTGCCTGAAGTTCCCACTGGCGGTGAAGAAAAGAAGCCTTGGCAGCTGCAAAGGATGCGGTGCACAGGGGTACTGTCTTGCTTGGAGTGGAAAGGACCTACCACCACCAATGTGCAACAGCTGGTAGAGAGGACCAAGGGGACCACACCGGACTACCACCCATGATGCAGGACCCACGCAGTCAGTTGTCTTTGCAGTCAGGTACCTGTGGATGCAGGCGAGTGATGCCTTCACCCCAAGGAAGATTCTTTCTTCTCCTTGTGCAGGCTGAAGAGTTAGTCTTCTGAGGATGCACTGCTGGGGAAATATTGCAAAGCTGGCAGGAGCCAGAGAAACAAAGTTGCGGAAGAGTCTTTTTCCAAGTTAGCAGCAGTGTCGGTTCCTGGAGGGTCCAGACTCCGTTTCAGTAGTCAGAAGTCGAAGTGGAGGTTGCAGAGGAGTCCTGTCTGAATCATGCAAGCCAAATCTGAGGACCCACCCAAGAGAGACACACTAAATAGCCCTGAAAGGGCGGTTGGTCACCTAACCAGTTAAGCACCTATCAGGAGGGGACTCTGACATCACCTACCTGGCCTGGCCACTCAGATGCCAACCTTAGAAACAAGATGACAGAACATAGGAACCCTCTGGAGGAGCTCTGGGCACCACCCCTGGGGTGGTGATGGACAGGGGAGTGGTCACTCCCCTTTCCTTTGTCCAGTTTCATGCCGGAGCAGGGACTGGGGAGGATTCCTGAAACGGTGTGGACTTGTTTATGCATGGAGGGCACCAAATGGGCCTTTCAAAGCAAACCAGTGGCTTGGGGAGGCTACCCCTCCCAAGCCAGTCACGCCTATTTCCAAAGGGAGATGGTGTTACCTCCCACTCCCAAAGGAAATCCTTTGTTCTGCTTCCTGGGCTTGATCAGATCAAGCAGCAGAAGGGCAAAAACCTGTCTGAGGGGTGGCAGCAGGTGGGCTGCCCGGAAAACACAGTAGGACTGGTGGTAGCAATGCTGGGGGTCCTCTAAGGAGCAACCCACCCAGAAGTACTTGCAACAGTATTGGGGTTTGATAACTAACATGCCCAGGTTCGAAGTTACTATCATGTAGCTGGACATAGATAGTGACCTATGTCCAGTACAAGCATAAAATGGCATCCCCGCACTCACAAAGTCCAGAAAGATGGATCTGGAGTTTGTGTGGGCACCTCTGCTATTGCAGGGGTGCCCTCATACACAGCTACCTGCACCCTGCCCTCTGGACTGAGAGGGCCTACCATAGGGGTGACTTATATTGACCTGGTGTAGTGCCATGTAGTGAAAACGAGTGCATGCAGCTGTTTCGCACAGGCTGCAATGGCAGGCCTGGAGAACCCTTTGCATGTGCTCCCTATGGGCGGCAGAATAACTGCCATATACCAGGGACTTACATGGGGGGGACAGTATGCCAATTGTGGGAAGAAAAAGGTACAATTTAGAGGAGAGAGTGAAACTACTGGGGTCCTGGTTAGCAGGAACCCAGTAGACACAGTCACAAATACTGAGGACAGGCAGAAAATGGGGGTAACCATGCCAAGAAAGAGGATACTTTCCTACAGTGCATTTTGTTTTGACATGAGGAGGGGATAATTTAGCAGTTTTTACTTTCCAGTACCACCAGTCTTTTCCTGGTGGTGACGTGAGGTGAAACCTAGCCTTTAATTCTGCCTATCTAAATTAGATGGGTGGAATTTGAGGTCTGCCTGAGACGGTCCCTCCTCTGCAGGGCCATCAGTGGGGTTTAATCACAATGGAGATGACGTAGTCTCCGCCACGATTAAACCTGAGGAAGGCAACCATTATTGCCATTACTGTTGCCACTGAGTATAAATACCACCAAGGTATAAATCAACCCCAAAGTTCTTTCGATAATAGAATACCCTTTCTAAGATAAACTGCATACTGTCTTATTTGAAGTGGTTTACAGTTGGGTGCAGTCCGTAAGGATACCTCTTGCCACAGTTTCACAAATTATTATTATCTGGATTCAGAAACCTGATCAGAATCCAAGTTTCGCTGGACATTTAAGTTAATTTACAGGAAGATATAGTCATTCAAAGAAATAGTTACTCATCTGTATATTTTATCTGATGAAAACATAATTATCAGACGAGTCCTAATCTCCCCTCCTCCCACCACCACCACCTCTTTTGCTGAGGCTATTCTGTAATTTTTTGTTTCGTTGAGGTAATGTAAATGATGCTCACAGCATAATGGCACTTTAAGATATTGATTGCAAAGTTAGATTTTATAAAGGTTGATTTTTTTTAGTATTGTTCAGTAACCAGGCCTCTCTTTCAATGATAAATATTACTTGTGGAACTCTGTGCACAGAGCACAGTATGCTTAACAATACAAAGGCCAGGCACCATCTTCCAATTGCAGAATGAAATTAACCCGATACAAAACGCGCATGCTAATTCCCGTCCACCCTATCTAAAGGTACCTTGTACACAACCACAATCCAAGGATATGTGGCCTAGGGTTACAATGGTTTTGCCCATTCCAGAAACGCCTTAGATGAACAAACCACCCATAATGCATACTAGTAGCTTATTATATTCATCAACATGCTTGTTGGAAATGGTCCTTTTTGCAGGGTTATCCCCAACCTTTTTTCCTTATTACTCCTATTTTTCAGATCTGTTTTGTTGGTTTATTGTCTCTGCAGATTTTACCACTGCTAACCAGAGCTAAAATGCAAGTGCTCCCTGTGTAAATTGTATTGGTGATAAGTGTATCCATGATTTACCAATAAGTCCCTAGTAAAGTGCACTAGAGTTGCCCAGGTTCTTTACATCAAATGCTACCAGTGGGCTTGCAGCACTGATTGTGCCACCCACATGAGTAGCCCTGTAAACATGTCTCAGACCTGCCACTGCAGTGTCTGTATGTGCAGGCTTGCACTGCCAATTCGACCTGGCAAGTGTCCCCACTTGCCAGGCCCAAACCTTCCCTTATGACATTTAAGTCACCCCTAAGGTAGGCCCTAGGTAGCCCCGTGGGCAGGTTGCAGTGTATTTAAAATATAGGGCATGTACTGGTGTGTTTTACATGTCCTGATAGTGAAATACTGCCAAAGTCAGTTGTCACTGTTGCATGGCCTATCTCTCCTGTGGGTTAACATGGGGTCCATCACTTGTTGTTTTTGCATTTTTCGCCCTGAGTGGGAAGGTGTAGGAAGTTGGCTCTGTATGTGCTATTTCAAAGTAAGGAATAGCATGCACAGAGTCCAAGGGTTCCCCTTAGAGGTAAGATAGTGGCAAAAAGACATAATAATAATGCTCTATTTTGTGGTAGTGTGGTCGAGCAGTAGGCTTATCAAAGGAGTAGTGTTAAGCATTTGTTGTACATACACACAGGCAATAAATGAGGAACACACACTCAGAGACAATTCCAAGCCAATAGGTTTTTGTATAGAAAAATATATTTTCTTGGTTTATTTTAAGAACCACAGGTTCAAATTCTACATGTAATATCTCATTTGAAAGGTATTGCAGGTAAGTACTTTAGGAACTTTGAATAATCACAATAGCATATATACTTTTGGAATACAACACATATAGCTATTTTAAAACTAGAGACAGTGCAATTTTCACAGTTCCTGGGGGAGGTAAGTTAATGTTAGTTCTTGCAGGTAAGTAAACCACCTACAGGGTTCAAATTGGGGTCCAAGGTAGCCCATCGTTGGGGGTTCAGAGCAACCCCAAAGTTACCACACCAGCAGCTCAGGGCCGGTCAGGTGCAGAGTTCAAAGTGGTGCCCAAAACACATAGGCTTCAATGGAGAAGGGGGTGCCCCGGTTCCAGTCTGCCAGCAGGTAAGTACCCGCGTCTTCGGAGGGCAGACCAGGGGTGTTTTGTAGGGCACCGGGGGGGGGACACAAGTCCACACAAAAAGTACACCCTCAGCAGCGCGGGGCGGCCGGGTGCAGTGTGCAAACAAGCATCGGGTTTGTAATAGGAATCAATGGGAGACCAAGGTGTCTCTTCAGCGATGCCAGCAGGCAAGGGGGGGGCTCCTCGGGCTAGCCACCACCTGGGCAAGGAAGAGGGCCTCCTGGGGGTCACTCCTGCACTGGAGTTCCGATCCTTCAGGTCCCGGGGGCTGCGGGTGCAGGGTCTTTTCCAGGCGTCGGGATCTTAGAGTCAGGCAGTCGCGGTCAGGGGGAGCCTCGGGATTCCCTCTGCAGGCGTCGCTGTGGGGGCTCAGGAGGGACAACTTTGGTTACTCACAGTCTCGGAGTCGCCGGGGGGTCCTCCCTGAGGTGTTGGTTCTTCACCAGTCGAGTCGGGGTCGCCGGGTGCAGTGTTGCAAGTCTCACGCTTCTGGCGGGGATTGCAGGGGTCTTTAAAGCTGCTCCTCTGGAAACAAAGTTGCAGTCTTTGTTGAACAGGGCCGATGTTCTCTGGAGTTTCTTGGTCCTTTTAGAGCAGGGCAGTCTTCTGAGGATTCAGAGATCGCTGGTCCTGGGGAAAGCGTCGCTGGAGCAGTTTTCTTCCGAAGGGGGGAGACAGGCCGGTAGGGCTGGGGCCAAAGCAGTTGGTGTCTCCGTCTTCTCTGCAGGGTTTTTCAGCTCAGCAGTCCTCTTCTTCTTAGGTTGCAGGAATCTGAGTTCCTAGGTTCAGGGGAGCCCCTAAATACAGAATTTAGGGGTGTGTTTAGGTCAGGGAGGGCAGTAGCCAATGGCTACTGTCCTTTAGGGTGGCTACACCCTCTTTGTGCCTCCTCCCTGAGGGGAGGGGGGCACATCCCTATTACTATTGGGTGAATCCTCCATCTGCAAGATGGAGGATTTCTAAAAGTCAGAGTCACCTCAGCTCAGGACACCTTAGGGGCTGTCCTGACTGGCCAGTGACGCCTCCTTGTTTTTCTCATTATCGCTCCTCGACTTGCCGCCAAAAGTAGGGGCTGGGTCCAGGGGGTGGGCATCTCCACTAGCTGGAGTGCCCTGGGGCATTGTAACACGAAGCTTGAGCCTTTGAAGCTCACTGCTAGGTGTTACAGTTCCTGCAGGGGGGAGGTGTGAAGCACCTCCACCCAGAGCAGGCTTTGTTTCTGTCCTCAGAGAGCACAAAGGCTCTCGCCGCATGGGGTCAGAAACTAGTCTCTCAGCAGCAGACTGGCACAGACCAGTCAGTCCTGCACTGAACAATTGGGTAAAATACAGGGGGCATCTCTAAGATGCCCTCTGTGTGCATTTTTAATAAATCCAACACTGGCATCTGATACCAAACTTCCCAGTATTCAGTGTAGCCATTATGGTGCTGTGGAGTTAGTTTTTGACAGACTCCCAGCCCATATACTCTTATGGCTACCCTGCACTTACAGTGTCTAAGGGTTTGCTTAGACACTGTAGGGGCATAGTGCTCATGCACCTATGCCCTCACCTGTGGTATAGTGCACCCTGCCTTAGGGCTGTGAGGCCTGCTAGAGGGGTGACTTACCTATGCCACAGGCAGTGTGAGGTTGGCATGGCACCCTGAGGGGAGTGCCATGTCGACTTAGTCATTTTCTCCCCACCAGCACACACAAGCTGGCAAGCAGTGTGTCTGTGCTGAGTGAGGGGTCCCAAGGGTGGCATAAGACATGCTGCAGCCCTTAGAGACCTTCCCTGGCATCAGGGCCCTTGGTACCAGGGGTACCAGTTACAAGGGACTTACCTGGGTGCCAGGGTTGTGCCAATTGTGGAGACAATGGTAAATTTTAGGTGAAAGAACACTGGTGCTGGGGCCTGGATAGCAGGGTCCCAGCACACTTCTCAGTCAAGTCAGCATCAGTATCAGGCAAAAAGTGGGGGGTAACTGCAACAGGGAGCCATTTCTTTACAGAAGGGTATGCCCAGACGTGGGTCCCGTGCTTCCCATGCCACTGGATTCAAGCTAGCCTGGCTGATGAGGGGTGAAACCCCGAAACCGGTCCCAGGATGCTTGTTTCCAGTCCAGGGAAGACCTGGCCTAGCAGTTTGGGCTGGACTGTTCCCATGGGGAACAGGGTTAAGACTGATTTGCATATGGCTGGGCCAAACTGGAATGGCATGGGCAGCAAAAAAACGATGGATTAAACCCAGATCTGTGACTGGGGGTGAATGTTTGACAATGTTCAGCATTCCGTCCATCACTTGTTGTTTTTGCATTAACATGGGGACTACCTTTAAATATCTTTTACGTGCAGTTTCCCATGGGAAGCAGATACTGATTTGGAGTTTGGGGTCTCTAAACTCGCAATTTAAAAATACATCTTTTGGTAGAGTTGTTTTTTAGATTGTCTGTTTGAAAATGGCACTTTAAAAAGTGGGCATTTTCTTGCTTAACCATTCTGTGCCTCTGCCTTCCTGTGGAATCCACGTCTGGGTCAGAGTGACAGTTGGACTGTTTGTGAATTCCTTCTAGACAGTGACACAACAGGAGCTGAGGTGTGTTCTGTATATCCTGAGGAGTCTCCTAAGCTAGAGTGGGGAGGGAGGAGCTGACACCTGCACCTGAAAGGGCTGTGTCTGTCCTCACAGTTCAGTCTCCAACCCCCTAGTGTGTTTCTGGGGCCAAGCCTGGGCAAGGCAGAATCTTGTCAGCAACAGAGACTTTCCTTAGAAGGTTGCCTACTTCAAAGGCAGAAATTGGTATAAGTAGTGGACCCAAAACCCAAGACTTTTAGAACACTTCTGAATCAAGAGGAACCTCTGCCAAGAAAAAGAGCTGGAGGAGAAGGACTGTCCCTTTGCTGTGTTTGCTTTGCTGGGTTGTCCTGCAGTTGCTGCTTCTGCCTTAAAGAAAACAGATTGGGCTGTGCTCTGTATCCTGCTTGTGAAGTTCCTTTAGGGCTTGAAGTAGAGCTTCCCTCCTGTAGGAAGTCTCTGAGATATAAAAGACTTCAGATTCATCTGCCTACAGCACTGGGAACAGTGTGTTTTGTGCTGCAACAGAAGAAAAAACACCACAACGCCGTCAATGACCAGTGGCGGCTTCTTCTCAATGGGTGTGGCGGGTGAGGGTTATTAAAAAAATTAATAAAAATCAAATAACATTTTAAAAAACGTACATTTATTGGTGGAAGAGACGGTTCCGTCTCTCCCTCTTTCTCGGACTCCCGGAAGCACACAGGCTTCCAGACTCTCCTGCAATCAAGATGCTGAACAGCATAACAGCAGTGTTTTGATTGGTCTGAGTGCCCTGCTATGGGCGCTCAGACAAGGAGTTAGGGCCCTATGCACTTTCTCCTCCCGGCTGTTCAGTACAGCCGGATGGAGAAATGCAGTGTGTGCATGACTTTTTGGCCGGCCAAAACATCATGTGCACATAGCCCTCTTCAAACCCAGCCCCGTCCCGCCCCGCCCTAACCTTGCTTCCAAGGAAAATAAAATCATAAAACCTTGCATTATTATAATTTTTTCCCCTTTCCTTCACTGCATAAAGCAGAGGGGCGATGCTCCTCCTCCTTAGCGGAGGAGCCGCCGCTGTCTGCACCGTGACCTGACGCACGGAGCCGTGCCCCATTTCGCACCGCAACGCTGGTCTCACCGACATCGCCACCTGATGCCATCACCGATCTGTGCTTACACCGTGACTGGTGGGCCCCGCTCTCCTCATTGCCTTGCTCACATCACAGACTTGGCATCCCCGACGGCGCCACTCTGCACAGATGCAAACGCCGCTGCCTGCACCGTGGCCTGAGGACTCTGCTCGTGGGGTACACAGAGCACCGTCCCGCACCGCAGCCCAGGTCCACAGACGCCAGTGCCATTGACTCAGCATCGTCAACAGATGGCCCTGTCTGCATCATGACCTGTGAGTACCGCATGGAGCCCGCCCTGCATCTTACCACTGCCTTGGGCCTACCGATGACAGCACTTCAGCAATGACAATGCTGCAGCCCACACCGCAACCTGGAGACACCACACGTCACACTTGGTTGCTTCACATCTCAGCCCTGATCTTACTGCACCGTGACTTGTGGGCACTGCCTGTCGCACTGTCCTGCTTCGCACTGCAGCACCGATGCCATCAACACTAGTGCTCCTGACTTTGTCATCAGCCCAGAGTTCGATCTTCAACAGGTGTAACTTTATGGGCCCAATGACCCCGGCACCAACCTCTGGAACCAATGCCAGCAACGCCACACTCTGTATCGCATCTCAAGGACTGTGGCACTCTACATTTCTGAGGCACTGTTTGTGGGTCTTCCCAACGCCATAGCTGACACTCGTCGCCGCAGACGGCCTGAACTGTTGGATTTGTTGTTCACGATGCCATGATAGCCCCAGATGGAGCAATCCACTTCAGGTGTATTTTTAAGTTATCATTGCAAAATTCATATCTTTATTATTGTATGTTGGATTTTTCTCATTTTTATCTTGTTTTACACAGATAAGTATTGGCTATTTTTCTAAAACTGGTGTGGTGTCCTTTTGTAGTGTTTTCACTGTATTACTGTGTGATATTTGCAAATGCTTTACACATTGCTTCTGAGATAGGTCTTGACTGCTCCTACCAAGGTGGTGAACAGGGGTTATCTGAGCTGGGTATCTCCCTTACCCTGACCAGAGAGAGTGTCCCTACTTGGACAGGGTGTAAACTGACTGCCAACTAGAGACCCCATTTCTAACAATACTCTGTGCGAAAAGTGCTGATCGAACAACTGAAATCAGCATCTGGTCAGGGTCATACAGAAATCCAGACACTGAAGTTCATCACTTGGCTAGCATCCATTATGGAACCACTTTAAGGGCCACTTTGAACGCCCAGAATGAGTCGAGCAAATCTCCAGTTCTGTATTGCATCTCAGAACTCATCAAATAGCACATTTTCATCTTCACCCTACAGCAATAGTTGCGTCGGGTCTACATTGGCCCAGTCACACTATTTGGATGGATACACAACTTTTGCACACAGGAAAATGGTCCAGAGGATACCGCACTTTCTCGTCAGTATATGCTGTAGCTTGCTGGAATATGGTAGGACGATGTCATTAATGGATGTGTCCTGCCACTTTATTTCTTTGTTGCATTTCAAATCTGAGGCTGGAGCCAGAACCACACAGTGCCACTTTGATTCAACGATTTCTGCATCTAATCTGATGAAAAGGAGTCAACGGAAATAATATTTAGGAATCAGTAAGAACATTAAAGAATATGCATATCTATTTTTGCGTATGTTGGATTTGTCCTTGAACCAATGTTGTACTTCTGAGAGGCATAGAAGGTTTTTGGAAGTATTGGCTGTTAAATAAAGTTGAGGCATTGATCCATCCATTCATTAACACAGACACAATTCATTGGGTTAAAATGTTTATATTCCTTTCAGGGCGCACTTGGTTGCTAATTATGTATCCTTTAGCACAAATCTTAGGCCCTAATTACGATCTTGGCAGATGAGATACTCCGTCACAAACGTGACGAATATCACTCCCTCCCTATTACAAGTTCCATAAGATTTGATGGAACTTGTATTTCGGCGGACTGGATTTCTGTCACGTTTGTGACAGAGTATCCCATCCGCCAAGATCGTAGTCAGGCCCTTAGTCACCTCATCAGTTACTGAGAAACATAATTTGATGACAAATTCAGTACAGAAGTTCATAGACTAGAATTTGTTCTTTATTTTCCTATATGTTTTTTCTGAAGTAATTAATTTGTTAGCAATGCACGAATGAGTAAAGCAACATTTGCTCTTCTTTTTAGCTACCATTAACTTAAATTCGATGAATGATGGGTGGTACGGAGCCCTAAAAGAGGGAATTCAGCAGCAACAGAACCAGCTTGTGTGGGTCTCAGAGGGCAAGGTAAGTGTATGTTATGTCGTACTGGGTTGGATTTGAGTTGTTAAATTTACAGAAGCATTGTTGTAGGACATATGGATCCACTAGAATTGTTACCGTGCACGCAGCTGATATCAACCTCTCAACTTAAGAATGTAGAATATTGTTAGGGAATGTTATGTAGCATAGTGGTTGTGTCAGAATATATCTCGACAGTTTAAGATGTGTGTGCAAGGGTGTCTGTTCTTCACAATTTTGCTCCTTAAAACCTTAAGTCTAGCACATCTTTGCCGCAGTGTTCATGGGTGCTAAATTAAAAATGTATTACAGACATGTGTTTTACACTGTAGCAACCTCAAAATCTTATGCTGAAAGGTAACCTAAAGTCACTTTAGAGATATTTAGGTTATTTACTTCTCTTTTCACCCAGTTAGCTTCTGTTATTTTATCAAATCCCAAGGCATCTCGTGGTGACTGTTACTGTACCATTATAACTATAAAAACTGTGTCTGGAATATGCAAGAGATAAAGGGACAGAAGTATCATGCATTTTTGTGGTCGCAAATGGCCTGATAGGGACCAAAAATGTATTTTGGTGTCTATGAATTCCAATTTGCATTTCGGTAACTTGCTACCGAATCGCAATTTTGAGTTGCGACTACATACCGATTCGGTATTAGGAAGGGGTGAGTCGGGCATCCCTTACTAATACCGAATCGACGCGATATTTAGGAGTGTTTTGTGACCGAAATGCGGTCACAAATCATTCACATTTTAGCACCGGTTTCAAGTAGGTGGTAACCCATTCTCAAACTGGAAGGGGTCCCTTCGAGAATGGTAGCGAACGTTTTTTTTAAGAGCTGGCAGTGTTCCCATGGACCACTGTCTACGCTTAAAAAAAAAAAATTAAAAAAAATGCAAAGAAAACTTTTCATTTTTCTTTTTTAAAACACATCCCATTTTCCTTTAAGGAAAATGGGCTGCATTTAAAAAAAAAAAAAAAAAAAAAAAGATTGCTTTATTTAAAAGCAATCACAGACATGGTGGTCTGCCTAGCCCAGCAGGCCACCATCCCTGTGCTTGTAGCCATTCACATAGGGTTGCAAGTTGCGACCTAACTCATGAATAGTAATGAGGTAGATCTATTTGCAAGCCGTTGGGAATCGCTAAATGAAACTCCTGGTGTTTCATACATTCAAATAGCGAGTACCTCATTGTGATTAGCAGAAAATCGCAATGAGGTAATCGCTATTCAGATAAATTATACATTAGGCCCAAAAAGTGAAAGATGACAAGAGAGAGAAACATAAGAGTAGCAACAGTGAAAGAAATTAGAAGGAATCAACGAATGAAGAAAGCTAGCAGATACAGAGGCATGATGGTGATTTTTTTGTGTGGGGTGAGTGGGTAATGAATGGTGATACCTGGAGCACAATGAGTACCTGAGCAATGCACAAAGGATTGACAAAGAAACAAGGGGAAGAATGGATGTGCCATCTTGAAGCTACTCACTATCTGTATTTCCCCCTTCTTTTCTGTTATCCTTTAAGAGAGAACAGGACAATGATTGATCATCCCGTTATATCCACTACATCAGGTTATAATTAGAATGCATGGGATGTGTCCTGAAGGGCAGAAGTGTTTAGTGAAAGGAGATGCTAGGTGGGGCCTAAGTTATTTAGTGCCTTCAGTGTGTGTGAGAGGAGTTTGAAATGACCGCATTTGTGTATCGGCAGCCAGTACAGCTCCTGAGGATTGGTTGTAATGCAAGTTTCTGTGTGGGAGTTTGAGAATGAGTCTGGCTGCTGAGTTCTGAATGGTTTGTAGTCTTTCAGTGAGTTGTTTGGTGATCCCAGCGTAGAGGGTTTTCCCTTAGTCCAACGTGCTGTGACTTGGGCGTGAGTAACAGTTTATCTAAAGTTGCTTGGGAGCCATTTGAAGTTCCTCCTCAGCACATTCACTGTGTGGAAGCAGGATTCAGTGACTGCTTTGAATTGTGCAGTCATGTCCAGTAATTGATAAATGTTTATTCAGACGGTCCTCATGTGAGCCGAGTTCGGCAGGCCACCTAGTTATTATTCATTACTGACTGAAGCCAGGATATTTTATCCTTTCTCCCTCAACGTACCTGTCACAGTTGAGATCATAAGCAATAGCAAATGCAAAGGTATAAGCGTTATGACAGATTTAACTCTGCTATTATGATAATGTGTTTCTTAATACCCTCAATATGTTTTATGGGAGAAGAGCGATTAAAAAGTAGTTTTTTTTTGTTTTGTTTTTTTAAAGATTTCAGGAGGTCCTGGCTGCTTTTGGTCTCTTGTGTCAAGGGCAGTGTAGGCAAACCTCTCCATAGGGAGTTATTCTCCAGGTGAATTGTATACAACTGTGTTACCTACATGAAGTACCCAAAGCAACCTTTCTAGAAGTTAAAGGGGATATCTCAAGACAAAAGAAGAAAAACACAATTGACGTGACAAAAATGTGCGTAGCCCAGTCTGAAACTGCTCAAAGTACTTAGCTGTGGAAAATGTACAACTTTAGTGGTTTGAAGTGGGAGCTGTTCACTTTATAGTTATGGGTCAAAGATCTCCTATAACCACTAATATGCAAAACTAAAAATGCCTTCATGGACAGTTTTAGTTAGGCTCCTCTTCCCCTTTTATCAGAAAGGAGGCGGGGGAAACGTTGCAGATCCCTTAGACCAAGATGTTTGTTGCACCTGATAATATTGCAAGGCTATTCCAAAATGTGTTTGGTAAAAAACAGTTGACTTTAAGATCTAGATCTCCTACAGCAGTACAAAAGATAAGGAACTTCTTGTGGAATCTCTCAACACGAGCACAACGCCTTTATTTGGGGCTGCAAAGAAGCAAATTGTTAAAATAGGCATTTTGGGCGACGTACGGATATTTGGAATTACGATTCCCTAATTACGATTCCATGTGAATCGCAATTATGGAGTCGCAATTCCAAATGTAAGAAACTCCATTGAGTTTCTTTTGCGATTCCCGGTGGGTGGCAAATAGACCTGCCTCATTAATAGCAATTTGCGACCTATCAGGAATCGCAAAAATCACAGGGATGGTGGCCTACTGGTGTCAGCAGACCATCATGTCTGTGATTGGTTTTAAATAAAGCAATTTCTTTCTTTTCTTTTTTTTTTTAAAACGCAGCCCATTTTCCTTAAAAGAAAATAGGCTGCGTTTAAAAAGAAAAATATGAAACGTTTCAGTTTCATTTTTTAAGAGTAGGCAGTGGTCCATAGGACCACTGCAAAGGGGAAGGGGTCCTTCAGGGACCCCAACCCCTTTGTGAATGGGTTAGCACCAATTTGAAATTGGTGCTAACTGCGATTGTTTTGCGACCGCATTCATGGTCACAAAACAGTCATACATACCATTTAGATTTGATGTTGGGAAGGAACGCTCTGGACACGCCCCTTCCTAATACCGAATCGCAAAACCCAAATTGCTATTCGGTAAAAAGTTACTGAATCGCAGCTTGGGCTTTGTACATCCCAAAAAGCATTTTTCTAGGCCCGTTTGCAACTAGTTAAATGCTTTGTGCATCTGGCCCTTTTTTTTCCTTATTTTTGAAGACTGCGCAGTCACTTGTGAAACTAGTTCCTAGACATTTAATATGAATGTAATAAAAAGGTGTATCACCTGTAACAATGGTTCACCAACAGAATAACACATTTCCTAGCTATCATAACAGAAAGTTTCAGTTCTATTAAGAACACTAAGTTGAGAATTATGCTCAAACTTCATTCGCTGTATTTTCTCCAGCAGCTTTATTACACTACAGATCACCTCCTTACCCATAAACACTTGGAAAGAAGTGAACAAAATGTCACCTATCAGCAGTCATTGTGCCCCTCAGAGGTGGGGGATGAATTGTTTGGTGAGGTAAAACAATCCTTGAAGGATGTTCAAACTGCAGGAGCAACCACTCCAATCTTAACTGCAATAATGATGGGCAACAAGATTCAAGTTGCTGTAATATAGATATCAGCTGACAGTGCAATAGCTCTCCTTCTACACCCCTACTTCCCTTCAGTGAAGCCTTTACAGATGTTCAACTCTGAGCCTGGTCCAAGCACTGCACAGGGGCTCTTGTGCATATGATGATTGCCTGCCTCCATCGACCCACTCCTGGGGACTCCAGTTTCCTTACCATGCACCCCTCTCCAGGAGCTTGGTGTTGCAAGCCTCCACATCTAGGATTAATTGAGGCATGTTCCCTACCTAACGTCAACCAAGCACTGTAGTCAGTAAACACTGCTTATCTATTTGGCCTTTATTGCCATAGGATTTGGGACTCATTGCGCAAGTGCTGCCAATGGTCTTGGAGTAGTCCCAACCACACTCAGCCAGGCTATTGCGGACAGGCAGGTACAGGTAAGTTCACCATAAGATGTGGGCTTGACACGACGGACTGACTGGGCAGAGTGATTTAATTATCAGTGGCCTTGAGCTTCCAGGGCTGGATGAGAAAAACTGGCTTTACATGGACTTCCCTCATGGACATGCCCTTTGATGGCTCTCGCCTTTTTGGAGATAAGACTGATTAAGTGCCAGAGTGCTTTAAGGGCTGTACAGCTACAGCCAGGTCCTTGACCTTGCCTCTGGCCCCTCGCCAACCCCAATCTTCCTTTTCCCTTTTTCATGGCCACTAAAAGGGGTCTCCAGTCGTGCTCATTCCCTCCCAACCAACAGCGGCAACAGGCGTCCCATCTTTTTCGTGGCTAATGGCGCAGGTCTTATAGCCAACCTATGACAGACGGCCAGCAGTCGTGTCAGTCCAACCCCCTGATCCCCCTCCCTCAGTGGCAGCCGCTGCCTCCAAGCCTCTTTAGTTTGCTTTCCGACCATCATGGGCACCCAATGGAGGCCGAATACAATATCACCTGCTCCACTGGTGGTCAATGACCTCAGACCTCTGGGTCCTCCAGATTGTCCAAAGGGGCTATTTCCTCCTTCCGACCATCACGGGCACCCAGTGAGAGGCAGGATACACCATCACCTATCCCACTGGTAGTCCGTAACATCAGAACTCTGGCTCCTCCAGATCGTCCAAAGGGGTTACTTACTTCCATTTTCAAGTACCCGTCACCCACTTACGATCGACTGAAGGAGGACCATCTCTCCTTGCTCCATCATAAAATGTAGGCTTTCAGGGCCAAAGGAGCCTTTGAGATGGTGCCTGTATTAGAAGTAGGTCGTGGTTATTCCCACTGCTTTCTGGTGCCAAAGAAGGACTGAGGACTTCATCCTGTCCTAGATCTGCACCTTCTCAACCTCTTTTTGAAAAAGGAGAAATACAAAATGCTCATGCGCTCCCAAGCTCTGTCTGCCCTAGAACCGGGAGACTGATGGTAGCGCCGGATTTGCAGAAAACCTATTTCTGCATCCCCATCCTGACTGCCCACAGACGTTACCTACAGTTCATGGTGGGCCAAGACCACTTTTAGTTTGCTGTGCCCCCTTTCAACCTTACCAGCACCCCTCAGGTATTCACAAAAGTGATGGGTGGTGGTTGCAGCTCATCTGCGGAGGTTGGAGATTCCAGTCTTCCCGAACATCGATGATTGCTGTTGAAGGCGGGCTCACCCCAGGCAGTCATCTCCCATCTTCAGACTACAACAAACCTTTTGAAATTGCTGCGGTTCACAATCAGCATGCCCAAGTCACACCTGACTCCATCTCAAACACTCGCTTCCATTAAAGCCATTCTGGACACAATGCATTTTCGGGCTTATTCTCCCAAGCGGTGAGTCCAGGATATTCAGGCTGTGATTCTGATGTTTTAGCCTCTGTTCTGGCCTATTGCATCCTGCTGGTTACTCATGCCCGTTGGCATATGCAGGTTCTACGGTGGGACCTGAAGTTCCAGTGGGCACAGCATCAGGGGATTCTCTCAGATATGGTCCATATTTCGGAGGGTGCTACCAAAGATCTTCCGTGGTGGCTATCGAACTGCAATTGCGTCAGTGGCAGAACCCTCTCTCTACCCAAACCAGAATGGACTGTAGTGGCAGACACGTCACTCCTGGGCTCGGTGTCCATATGGGACAGGTGGAGATCAGAGGACTTTGGTCTCCGGCAGAGTCCGACGTCCAGAGGCATTGAAAGGCTTTCTTCCTTCGATCAAGGAAGTCCTGGTGCAGGTGTTCACGGACAACACCACTGCCATGTGGTATTGCAACAAACAGGGTGATGTGGGTTCATGGATCCTTTTTCAAGAGGCTGTGCGTCTTCGGTTATGGCTAGAATGTCTGGACATATTCCTAGTGGTTCAGCACCTGGCGGGCTCTCTGAATGCCAGACCGGATAAACTCAGCTGAAGATGCCTTATAGATCACAAATCTCATCTCCATCTGGAGGTGGTGAGACATCTCTTTCAGCAGTGGGGAGTGCCTTGGTTAGATCTGTTCAGCACCACAGAGAAAGTGCAATGTCAGAGGTATTGAGTTCCAAGGCGACTCGCTTGGAGACGCTTTTCATCTTTAGTGGAGCTCCAGCCTCCTGTACTAATTTCCACCAATACCACTGCTGCCTAGAGTTCTCAAGAAGATTGAGAACAACCAGGCCCAATTCATTTGTGTGGCTCCGAAGAGAGCACGGAGAGTGTGGTATCCAGAGCTGCTGAGCATGATAGTCAGTCCTCCAGTCAGGTTGCCTATTCAAAAGGATCTTCTGTTGCAACAACAGGCAAAGGGTCTGCACCCAGAGCTGCACATCCTCCACCTTCATTTGTGGAGATTGAACAGCAATATTTGACAGCTTTAGACCTTCCTCTCCAAGTCTGTAATGTTATCCTGGCAACCAGGTGTACCTCCACCAAGTTGGTATATGCCTGCCTTTGGGGCAAGTTTGTGTCTTGATGTGCTTCCCACAACATTGCTCCCCCCCCCTTCTGCACATTTTTCTAAGGTTCTTTTGTTTGCACTTTTTTTGGCCCAGCAGGGTTCTGCTCTGGGCACAGTTAGGGTTTATCTCTCTGCCATTGCGGTATTGTTATGGTTCCCAGACCAACCTTCTCACTTGAATTCACCTCTTCTTACTAGGTTCTTCAAAGGCCTGCAGCATACATTCCCCCCGCCATTCATTATGCCTCAGTAGGACCTCAAGCTGGTCCTCGTCTTTTTCATGTGTGCATAATTTGAGTCGCTACACAATTGCCCTCTTAGGCTTTTGGCAGTAGAAACTGCATTTTTTTGTGGCCATAACATCAGCCATGAGGATCATCGATTTGCAGGCACTCTCTGCACACCCTCCTTATCCCCCTTCCTACCAGGACAAGCTGGCCTCCTTCCTTCTGAAGGTTGTGACTCCCTTTCATGTAGGCCAGAGCATCATCCTGCCTACCTTATTTGCTCCGCCTCATCCCTCCAAAGAGGAGGAGAGATTCCTCCATCTAGATTGAAAAAAAAAAAGTGTTGTCATTCTACCTTCACCACACAAAAGACTTCCCAGTGGACAATCAACTCTTCGGTCGCTATGTAGGAGCTAAAAAATGTAAAGCAGTATAGGAAAGGACCATCCCAGGATAGACTGTTCTATGCATTAAAGTCTACTATGGAGTGGCCAAGAAGAAACCCTCTGATGGCTTGTGAGCTCAGTCCACCAAAGCCAAGGCTGCGACTGCTTCATTAGCACATGGCGTCCCAGTCCTGGACATCTCTTGGGCAGCAGCGTGAACTTCACTGTACACGTTCACCAAGCACTAATGCCTGGATACTCAGGTCTGTTGGGACAGGCACTTTGCCGATTTGGTCCGGCAGGATTTTGTTATTTAACTGGCTTTGTAGTCCTACCTCGTGGGAGGTACTGCATAGGTATCTACTCCAAGGTAAGTAATCTGCGGCTAGAAGTCTCTTTCAGATGAACAAGTTGCTTACCTTCGGTGTTGCCTTATTTGACAGAAACGCAGATTCTCCTTACTGAACCTCTCATCCTCCCTTCTCTGCGAACCGTTTATGGTGAAAGGGACACCCTTCTCAAGGCCTTAGTTTTTCACATCAGTGTTTAGTACTTATCATGGCTTTGTGCACTTGGTGTGGAAAGTCGTGAAAGTAACTGACATCACCATGCCGATGTCGCACCTATATAGGTCCTGCGTGCATCATTTCTGGCACCGCCGTCGAAGCAGAGGTGAATGGCACCATTTATGGGTGCAAGGGCTACTGCTCAAAAAATTTCTGGATCCAGTCTGTCGCGTGGGGGTATTTTAAGGGAAGGAATCTGCGGCTAGATAGTCTCTACCAGATTAAGCATTACCTAAGGTAAGTAACTTGTTCTTTACAAGAGAGGTTTTCATAACATGTTTGTTTAAATTTGTTGCTCAGAACAGTATTTCAGGAGTATGCGGTAAAGCATGTCCATAGTTACTGTCATTAATGTTTCATCTAATTTTTTGTGTGAAAGCAGTAGATGACGAGTATTAGAGGGTTAGGTTTCTGTCTTAATCGGGATTAATCCAAGAGGTTATGATCAGACCTTAGAGTGATAGTGCTTTTATGTGGTGAACAATTTTGATGACAGCTTTTGGAATCTGGAAAACACATTAAAGATTTTTTTATTTTAATTTTATAAAAGTTCCTTAACTTCTCCCAAAATGGAGCCTTTCGTTGCCAGACATGCATAATCAATTGTAGATTCCATAGACAAATAAATGTTCGAATCTTGAGGGACGAACTTTAAAACAATGTTCATTTCACTGAAAATAAAGTATATATAGAAAATATCTTTAGGCATGTACACATTGAAGTTTAATTAGTACAACTTTGTTCAATCTAGAGAGATTATCTGAATGTTGGATCGAAGCAGTCTTTCAGTTTATACTGATCACATCGACTGCTCTTGTACTCAGTCACTTGACACCTTTGATAAAAAGCCATAAGAATCCAATAAGAGATGAATATTAAGTCACTGGAGTTACTCTTTCTTATTGTAATGTGATTTTCTTTGATGTAGGCAGATGGAGCCTCAGAGGATGACCTTGATTTACATGATGACCGTCTGTCCTACTTGTCAGCACCAGGTAGTGAATATTCCATGTATAGCACAGACAGTAGACATACATCAGACTATGAAGACACAGATACTGAAGGTGGTGCCTACACTGATCAGGAACTGGATGAAACTCTTAATGACGAGGCAGGAACTCCACCCGAGTCTGCCATCACACGGTCATCTGAACCGGTTCGAGAAGATACATCTGGACTGCATCATGAAAACCAAACATATCCTCCTTACCCACAGCAAGCTCAGCCCCAGCCAGTTCTTAGGACTGACTCTCCAGTTTATAAAATGACACCCCCTCAACAGGTAAGCAACACCCCGTGAAATGTGGAAGATTTGTCATTTAAGATGAGTTTTGTGGCATTCTGTCAGGGAATTATATTTTGTATTCAATTAGCTTGTTAAGGTAATGCACCACATACGCCTATACCGATGAGGCTTTGTTAGATGAAGGACTACATTTTCTGTCTAAATTTAATGAAAGTATGTTTGTTATACTGCTTGCTAGTTTTAAAGTGCTATAAGTGAACTGAATATTTTACACACTCCACAGAAAGCAGATGTCCTACCTGCAGCCCTTTACCCTTCCCAGTCGACTGAATCAAACTCAGAAAATTCTGCCAACTCATCAGCCGCTGTTAGTCCAAACGTAAATGTAACTGTTAGGTCGGACGAGCCTAAACCAGTCCCTTACAACTCATATCTGCAAGCTGGCCCCCTAAGATCACCAACTACTGAGACAACTCATGTAATGCTAAGGGATCAAGATCCATCGTCATTGTCCCTGCATATAGATCCAGCAAAGGTACTTGTGCTATTTTGTTGCACTAATTTATTGATTGCATGCATGCTTGCTTCAGGCACCTTGACCTTAATTAAATCCACTTAATCGAATTACATTGTCTTTTAACATTTGCAAAATGCTATATATCCATTTAATAGTTGTGACATCGTTGTTTGTTTTGTTTTGCTTGCATAACTCAAAATGCTTTAGCTAAGTAAGCCTTTGTGAGTATTTTCTTTCGCTGTTTGTACAACTTTTGTATATTGTCTACGAAGCACAGCACTACAAGCATATAGCATGTCTTGTTTTTAAAGATATTTATGTTTGCATGAAAGAAATTTGGGCTAGACTAACCTGATCTGAAATGGCAGTTCTAGGACATGTTGCCGGTTTAGCAACTCTCAGCGCAGGACAGTTTAGTCTTGTTACTAAGACAACGCTTTTGGTCACAAAATGACATTGAATTATTGTCTTGGACTTAGCAATGATTCTTAAGAAGACGGTGGATCCAGTTGCTAAAAGCAAAACACTTTTTGTACCGAGAAAAGTGCAGACCATTCAAGACCACATCTGTCAGTAGCTTGCTAAAACTGTTGCCGCACGATCGTTCCTATCCCGTGACCTTTCCTACTCAAGCACACATTTCCTAGAAGCTTGCACACCGACATTTGATCTCTTCGTAGCTAAACACCATTCTAACAAACTACCAATGCTCGTTTTGACACACTCAGTGTTTTGTTCAAGACTTTGTGGCACTGTTTAAAGTTCGTTGTTAGATATAGATTCTTGTGTGGCCGTTCCTTATCTCTGTGACTCACCAAATCCAAGGCATCACTTATAATAGTGCTAGAATGAAAAAACTAAAGTAAAAAAGACAGTTGTAACGATGAAGAAAATGGTATTCTATTTAATTTTGGTTGACAGCCATAAATTTTTAATACAGAACATAGTAATATGTCTTTTAATCCTGGTTCTTTGAACAGCAGTTGCATTTGCACACTGGTAATTATTGTAATCAATCTGCAATATTTATATCATAAAATATCGTGTGATTTTTAATCTCATGATTAATACGATTAAGAGTTGTGTACGTTGATGCAAAGATTTTACATTCCTGTGGCCCACACAGTTGTCCTTTTACAATTCCAAGAAATGCCACGGAGCTATGTTAGCTTTATTTTGATATTTCTCAAACTGTAACCATGAGATCAAACTTGTTTTGGGTAAGCATTGCTACAAGCGGCCTTTTTGGCAAAAGGTGTTTAAAGGCAGCCTTCTGTAATTAATGCATTTTACCTTTACATTTTATTTTTATTAGCAGTAGCGGGCTACTTTATGTGGTAAATCAAATGTGACACATTAAAATCACAATAAATATTTGTGAAATAAAGTAAAATTGAATTTGTATATTTTAGGTTACTTAGATCCTTAGCATTATTAGTAGCAATGATATTTGGAGAAGGTACAGCTAGAGAAAAACATGCAGCTGTACAAGGGTTATGCTTTCATTAGCAAAAATGTTTTTTGGTTGCACCTAAAAATAGTTGTTGGTCAAATACAAAATGTTTGTTGTTTTTAGTGCTCCTATTCAACAGTTGCACGTTTTATATATATATATATATGTCAACACTTTTATAAATAGCAAGTTAACTGTAGAAAGACAGTTACATTAACACGATGTGGGAACCTAATGAATAAAAATGACAGAGGAGTTGCAGCATTGATGATATGAAATAGTTAACAACTGCTCCAGTTACTTGCTTGAGGGTAATATCGGGTCCCTTCTTAAAAACCAGTGACAGTTAAAGGAAGCTAATACAGTTCAGTGGAATTATTATTGGACATGATTCCTCTCATTCAGTTGTATAACTGAT
Source organism: Pleurodeles waltl (assembly GCF_031143425.1). Classification (NCBI taxonomy): domain Eukaryota; kingdom Metazoa; phylum Chordata; class Amphibia; order Caudata; family Salamandridae; genus Pleurodeles; species Pleurodeles waltl. The sequence continues at coordinate 274,689,996 of NC_090440.1, forward strand.
TTGTAAAATAAACTCGTACTTTATTTTTGCAATTATGTAAGGTTGTGTCTGATTTACCCAGGTCTACAGAAAAGACGAATATACTGTTGAGGAGCCTCCTAGGCATAATTACAGCATGAAACAACCGCCTGTTGCTCATCCAAGTCAGTGGCATCAAGATAAAGAACCTAATGTTATCTACACTGAGCCGAATTTAAGGTATGATGCTCAGTCTTCTCTCTATGCAGAGAAGCAGCCAAGCCGAGAGTATGAACAGTCAGCGTATAGATACAACTCTTCAACAAACTATGCTGGCCATTTACCCCACAATTTTGACCCCCAAGTACACTATGATGAGCATATAATGTCTCATGAAGATCAGTGGGAATATTATAATGACAAACAGCCTTATCCGCCTCGCATGTCTTATGACAATAAACATTCCAGGGACTTTGACCACAGACAACATATTGATGAAAGCCCTGATCGTTACCTTCCATCCCAGAATCGTTATGAAGAGCCAACCCCTTTGTCGTATGACAGTAGGCCCCGTTTTGAAAAGCCATCAAAAAACGTGAATTCATCTCAGCAGCGGTATGAAGATCAGCCCACTGCCGATTACGATGTTCATCTTCGATATAAAACCGAATCACTTGCCTTTTCTACAAATGCATCAAAGTCTCCAGAACATAAGCAGTACTTTGAATCACAGCCACAGGAGTATGAGCAAGGTTCTGCACACGGACTTAATACAAAGTCTTTGCATTATCAACCGACTCAAGCAGCAGAGAGTTTACCTCCTCCACCCCCATCTCAAATTAAATCAGAACCTTTGCCTTCCAGCACAAAGCCACTTCAGATTAATGCAGTTGTTGCAGGGGAAGATGATGATCCAGCAATGAAGCCTCAGTCAGTACTCACTAGAGTTAAGATGTTCGAAAATAAAAGATCAGCAAAGGTGGAAAAAAACAAGGACTTTAATGATGCACCCACTATGAAAGTAAGTGTTTGCATTCTTCAGTCTTTTGTAAGTGCTGCTGTTTCTCCTTCTACCCTGTGTTGTATCCAGAACTCAAGAATTTCTACATGCATATTAGGTTGTTGCTCACTGATCGAAATGGGAATGATGCAAATCGTTGTCCAGGAGATAGTTTTTGTGTGGCCTTGACCTGCGTTTAGTGGGTTATTATGAAGCCAGGCTCCTCTGTGCTCTCTTGAATGAAAGTAGACTGGATGGGTGCTCAAACATGGATTTGATAGGGTGCACCAGAACTCCCTTTCTCCAAGAACAGGTATCTCAATATAGGTGATTAAAGAACTGAAGTATTTAAGTATTTAGATAGATCTGTCCGGTTTGGGATAGAGAAAATATCTGTGAAACCTTTAAAAAGAGCTGTACATAGAAAGTTAGATTTTTGATTTAGAGTCAGGATGCCATAGTGTAGGTTTTTATACGTTCCCACGTATTATATAGAATTCTAACTCAGATGCCTGCCCCTTCATTTATTTTCTTCATGGATCTTCAATTTGCCCAACTTCACCACCTCATGCCTGCCACCCTCTGCAGACCTCATTTGTTACTAAGTATTCAGTTGCTTTTTATTCAGTTTTTATTTAAATTATTGCAACTGTTGAACCAAACAAAAGGTTGACAGTGGGTTAAATGTATGCATTCACTGGACTGGGGAGTGAGGAAGAGGAGTTTGAAGGAGGTGGTATGGCAAAAGATCATGGAACAGTTTAGTAGAGGTAGTTAATGACTATTGCTAGAATATGTATAGTTTTTACATTAATTGTTAGCTATAGCTATTTCTATTCAATTCAACTCTGTTTGAAGGCTAACTGATGTTCTCCTGTTTTATCTTTTTGCTCCATGTTACTCAAGGGAGTTTTGAATTAGGGTTTCAGCAGAGCTGAATTTTGCTTGTTTGTCTTTAACTGATGCAGAGCTTTTCTGTGTGGTCTGCTCACGTTATATATGGGCTCTTCTCTTTTTTTCAGGCTTCTTTTCCTATAGCCTTTTTTGTTTGCTTCTCTCCTTTTATTTATCTATTTTGCTCTAGTTAAGGTTGTTCCTTATATTCTTACCTTTTCTTTACTGTTCATTTTGTACCCTTCAGAAGGATATCATTTGAATTAAATTGTTCAGCATTACTCTAACATTCTACTCTTCACGCTCCTTTTTCAGTAATCTTAGGCTTTCTTTAGCAATTTCTGGTGCTGCTTATCTGCATATGCCACTTGAGATCTGTAAACCAGACTTCCCCATGTAGACTGTCTATCCTGGTATTTTTAAATAGCTGGCTCCGAGGCTTCTTACCCCCTGCCACCCCAATTATTCCCCCACTCTTTCAACTTAGCTGTTGCTCGCTTGCTTTTATACGCAGTATCTCCTTCACCATATTGCAGGTTCTTTTTTGCTTTATTACACGTGCTACTATATTTGAGTACACAAACCACATTCCTGCTGGTCCAAATGTTGTTCCATTTAGTTCTTCAAAAACAGCAGTAGGGCACCCCTACTGCGCTTGCCCAAGGAGATCACCTTATGTTGTTAAAAGGACTTTCACCCACTGGCATGCTTCATCATAGACTCGTCATACAGATACCTAGTGTATCTGGATGGACTCAATCTTGGTAGTCATTGGTGCTCTTTGGTTATTGGCTAGGATCCTAAATTTAGAATAGTCTTGGGTATCCTCAGAATTAATTGTACTTTTAAAGAACGCCCTGGATGCACTAATTAAATTAGTATCCTCCTCATCCACTTGGAATACCTGTGGGTGAAAGTCATTTTAACATCATAAGGTGGAGAGTAGACTCCTTGAGCAGGTCAGTTGTCTAATCCTCTTGGTGGCTTCCAGGAAAATGTTTTTTTCAGGGCACATATATTATTACATTTTAATTATTAATTATTTAATTTATAATTAATTATTATTATTACATGTTAATCGGGGTATATTTTAACAAAGCACTTCCTGCATACAGTATCTTTATTGTTCAATGCTTATTGCTATGGCCTAATGCTGTATGAGAAAAGAGTCAATGACGTCTTTATTTGTTCTGTCTAGTCATGCAACTCTGTGTAGCCACAGTTGCTCCAACCTTGTATAGCCACTGAATTTAAACAAACGTTCTTGTTTGCCTGTTGCATACATAAACTGTAACTCTTAAGTTGCTCCTATGCATGCTTAATGAAAGAATCTCTTTTTGCTCCCAATACCGAAAGACTACCAAGATATCAATCAAGGCCCACAATTTGACTAGCTTCTGCTGACCCCTTTCAGAAAGACAGAAAGTTAAAGAGGAGGCTTCACTCTCCCTCGCTACTGCACTTCCCAAGATGGCAATCCTGACGGGATGTCAGCAGGGCCCCAGTTCTAGTACCCCCGATAAAGAGGATCAGTGAATGAGGGGTGGGATGGAAGCACTGGAGAGCGAGGATGATCCCCCACAGAAGTATAGCAGTGAGCGGCTGCTGAATCCAGACAGAGCTTACTTAGCACATAGCTAATTACAATGCCTATGAGTAGGCAAGTCTACTGGAGCCACCAAGACCAGAGCTTTGGAGGCCATAATAGTGAGACATCCTGGAGAAAGAAGTCAGAGAACAGATAACATCCTTGAACACGACAGGGAAATTAGGAACCATGCCCAAAAGGCTGAGAGGGAAGGTTGAGGATCTGAGCTTTGTGAATACGTGGAGAGAGAAACAAAACAACTCAAGTCTGTATTTTCAGCCTCCACATGCGTATAATATATGCCTAAATTTATTATATTTACTTTGGCTTGTTGCTCCTACCCTCCATCATAACCACGATATTCTGAACTTAATCTGGTTTTGGATTTGAAAATTGATCAAACAAAAGAATTCTCACATGTGATTGATCAATGCCCACAAAGGAGTGGATGGCTTGAGAGCTGTCTGGCATGCATGTAAAGCTATGGCGAGGGCACATCTGATAATGGTGGCAGCAAGGCTTCAGAAAAAGAGGTAGTCTGTTAGCAGCTCCTTAGCACATGAACCTATTATAATGGACATTATTTATAAGACAACAAACTCTTAAAATGTGCAGAGGAAACTTTTGCTGCAGAGGAGTCCGTTGAATGCACCCGTGACTAGTAGGGTTGAATGTACACTACTCGAGCTCAAACAGATATGTTGTGGAGGAGGGGGGGGATATAAAGGAAAAGGAGAGACGCAAGTTAGTCTCTGAAAGATGAAAGCTTTTCCTCCAATATTTCAGATGCTTTTTTAAATAAATAACGTATAAGCTCATCCCAACAGGGTGACTTTGAGATGGTTGAGCAACAAAGAAATGGAGGACCTCCACAACTCCATAGCTTAGGATGAGACGTAGTTAGCATTACAGAAATTTGAACAAAGACCCTGTGACAGCCAGTGTTTCAGCCTTTTTCTCTGGGGGTGCCTTGTCATAGAGTTTAAAACGTTAAAATCCATTGCCCAGTCCATGTTGGAAGTAGTAATGATTGTGATCAGCAAACCTAGCAATAGTTTTAATGTGCTGAGTTTGTAAAAACCCTTAGCCCCTTTTAAATATTGATGTGAAATTAAAATCACCAAGATAATGGTTTCTACATTAGATGGTGCACTGTATTATGTGTTGTCTGACCAGTCTCAATTTTTCAAAGGGCTGACAGATTGAGGGGCGCAACAAGAATGCCCCCTTTTCCCTGCTTCGCCTCACACTATACTTGAAATCTTTCACTCAATGAAAATGGGCGGTGGCCATTGAAAGACTGTCTATGTAAGACGAGTGACAACTTTGAAATTTTAACTTTATCTGTTCGCCTACAGTATTTTAGTTACCCTCATCAACTGACAACCCCACTTGTTTTGCAGGATAGCATGGCAAATTCAAAATTTTAGGATTTTGGAAGAATAGCTTAAAGTTTGTCCTCTTTTCTCTTGGAATGCACCCACGATTAAATATCTGGGAGTGTAAATAGGGAAAATATTCTAAACCTATATGCAATGCTAATTTCTGCCCTATACTTAGCGAACTCCAGAAAGAACTGCACGGCTTGCATAGCTGTTCTCTATAATGGTGCAGACAATTCACCTCAATAAAAATGACGATGCGTCCCCGGGTAGGATCTCTTTCTGTTGATGCCTTCTAAGAATGTGCTGCAATTATAAAGAGGATGGGACGAAGATGAGAATAGCATTCAAAACCTCTACTCATCCTTTATCTGGGGGTTTCCTACTTTTTAGCCTACTACCAAGCTGCTCATCTTAGCTGTCTTTTAGAATGGTCTAAAATGGAGACAGAAAACCTAAGTTGGATTATCAACCACTTTTTTATAGGGGTTATTTATGGGAAGTCCCCTGAACGAACCTTAAACAGAGACATTGCTACCTTTACCCATAACAAAGTTACTTTCCAAGTATGAGATGCACAGGACAATAAATCCGACTATGGATTGGGTGAGTCTAAGAGGCACTGATACTCCCAGTTCGGGTGCTGAGTTATGCAAAGGGAAAGAAAGGCTGCAGCAACATAACCACTCTCAGCATTTGAAAAGCTATGACAAAGAGTAGAGGTGGACACACACTTGAAATCAACAAAATTCTCACAGCGAGAAATATGGCAATTAAATGTGCTTCCCTGCTTGGGTGGGTAGGTTATTTGGGGGTCTCTCTCTTCCTCTCTCCCCCTCTCTCTCTCTCTCTCTCTCTCTCTCTCTCTCTCTCTCTCTCTCTCGCTCTCGCTCTCCTTTCTTTTGTAATGCTCATACAGGAATAAGGCATGTGCTGTGCAGGACAGGGTAACTGTCAGCAAAGGTTTACACCATTGTCCCTGGACTACGAGCCAATTTAATGCAGTTTGAGACAAAATCTGAGCTTTGTTGGAGGGACTGCTCCCAGAGGAGAATGCTTCAACATGTATTTAGGGAGTGACGCAGCGTAAACCTTTTTTGGTAGCAGGCACATAGACAATCAGTATGATCCTATATGATTGGTATAGAAGAGTTTTGTTCATCATAGGGATGGAAAAAATTACCCAAAGCACCAACAGGGATGAACAGCGTTTAGGGTAAATTAGGGGGTCTGTGGTGGACCTGTTTTTCTAGTGAATTAAGGGCACTGACCTACCAAACAACATTAAGGGCTTCACAGCTACTAACTGAATGACTTCACCAAGGCCATGGAATATATATTATCTTGCTATCAAAAGTTGTTCTTGACGGGCCAGAACCTGTGCAGGGTGCTGCACTGGTGGGGCACGGTCCTGGGGTAAAGGAATGTTCACTATGTCATGTGTTTAAAATAACAAAATATATTGACTCATAAAGGGTGCATTAATGCTGTGTTTTATATTAACATTATTCTATAACTAAGTCTTGTGTACTACTTGATATGAGATGTGCTTTAGTAGTTAAATTAATAATAAAGAATTTAGTAAACATAGGATAAAAAATAAAACGGCCAGTCAGACAGAAACAAATGTACTTGAACTGTCGAGCAACAAATGAAAAGGGGGAATTGTAAAATGAATTAATTGTTTGGAAACCAAACTGATTTTTGCTTTAGAACTTGCCTTTAAGCTTTACTACCTTGCTACGTGGGCAAATTAATACAGGAGGGATAATTTAAGGAGAGAATGTTAACGGCAATGATAATACTCTAATCTTAACCTTTAGAGCATTTTAATCTCACCATCCTGACCACCGCCTGCCTGGCATTCTTGTATGTGTATATCAATATTCCGTTATGCACAACATTTACATTTTTCTTTTGGAACTTGAAGCATGGTGTTTTATGTAGGCACTTGGTAGAGGGATATTTACAAATGCCAGAAGTAGATTATTTTTGGATTATATTTCTCATAGTAGGTTTAGTAGAGGGCAGATGCAGAACTTTACTGACTCCCCAGCACTAGAAACAACGGATGTTAGAAATTATATTTTAAGCCAATTAAATGTCCAAGTATTTCTCTACAGCTCCCAGAAATAGCACCCAAGCCTGCACCAGCTCCAGTGAGTGCACAAAAACCAGTCATTCAACAGCATTATGAACAAGAAAAAAATTATAGGTAAGTCATTTGCTCTATACAGTCTGTAACCAGTTAATAGGCGAATAGAAACATAGTTGGATATTTAGTGATTTATACAACTGTGAGACATGGAAAATATTTTGTGACGTTCTCTTCTTTCTAGTGTTACATTGTATTGTGAATCAAAGGTCTGTAAGGGACAAAGGTTTTCTTGCATTGCAGCTTCATACTTTCATCTGGTTGTTCCATTCCTTGTGTCTTGTTGGGGATCTCCAATATTTTGCACTAGCAGTATACAGTATCAACATACCTGAAAGGCTTCAGACTTCTGTTCATGTAGCAGCACATTGACCTCATTGGGAAGTGCCCATACATCAACCAGTGATGTGTGATGTGCTCTGATCTTAACTGCACCCATAAACCACCATTGCTGTAATTTCGGATTACAAATGGGAAGTGGAAGCCTTTGCGTCTAAGGGAGGGAGGCGTGTAAGGTATCTTTCCATGACAAATGTACAATAAAAGCTTTTTCCATTTATAGCAAAAACACTTTTCCTATTATTGCAGGAAAGCTTTTACAATGCCCTGAAGAAACTAAATTCGCAAATAAAACAGAATTTTGTGAAAAAAACTCTTATAAGGTTGTATCTTCCCTGTGGTATTTGTTTTTACTGACTTAATAAATAAATATATATTTGAAACCGTGTCTGATCCTTAAAGAAAACCTGTTGTATTAATCGTGTGCCTTTACTTTAGGGCTCCAGAGCCCCAGAAACCCCATTCAGTGGCAGCAGATGATGTAATCCGCTCAAATCATTATGATCCAGACGAAGATGAAGAATATTATAGAAAGCAGCTTTCTTTCTTCGATCGAAGAAGTTTTGACAAGCCTGCCTCCCAGCTTTCAACAAATCTCCACCCTGAACCTACGAAACAGACACATCCCCAGCATCATCAAAACTACAACAACTTTCCCTCCAAGTATGTTTTTTCCTCCATGCATCTTTGTTCATCAAGCACTGAAAAGTTTAATGAGCAATTTAGAGAATTTTCATATATGTTGTTGCTGTTCGTTGTAAATAGAAGTATGTTTTGTTTATTCTTTAACAACTTAAACTCATTCTCAAGATCTCTTTAGTGTTGCCAATCCATCTAACCCTACCTAAGTAGCTGCAATACTTTACACCATACCGTAAACTTAGGTGGTATTTCTCGATATTTCACCCAGATATTGTATTTATTTAACGTGATATTTCATATTTGCAGACTACAAACTTGGGTAAGATGAAATGTTGAAAGAATGATTCAACCATTTTGTACAATGTTTGAGGGCATTACTTCAGTGATCGAGACTGAGGGTGATTCTCTTTTACCCTGACTAGAGTGAGGGTCCTTGCTTGAACAGGGGGTAACCTGACTGTCAACCAAAGACCCCATTTCTAACAGTAATGTGTACCGGCTACCAAGAATCTGAGAAACATGCAATGGTTGGTGTGGATGGGAATGTGAAAATGTGTCCTGTAGGTCGAGACTTGTAAGAAATCTCCATGATTGAGATGTTGGAAAATTTTCTGGAGGGAAACCATACAGACAGATTGTTTCTTCAGATACTTGTTGAGTTTCCTGAGGTTGAGGATTGGATGTCACTTACCTGACTTCTTTATTACCAGGAAAAACCTGGAGTAAAAGCCTCTTCCTTTCTGTGGAAATGGAACCAGCTCTATGGCCCCCGTGGACATCATGGTAGAAACTTCTTTCTGAAGAAGATGATGACGAGAAGGAAGAAATTTTGTTGGTGGAGTGCGACGTGGAATTTAGATGCTGTTTAGAATAGGCTGCTGAAGGTGGCGCTCTATATGACTGACGCAGATAAACGGGCAGAAAGGGCTGTTGGTAAGATTGTCGTTGATATCTCTGATATCCTCCACAATATGAGTAAAATCCACGGCCACGTATCACACAAAAAGGTGTTTTTCAGAACTGGAGGGTTCCAAGAAGTCAAAATGTCTGTGACTATCTTTATGGCCTGCAGAGCATCAACATGTTTCCCAAAAAAGGAATCGTAGTCAAAAGGCATATCAAGTATTATTGTCTGCACTTCTAGGAGAAACAATGTAGTCTTAAGCCAACCCTAGCGCTGAAGAACAGCAGATCCTGCCAATTGCCCGAAGCCTATGGATGCTGAATCCATTGCTCAACCAATAATCTCAGATGCCGCTTTTTTTTACCTTCTTGTAATATGTGAGTAGCATTGGCTTTCTTGTCATCTGCTATAAAATCTAGGTATGCGGCAATGTCTGGTCACAACTGACGATCATATTGTACAAGGAAGGGCAAAGAGTTTGCGGCTCGGACAGTAGTACCTGACATGACTGACTCTTTTGCGAATATTACCTAACTGCCTGCCCTCCTTGTCAGGCGGGGTAGTGTTAAGGGTGGAAGAATTTTTGATCTGCGTTGCGTTAATCATAATAGGGAGTTGAAATTGCTTGGCTGCTTTCTTGATTACCGTATGAAAACCTCCAATATCTCCTGGAGGAGAATCTACTGGTTGTGGCACCGGAGGAGAAAGTGAAGGGATAAGGTAATCATCTCATTCACTGGTAACTGTACAATTGTCTGCGATCTTACCCTCCTCTCTATCGCCACCATCAACAATATCATCTGAGGAAGGATCCTCTCGAGGAGGCATAGCAATTCTGGATTGTGGAGTCATCCTTGGGGTAGGAGGTGGAGGCAGATGTTCTGGAGATTCAGGCGCAGGTGTGGCCTACCTTGCAGGTAATTGATGCGCTTCAGCTGCTGTTGGAAAGCATTTATAGTAGTCTATATGCATGCTTTTGCAGGTCTTGCACAAGGGTGGCTGGAACCTGAACCATGTCTGGTAGTGGAGGAGGCACATAAGGATGATATTGTTTTGCATAGCGATGGGGTTGATAAACTGGCTCATAGTAATCTTGCTGATTGTCTTCCTCCTAATATTTCATGTGTAATTCAGAGGGGCTGTGAGCCGTGCCAAGCATTTCCTAATCATCATCCTCCGTGTCTTGAATATCCAGTAAATGACTGGGTATTAGCAGAGATACATCTGAAGGTGATGTGAAAGAGATGCGTCTGGTGAGGAGATGCCAAAACTGTCACCGACGAAGTCATCAATGGTCTTTTTTTATTTTGCTTAAAAAATTTAAAAAAAATGCATCGTCGACGCTGTTGTCAACGACAGTGGTACTGACTGTGATGCCGTTATCGACGGCGCAGGTACTGTCTTCGTCGATGCACTGGTTGTTGTCATCAGTGTAGTCATCGTCGTTGTCATTGTCGACGAGGTGGTCTTCATCGACACAGAGACAACGAGATTGATTACGGTAGTCGTCATCAGGCTTCTTTGAGTTGTAAGTGTCGTCGACAATGGTTTTGATGCTTTTGTCATTGATGATGCCTTTACAGGCAATTTTGACTTCTTTGAAGGTTCAGATAATGATGTAGTCTTTAGAGAAATGGCTACAGAAGGAGTAGCGGCTTTGATTTAGAGTCTGATGAAGCCCTTTTTGACTTTTCTTTATAGGTAGAGCCTTCTACAGATCTGTGGTGGGCCTTTTTAAAGCTTTTTTACCTTGTTGGGGGGACTCATGGAGGGACCTTTCCCTCTTCCTGGAAGGCTGTGAAGAGAAGGAACACTCACTACTCTCTTACTCAGAAAGCACAATAGGCTTAGATTTAATTTTTTTGTAGCCATAACAGAAGTCTTGTCTCACATTCTTTGAGGGTTTTTGAAGAAAGGGTCTGCATATATTGCAGTCTCCCACCTTGTGGGATGGATGAAGATAGTATATACAATCCTTGTGAGAATCATCTGAATTAAGCCTTTTCTTTCCACAGCTGGCACAAGGTCTGAAGAGTCCCTTCTTGACCAGTTCTGACATACTGGAACTGAGAAATAACAGTTTGAAGATGAACACATTTGGAAAATACTGAGCATAGCTTAGGGATACTCCATCATACACGATGTGCGGTGAAAATCTGAGGGAAGATGCCTCGTGTTGGGAGTGTTCTAAAGGGTGGTGTCACCTGATTAAACAGTGACCAACTTTGGTCCTTTTAAAAAAAAAAAAAGGAACATGGATAGGCTAATAGGCTGAACTTTGTATTCTCTTTACAACCTATTATACTGATATATACTGCTTACTATGATAACGTTGGACTAACACTTTGACGATGGGGAATGATTCAAGCATGTGAATCTATGAAACATACCCCACCCAATACTGGATAACATCACATGCTCAAATAACAAGATTTTCCTGAGTTCACAGATGTAGTATTGCAAAAGTGTTGACAAAATAAATGTTTTAAAACTATTATAACTGCACAGCACTACAGGTATTTCAGGATTCAGAGAGGGAGATAAGTCATTTGACCCTGAATTCCAATCTTTATGTACCCTGATATGTAACCGTATTTTATCTCTGTCCAATGTCAAGTGAATCACAGTCAGTTCATAAAGAAAAAAAAATACTTTAAGTAACAACAGTTGTTGGTTCAGGTAAGGCGCGTACTCAGACTAATAATTAAAAACGTATGTCTTTGTAACTAGAGAAGTGGGAGAAACAGAGCTATATTTCTTTCAGGGATCACTCTTAACTTAAAAGAAGGAATCAATACAATGTAAAAAACCTATTGTTTAAGCTTGTTATACAATACTGTGAATGGTCTAGCTCGGGCTATTTTTGGTGATCTGAAATATAACCCTTTGCTGAATTCAATTTATCCATATGCATTACTTTCCGACTTAACCATTCACTTTCCTTCCATGTTTACCCAGTATGTTCAAGAACGTAAAACTAGCAAATAAAATTTGCCGTTTTAGAACACTCAGTATACGGTGGTTTCATCAATATAAACATTTTGTTGTAAACAACTCTTCAATTAACAACTTGTCTCAGTGTATCTGAGTCACAAGTGCAACCTTCCACCCCCTAAAATATTCCATGTAAATGAATTCCCTAAGCAAAACGTTGCTCCATTTCTCTAGGCCTATGCCCATCACCTCCTCCTATTGCTGGTGGATACTACATCCCTTCTAGTTATGGGCACACCCAGTCAACCATTTTCTAATCTCACCCCATTCTCACATCCTTTTCTAATGCTTGTGCCTCCGCAAGTCTACTATACAGCACTCTGCCACTTTGCATCTGGGTTTGTACTATGTAAGTTCACACATAGGCATAACATTGTGAATTAAGGCAATTCTTGAGAACCATTACAATCATAATTGTCTTTTTGGCACAAATTATGAAGGTTTTGCAGTGAACAACCTGAAATATCTAACAAACACTGGCAACGTCTATAGGTCTGGATTAGAGTGGAAAGTGCCTTTTCAGTCATTTGTTTTAGGCACTAAACTCAGCATACATGGATTCTGTCAGTCATATGTGCACTCACTAACCCTTTCATTTACCCAATTAATCTTTCTTGCTTTCACCGACTGACCCATTCACAACGAAACACACACAGAAACTGAACAGGTTTATGGAAGAAAAATTAAACTAATAAAAGTAAATTAAAAATAAAATAATGCTGCTACATAATTCAGAGAGCAGGCACTTACAATAAAAAAATTAAAAAAACATAGTGAGTGTTCGTCTTGGAATGGTATAGATTATAAATTATCACTGCTTTAAAGTTACCATGGCCACCACATTTAGATGCACCATGTTGGCCAATACCATGTCAAGGTGCCCTTGTTGTAAATACTGTACTAAGCGCCATCTTGGAATGCTATAGTGCATAATTTTACTGATTCAGATGGCCGACATGTTGCTTTGAAATATGATGCTGGCTTTGGAACTGTAAACCAATGAGACTTCTGGATAATAAAATTCAAAGCTGATCACCCTGTTTAGAAGCACTGAGCAGAAAATGAGTGGCAAGCAAGCTATCTGGTATCAATGTTACAGAAGCTACTGGACTCATAAGAAAAAAATATACAAAAAAATGAGGAGAAAAGAAATGAATAAAGATATATAAAATGAGAAAATGAACATTAAAGGACTGGCCCACCCCCAGAGTTGAAGTGCACTCAGTTTCAGATGGATGTGCACATAAGGTGAAATGCAGTCATTCACACGGCAATAAAGTAAATGCATTACCCACTATCCCATGCTAAACGCCAACATGGGCGGAAACAGAATGTGAATTACACTAAAACAGACCAATGGCTGGAGAGAGCTGACAGCATCTCTCTGTATGTAGATGTATTTTTTTTTTTTTTTTAACAAGAGCCCAGGGGTGATCTAAAACTGAGGCTCGATCTAAAAGGAAATTTACCGAACTGTAACACACACAGACTAAATACTTAAAATACAGTAACAAAAAATATACAACCCCTCCTAAACAGCCTAACCAAGATTATCAAAAGTGCAAACCTTCTAACACCAAGGTGTGTCACAGGGGCTAAGTAAAACTAAAACACTTGGTAACTACTGTAATCTGTGAGGTTGCAGGTGAGAAAATACCTGTCTTCATGAATTACCAAAGTGTAACCACAATCCACCCTAAATGATTTTTGTTTCAAACAAAACAAGTCATGTCTATTTAATTTCTCGTATCTTTACATAGTAATCCATCTGACCAATGGCGTCTTACATAATCTTTCCCAATGCACAAATAAGATATACATAATTTATCACATGTATGTTACCATAACTGATCAGGGACTCCTGCATTTAGCATAGGTTTACCCACCCAGCAACCACTAGGAACATAGTTTTAAAATTACAGTTGGTAAACAATATATCACTTTTCTCAAAAGGGCCCAATAAGAATTATTAGAGGAAAAATCTTCTAGCTCTAGGATGTGAAAGAGAGGATAAACAACAAAACCCTTGCCCACGAAGGTATTCTGTAAGAATCCATGCAACACAATAACGGCTTGGAAGACCTAAAACAGTATATAGTCCATGCTAAAAAGATAACAGACCTTAACATATACTTTTCACAGTAAATTTTACAGCAAAGTCTACTTGTGTTGTCGTAACTTTTCAGAATAAACAGATCCAATCTATAGCTTCGACATGATTGGCTTGACACCATAACTTACTCATGTTTACTGCAATGAGCATAAGCTTTTCAACAAACTATAAAGTGCACTACAAATAATGTCAGCAGTCCATGACTCTAACGTTAGAAGTCAAGTGTATGCGCAGCATGTGAACCTACAGCTACACATACCAAGAATAGGCCTGCTCTCAAGAATAAGTGAAATGAACAGGGATCAAGGGAAAATGAATACAACTCTGTGTAGTAGACGTGGCATTCTATTTACCCAACTCAAAATTCTGCTTACCCCCTTGGTAGCTTGGCAGAGCAGTAGGCTTAACTTCAGAGTGCTAGGTGTAAAGTATTTGTACCAAGACACACAGTAACTTAATGAAAACACTACAAAATGACACAACACCAGTTTAGAAAAATAGGAAATATTTATCTAAACAAAACAAGACCAAAACGATAAAAATCCGACATACACAAGTCAAGTTATGAATTTTTAAAGATTAAACTAAAAAATAGCGCTTGAAACAAAAATGCTTCGATGAGATGTTAACACAGAGTCGTTCCCAACAAGCCGACACCAGCGGCGCCGGACACGGAGTCGTGTAGACCCCCAAGTACAGTACCTTTGGTGAAGAGTGAAAACAAGCTGATGCGCGAAGTCGGGAATCGCGGCGTCTGTGCAGAACGTTGAATCCGTGCACTTCGAGCGGCATCGGTCACGACGTGGTGCGGCGACTTCCACGGAGTCGCGGACTTCAGCGGGGCTGCAGCGGCGTCGGGCCTGTGAAGAGCGTCGTGTTCCAGCGAAGGTCACGGCATCTGGTGCAGGCGGCGTCACCGGATTCAGCAGCGGAGTCGTCCGAAGTCGATTTCTTTGGATTTCCACCAGCTTTTCTTTCAAGGGTCCAGGGACTGGATAGGGCACCACTTGTCAGAGCAGGAGTCTCTCCAGAGACTCCAGGTGCTGGCAGAGAGAAGTCTTTGCTGTCCCTGAGACTTCAAACAACAGGAGGCAAGCTCTAAATCAAGCCCTTGGAGATTTCTTCACAAGATGGAAGGCACACAAAGTCCAGTCTTTGCCCTCTTACTCTGGCAGAAGCAGCACTGCAGGAAAGCTCCACAAAGCACAGTCACAGACAGGGCAGCACTTCTTCCTCAGTTATCAGCTCTTCTCCAGGCAGAGGTTCCTCTTGGTTCCAGAACTGTTTCTAAAGTCTGTAGATTTGGGTGCCCTTCTTATACCCATTTTAGTCTTTGAAGTCACCTTTCTTCAAAGGGGACTCACACCTACTTGTGAAATCCTGCCTTGCCCAGGAAAGACATCAGACACACATCAGGGAGTTGGAGCCGGCATTGTCAGAGGCAGGCACAGTCCTTTCAGATGAGAGTGACCACTTCACCCCTCCCTCCTAGCAGAGATGGCTAATCAGGAAATGCAGGTTACACCCCAGCCCCCTTTGTGTCACTGTCTAGTGCGAGGTGAAAAACAACCCAACTGTCAAACTGACCCAGACAGGGAATCCACAAACAAGGCAGAGTCACAGAATGGTTTAAGCAAGAAAATGCTCACTTTCTAAAAGTGGCATTTTCAAACGCACAATCTTAAAATCAACTTTACTAAAAGATGTATTTTTTAATTGTGAGTTCAGGGACCCCAAACTCCACATGTCCATCTACTCTCTAGGGGAATCTACACTTTAATCATATTTAAAGGTAGCCCCCATATTATCCTATGAGAGAGACAGGCCTTGCAACAGTGAAAAACGAAATTGGCAGTATTTCGCTGTCAGGACATATAAACCACATTACTATATGTCCTACCTTATCCATACACTGCACCCTGCCCTTGGGGCTACCTAGGGCCTACCTTAGGGGTGCCTTACATGTAAGAAAAGGGAAGGTTTAGGCCTGGCAAGTGGGTACACTTGCCAAGTCGAATTTACAGTGTAAAAATACACTTACAGACACTGCAGCGGCAGGTCTGAGACATGATTACAGGGTTACTTGTGTGGGTGGCACAACCAGTGCTGCAGGCCCACTAGTAACATTTGATTTACAGGCCCTGGGCACCTCTAGTGCACTTTAATAGGGACTTAACAGTAAAACAAATATGCCAATCATGGAGAACCAATTACGTACACATTTTAAACAGGAGCACTTGCACTTTAGCACTGGTTAGCAGTGGTAAAGTGCCCAGAGTAACAAAAACAGTAAAATCAGAGTCCAGCACACATCAACAACCTGGGGAACAGAGGCAAAAAGTTAAGGGAGACCCCACCAAGGATAAAAAGTCTAACAATTACCAATTCAAAGTATTGCCCTTTGGTCTCCGATCCGCTCCCCGGATATTTACAAAATGTCTAGCCCCAAGGGCGGCCCACCCGCGACAACAAGGCATCCAAGTTTTCTCTTACTTCGACAACTGGCTGATAAACACTCCATCTTCCCAACAGGCGAGGGATGCTACCAGCTACCAGATGTCTTCGCCTCTTTCAAAGCCTGGGGCTCACTGTCAATTTCCGGAAAACCTTTCTTTCCCCTGCAACAAGGATATATTTTCTTGGAACAACTCTAGACACAATACTCAACAAGGCATTCTTGTCCCTTTAAAGCAGAAAGTGCACTTCAGTTCGCCTGATCAAATCTCTGCTTTGCATGATGTCCTCGGCCATTCTCCTTATACCTCATGCCCGTCTCAAAATGTGTCCCTTCCAGGAACAATTGGACACACTTTGGCTCCAGTCGAAAGGACACATCATTGGCATTGTACATATTACACCTTGTCATGCAAGCAGCCTTATCCTGGTGGATAAACTTCAGCAATCTCTCTCTGGGACTGCTGTTCCTTCCTCTGCTCTTCAGAATACATCATTACAACAGATGCTTCTCTAGAAGGATGGGGAACTCATCTGCAAATTCAGGGCAAGTGGACTCCAGACCAGTCAAAGTTGCACATCAACTTTCTCAAGCTCAGAGCTATCTATCCAGCTCTGCAAGCTTTCTTACCAAAATTCAAGGTTCCTCTGTATTGATAAGAGCAGACAACACAATGAGCACACACTACCTCAACAAGCAAGGATGAACAAGATTGCAGAGTCTGTTGCATGAAGCACAGACTATCATGTGGTGGGCACTCACTCATCAAGTGACCATGAGGGCAGAAAACTCCCAGCAGTACACGGCTCTCTAGCAGACACCTTGAGCAGAACAACCCAAAGTTGTCATAAATGGGGGTTAACCCAACTGGTCCTGAATACCATATTTCAGGAATGGGGCAAACCCAACCTGGATCTATCTGCAACACGCGAGAACAAGAAATGCCAGGTTTATGCCACCAGATTTCCTCAAAAGGGATCTTGGGGGGGATACCCTTTCGATTCAGTGGTCCGGAATTTGTGCCTACGGTTTTTCCCCAATCCCTCTTATTCTCAGAATTCTCAGAAAAATCAAACAGGAACCATGCCGTCTGATACTCATTGCTCTACAGTGGCCCAGACAACACTGGTTTATGGAGCTTCTCATGTTGTCGGTAGACAAACGCGTTCAACTCAAGCCCCAAGTAGACTTGCTGTCGATGAACAATCAGCAGGTCCTTCATCCAGACAGGATTTCTCAGCATTTATCAGCCTGACTCCTGAGCATCATGAGATACAGCAATTAGCTATTCCTGAGGGCTGTCGGAATATTCTTGCAAGGGCTAGAGCTGATTCTACCATCAAAACATATCGCCTCAAATGGAAACGATTTTGTCTTTTGTGTGAGAAATCTAACCTGCATCCTATTACATCTCCTACTGAACAAGTGTTACCTTATCTACTATCGCTAGTCACATCTAGTCTAGCCACATTCCTCTGTCAAATTGCATTTGACTGCTATTTCCAGATACAGGCAAACTTTAGAATCTCCTTTCTTATGGTCAGACAAAGTAATTATTCAGTTCCTTAAAGGACTTTTCAGAGTGTATCCTCCAATAAAGTCACCTCCCCGAGCATTGCAACTTAATACCGAATTATTCAACTGATGAAAAGTCCCCTTTAACCGATTCACAGATCTGAGCTAAAATTCCTTACCTGGAAGGTGGCTCTTTTACTTGCTCTCACCTTCAAGGATACCATGGTAATCCTACCAACTAATCCCAGATTCATACCTAAGGTTCCTACTGATTTACATCTAAATCAACCAGTTATGCTTTAGACTTTCTTTCCCAATTCTCTAACACCAGCGGAACAGAGTCTCCATACTCTTGATGTCGAGAGATGCTTAAAATTTGATTTACTTCGAAAAATCATAGTCATACTACTGCTCAACTTTTCCTATGGTAACTATAATAAGGGTGCACCAGTCTCCAAGTCCCCTATACCAAGTTGGATTTCATTGACCATTCAGTTCTACCATTCTAAAGCAGGCAGACCTTCAAGACAAAAGACAAGAGCACACTCTACCAGTGCAGTCTCCACTACTGAAGTCGTATTTGCTGGGGTATCCATTGAGAATAGATGCCATGCTGCAACCTTGAAGAGCAGGCACATGCTCACCCAGCACTACAGCCTGAATTCTACACAGATTACTAATACAACTGAGAGTCAAGTCGTACTTCGGAATTTTTTTCCAATAAGGTGAGCGTTTTAACAATATAATCTATAATGATGTACCTGACATCCGCTATCATATGCATGTGTATTCAATATATATTTCCATCTATCTATCTATAGATAGATATATTGCACTGCTAACTTCTGATTCAAGCATGTGAATCTATAAAAGATACCCCAATACTGGAGAAAGCATTTGTTACTTACCTGTAGCTCCCGTTCTCCAGTCTTGGTATTTTTCATAGATTCGCATGCAACTCACCCTCCTCCCCTAGGAGTTTCTCCTTCTTGGTCAGGGACATTTATCACACTAGTGCTTTGAAAATCAGAGGGAAGATGCCTCTGTTGAAAGTGTTGTGAAGGGTGCCGTCACCTGATTGGTCATTGTTCAGCTTTGGTCCTTTTTAAATAAGAACATGGATAGGCTATTAAGCTGAACTTTGTATTCCCTTTACGGCCTATCATACTGATATATACTGCTTCCTATGATACCGTGGGACTCCCACTTTGATGACGTGGAATTATTACAGCATGTGAATCTCTGAAATATACCAATACTGGAGAACAGGAGTGACAGGTAAGTAACAAATTCTTGATCATGGGCCTGCACAGTCAATAAGGAAATGATGTTGCTCTCCTGTATGTAGACAGCTATCACAGCAAAGAAATGGGACCAACTGCTGATACTGGCGAATGTATATTCGAGCATGCTTTTCACAAACGTTTTACACTTGCTGTGTGCCCTGGGGAATCCCTGCACCATAGAAACATATAAATCCATACATTTATTACAGATGCACTGCTGGGTCTCCAAGATATTCCATGCATTCATAGTGACAACCTTCCTCATAAATAAACCAATGCAAAAGGCAAAATACTTTAAACAAGTGTCTTTATCGTTGCATAAGGGTCTAGAGAACAAATCTTCCTACACTTAAAAGTGGTGCTTCCAGACGGGGGTTGGCGAACAAGAGTGGAACATGCAGAAACTCTCACTGATGAGTGCATGTTCTGTGCATTTTGTTTCCCATTTGTACCAATAGAGCCACAGGTGAATTAATCAAGATAAACTGCAGCATCTGCAAATAATTGCAAAACCAATAGAAATAAGAAGTTTTCTACATGTGCACAAATATAGAACTTTCCTACACCGCTTACAGCAAAAGCAGCCTCTTATCACAGAATTACAATGTAAACTGCAGTTGTGAGGTAGTCTGGGTGCTAGTGATTTATGAAAATAGACATAAGTCAGAGAAAGGAGGGAATACTTGCTTTCCTTTACCAAACTATTATTTTCTCAAGAAAACCTGGAATGAGGACGACAGTTATTTACACATTTATCGTGCACTTGCCTCTGTACAAGCCGACATCTGTTAGCTCTTAACCATTTACTCCATTTGCAATTTTGAAAGGCAAAAAGTACTTTACGTGATGGGTGGCTAGTGGTTTCTGCAGAGTGAAATTTGAATGCAAGCTTTTGGGAGTAAATAAACCTGATCTCTGACACAGCAGCTGATGTGTTATGGAGGAGTGAGGCAGGAACAATGACAAACCCCATTGCATCATTTGTATCTTCTATTTTATATTTGAAAAATAAAATGATTCATGCTGTTTAATTGGTGTGTAAGCTCAACCAATGTGAAGATATGGGCAAAAAACTCCAATCATGCCACCACAGGAAATTTGTCATGACCAAAATTGTGTCTGGGTAAAAGGGGGAGCATCATGCTGTTGACTGCAGTGGGGAACAGACTATTAAAATGTCTGACCATTTAAGGATGTAAAAGCACCAGCCCTGGTTGCTTGTGGCTGTTGGTTTCCCTGTGATCTTGCTCCCCTGCCTAGTTGAGTTGTGACATGCAAGAGAGGGTTGAGTGAAGGTAAAAGTAATAGTGCCAAGAGATCTCTCACCTGGATCACCCTTTTTTGTATTGTAGAGAATATAGAATGAGTAGGGAAACCTACTGAGATGAGCACTATTGTGAATGGGAACGTTTCCTCTTTTCTAATTGTGCTCTGTTGGTTAGTAGGATGAGCAGTTCACTCAGAGTCACCTATTGGGTTTTGCTGCCGGAGCTGAATTATTCTATTGCTGTGCATTGATTAAATTATCATATACCACATTCCTTGTTACAAGCATTGCAGTATTTACCTGCATACCAATATAATAAAGATGTGAGTAAGGAATTAAGGGATTTGAGAATGGGTAAGGCGAAGATGAATGTAAATGGTGAAAAACAACAAACAAATGAAAAGGTCTGATGATTAAAAGTAAGAAACCTAAAGGATGGGAATAGTAGAGTGAAATTGAAAATGTTTTGGAGTGAGGTTGTTGCAGGCTACAGATAGCCACACCTTGACACTTGATTGTCAGAATTATAGTCATTTGCTATGCGGCTTCCGACAAAACAAGTTCACTTCTTTAAGTACTTAACTAACTCGTTGTGCAAAAACTGAAAGAGAATGCATGTCGTTATTTTGGGAGTACTTAAACCTCATTCAGAATTCTGTAGTTTCTCATTTCACTTTCCAAAGGGGAATGCTTGTTGTTTGAAGCTCTACTATATGTGACTGCTCTCAATTAAGCGGTACATTTGTAATCTGTCCTATTTCATACGTTATTCCTTCCTAATACAGCTGTCTTCCTTCTTAGTCTTCTGAAGGTGCTCCTATGAGATACCCATGGGTTCCTCTTAGTGGCCATGATGGGGTTAACCTCCTAAGTGGAAATCCTTTAGCACATCTCACCATGAGTAGTGGTCACAGATAATTCTTCAGTCATTTAAGGACTCGGCTGGAAAGCATTTTTTATGAAGTGACATTCTAATTAGGTAGATAATCAGCATATCAACATACTGCACATGAACTTCGCAAAGATGAGAAATACATCAGGGATGTTGACAAAGAGTATCCATAATGTATAGATGTAGCGTAGAAAAATATTAAAATGAACTATCATCAGAGCATCAAGCCTCTTTAGTGGGAAAATATAGCATTAGAAAAAATCTTTTATGCTGCTCAAAGGGCATGACAAACATGTTAAGTGAAAAATAATAGTCTATTTGAAAAAAACAAAGGGACATAGGAAATATGTTTAAGAGACTTAAGTCGAACCTAAAGAAAAATAACCTAGCGAGTCAAGCAAGTATTCAAAGTAATATAAGAATTTATTGGATGGTAAAAGTACAAGAATTTAATTTTAAGTCTGCAGGTTAAAAAAAATACTCAGACAAGGCTATAAAACAGATTAATTTAATACATGCAAAGTTTTCATAATTACGCTTTAAATATTTGAACTACCTAGAAACTGCCAAAATGGGAGGAGCGTGGATGTATGCCATTTTGTAGAAGAAATAGATATCCAAGCACATCAAAAAACAGTTCTTGGGGTAGCTTCCCTCCTACTGGGTGTGGTGGTGTTCTGCATATGGTGACAAAAGCTGAGGTCCTTCCAGGTGTCACCTGACATTGCTTGATAGGGTAGGCCCCTTTGAAGTAAACTAAGTTCCTCAGCCTACCCCAACTAGTCTGTAGGCAGAGGAAGGATACTCCTCCTACCTCCAGCAACTCGTCCCTGCTCCGGGAGCAGTTTTAATTCATCTTCACCTAATTTAGGTCAAGGGTAGGTCGCTCCCCCTGCCGCTGCAGCTCCTCCAGTTCCTCCAGGTTCCTGAGTTCCTGAGACCCACCTAACAGTCCCACCTCCCAGCCCCTCGCTCTGCCCCGCGCTACTCACCCTCTCTCCTGCTCCTGCTTCTTTTCTTCTTTTCTTCTTCTCTGCTCTTCCTCCTCACTCCTCGTCTGTAATCTTCTGCTGTACTCTTCTTTTCCTCGTCTTCTCTCTTCTTCTCTTCTTCCTCATCTTCTTCTGTGGTCTTCTGCCTTCTGTTCTTCGTTTTCTGTATCTTCTTCTGTGTTCTTCTGTGTTCTTCTGTGTTCTTCTGTGTTCTTCTGTGTTTCCGGTCTTCTGTTCTTCCGGTCTTCTGTTCTTCCGGTCTTCTGTTCTTCCGGTCTTCTGTTCTTCCGGTCTTCTGTTCTTCCGGTCTTCTGTTCTTCCGGTCTTCTGTTCTTCTGTTCTTCTGTTCTTCCGGTCCTCTGGTCTTCTGCCTTCGGCTCTTCTGCCTCCTCCGTCTTCTTCTCCCCGCGCCTGCCCTCCTGCTCCTACCTCATCCCCCTCTCTCACTCGCATCCCCCTCTCTATCTCCCCTATCTAACCCGTTCACTATCTACCTCCCTCACTCCTCCTATCTACCTATCTCTCTATCCCACTATCTAATCTCCCTCACTCTCCACCTCCTCCTATCTTCCTATCTCTCTATCTATTTCCCTATCCATCAATTTCTCTATCTATCTATTTTCTCTATCTACTTCTCTATCTTCCCCCCCTTCCCGCCAGCCCCTCTATTACCTATCTTCCTATCCTCTCACTCTACCTCTCACCCACCTCTACAACCCCCCCTCCCCTATCTTCACAACCCTACTCCTATCTTTCTTCCTAATCTCCTAAACCTCCTAACACTCACCCCCCTCCTCCCTTAAACCCCCCTCCCCAAGCTCTTCTCACTCAACCTGTCCCCCCCCTCCCTCGCGCTTTCCCGCCGCGACCTCCTGCACGCCCCCCAGCTCCCGTTCGCCCCCAGCTGACCCCTCCCCCCCTCCTACCTCATATGGCGGCCGCTGCGCGACAGTGGTAGCGACCCTTGACCCAAGGGTAGGTCGCACCCCCTGCCGCTGCAGCTCCTCCAGTTCCTCCAGGTTCCTGAGTTCCTGAGACCCACCTAACAGTAAGTACCCCCCACCTCCCAGCCCCTCGCTCTGCCCCGCGCTACTCACCCTCTCTCCTGCTCCTGCTTATTTTCTTCTTCTCTGCTCTTCCTCCTCGCTCCTCGTCTGTAATCTTCTGCTGTACTCTTCTTTTCCCCGTCTTCTCTCTTCTTCTCTTCTTCCTCATCTTCTTCTGTGGTCTTCTGCCTTCTGTTCTTCGTTTTCTGTATCTTCTTCTGTGTTCTTCTGTGTTCTTCTGTGTTCTTCCGGTCTTCTGTTCCCTGTTCTTCCGGTCTTCTGTTCTTCTGTTCTTCCTGTCCTCTGGTCTTCTGCCTTCGGCTCTTCTGCCTCCTCTGTCTTCTTCTCCCCGCGCCTGCCCTCCTGCTCCTACCTCATCCCCCTCCCTCACTCGCATCCCCCTCTCTATCTCCCCTATCTAACCCGTTCACTATCTACCTCCCTCACTCCTCCTATCTACCTATCTCTCTATCTCTCTATCCCACTATCTAATCTCCCTCACTCTCCACCTCCTCCTATCTTCCTATCTCTCTGTCTATTTCCCTATCTATCCATTTCTCTATCTATTTTCTCTATCTACTTCTCTATCTTTCCCCCCTTTCCCGCCACCCCCTCTATTACCTATCTTCCTATCCTCTCACTCTACCTCTCACCCACCTCTACAA
The DNA here is from genome assembly GCF_031143425.1 of Pleurodeles waltl. Classification (NCBI taxonomy): domain Eukaryota; kingdom Metazoa; phylum Chordata; class Amphibia; order Caudata; family Salamandridae; genus Pleurodeles; species Pleurodeles waltl. The sequence goes on from NC_090440.1 coordinate 274,714,083, forward strand.
CCCCCCTCCCCTATCTTCACAACCCTACTCCTATCTTTCTCCCTAATCTCCTAAACCTCCTAACACTCACCCCCCTCCACCCTTAAACCCCCCTCCTCCAGCTCTTCTCACTCTACCTGTTCCCCCCTCCCTCGCGCTTTCCCGCCGCGACCTCCGCACGCCCCCGCCCCCCAGCTCCCATTCGCCCCCAGCTGACCCCTCCCCCCCCCTCCTACCTCATATGGCGGCCGCTGCGCGACAGTGGTAGCGACCCTTGACCCAAGGGTAGGTCGCTCCCCCTGCCGCTGCAGCTCCTCCAGGTTCCTGTGTTCCTGAGACCCACCTAACAGTAAGTACCCCCCACCTCCCAGCCCCTCGCTCTGCCCCGTGCTACTCACCCTCTCTCCTGCTCCTGCTTCTTTTCTTCTTTTCTTCTTCTCTGCTCTTCCTCCTCGCTCCTCGTCTGTAATCTTCTGCTGTACTCTTCTTTTCCCCGTCTTCTCTCTTCTTCTCTTCTTCCTCATCTTCTTCTGTGGTCTTCTGCCTTCTGTTCTTCGTTTTCTGTATCTTCTTCTGTGTTCTTCTGTGTTCTTCTGTGTTCTTCTGTGTTCTTCTGTGTTCTTCTGTGTTCTTCTGTGTTCTTCTGTGTTCTTCTGTGTTCTTCTGGTCTTCTGTTCCCTGTTCTTCTGTTCCTTGTTCTTCTGTTCCCTGTTCTTCTGTTCTTCCGGTCTTCTGTTCTTCCGGTCTTCTGTTCTTCTGTTCTTCTGTTCTTCTGTTCTTCTGTTCTTCTGTTCTTCTGTTCTTCTGTTCTTCTGTTCTTCTGTTCTTCTGTTCTTCTGTTCTTCTGTTCTTCTGTTCTTCCGTTCTTCTGCCTTCGGCTCTTCTGCCTCCTCCGTCTTCTTCTCCCCGCGCCTGCCCTCCTGCTCCTACCTCATCCCCCTCCCTCACTCGCATCCCCCTCTCTATCTCCCCTATCTAACCCGTTCACTATCTACCTCCCTCACTCCTCCTATCTACCTATCTCTCTATCTCTCTATTCCACTATCTAATCTCCCTCACTCTCCACCTCCTCCTATCTTCCTATCTCTCTATCTATTTCCCTATCTATCGATTTCTCTATCTACTTCTCTATCTTCCCCCCTTCCCGCCACCCCCTCTATTACCTATCTTCCTATCCTCTCACTCTACCTCTCACCCACCTCTACAACCTCCCCTCCCCTATCTTCACAACCCTACTCCTATCTTTCTCCCTAATCTCCTAAACCTCCTAACACTCACCCCCCTCCACCCTTAAACCCCCCTCCCCTAGCTCTTCTCACTCTACCTGTCCCCCCTCCCTCGCCCTTTCCCGCCGCGACCTCCTGCACGCCACCAGCTCCCATTCGCCCCCAGCTGACCCCTCCTACCTCATATGGCGGCCGCTGCGCGACTGCGCCGCTGGTGCGCCAGAGGCAAGCCCGTCCGCGCCTGGCCCGCGCCCAGCGCCACGACCCCTGGTCCCAAGCTCTCCCAAGCCCCGCTGATCCGCTACGACCCCACCACCCTCCACGCCCTCAACCCAGGACGCTCCAACACCTGCTTCCAAGCTCACCCCAAACGCACCCATGGACCCTTCGCCTGCAACTCCTGCAAACGCATCTTCCACCACGCTACTACCACGACCACAAGCCCACGCGCCATCAACCACCTCAAGTGCATCCTAGTCAACGCTCGCTCCGTCCACAAACACGCCGTCGAACTCTGGGACCTCCTGGATTCCACAGCACCGGACGTCGCCTTCATCACGGAGACCTGGATGAACGCCTCCTCTGCGCCGGACATCGCCACCGCCATCCCCGAAGGCTACAAGATCTCCAGGAAAGACCGCACCAACCAAGCAGGAGGAGGTATCGCCATCGTCTTCAAAGACTGCATCAGCGTCACCACCTCCACCGAAGACACCCCTCTCGCCGCTGAACACCTGCATTTTCAGATTCGCACCGACCCGAGGACCACCCTCAGAGGATCCCTCGTCTACCGTCCTCCCGGACCACGCGCCCCTTTCAGCGACGCCATCGCCGACTTCATCTCCCCGCACGCCCTCGCCTCTCCGGACTACATCCTCCTAGGCGACCTCAACTTCCATCTGGAACAAAACAACGACCCCAACACCACCACCCTGCTCGACAACCTCGCCAACCTCGGCCTCAAACAACTGGTGAACACCGCCACCCACATCGCCGGACACACGCTCGACCCTATCTTCTCCGCCAGCAAACACGTCTTCTTCAGCCACACCTCCGCCCTACACTGGACCGACCACAGCTGCGTCTACTTCACATTCCGACGCGAGACCCGCCACCTCCGCACTCAACCCATCCCTCATCGACAGTGGAAAAAGATCCCTGAAGAGCAACTCTTCTCCGCACTAGCCGCCAACCAACCCACCCTCACCACCGACCCCAACGACGCAGCCCTCAAACTCACAAACTGGATCTCCAACTGCGCAGACAACCTTGCTCCCCTCAAATGCACGCATCGACAGACCAACACCAAAAAACCTCTCTGGTTCTCTGACACCCTCAAAGAATCAAAGAAAACTTGTCGCGCCCTTGAGAAAGCCTGGCGCAAGGACCACACCGCTGACAACATGAACGCCCTCAAGAACGCTACCTGCGAACACCACCATCTGATCCGCGCTGCCAAAAGGAACTTTTTCACCGACAGACTGGACCAAAACAGCCACAACAGCAGAGAACTCTTCAGCACCGTCAAGGAGTTCTCCAACCCCAGCGCCAACGCTGTCACGCCCTCTCAGGATCTGTGCGAATCCCTCGCCACTTTCTTCCATCGCAAGATCAGCGACCTCCACGCCAGCTTCGGACACCAGACCCAACCAAACACCACCGAACCCGCACCCCCAGCCATCACCCTCAACAACTGGACCCACATCAACACGGAAGAAACCAAATCCATCATGAACTCTATCCACTCCGGCGCCCCTTCGGACCCTTGCCCGCACTTCATCTTTAACAAAGCCGACGACATCATCGCCCCGCACCTCCAGACCGTCATCAACTCTTCTTTTTCTTCTGCTACCTTCCCCGAATGCTGGAAACACGCCGAAGTCAACGCCCTACCAAAGAAACCTACGGCTGACCCGAGCGACCTGAAAAACTTCCGCCCCATCTCTCTTCTGCCTTTCCCAGCCAAAGTAATAGAGAAGACCGTCAACAAACAGCTGACCACCTTCCTGGAAGACAACAACCTGCTCGACCCCTCACAAACCGGATTCCGAACCAACCACAGCACTGAAACCGCCCTCATCTCAGTCACAGACGACATCAGAACCCTGATGGACAACGGTGAAACAGTCGCCCTCATTCTCCTCGACCTCTCAGCTGCCTTTGACACCGTCTGTCACCGCACCCTAATCACCCGCCTCCGCTCCACCGGGATCCAAGGCCAGGCCCTGGACTGGATCGCCTCCTTCCTCGCAAACCGTTCACAAAGAGTTTACCTCCCTCCGTTTCGCTCAGAACCCACCGAGATCATCTGCGGCGTACCTCAAGGCTCATCACTCAGCCCGACACTCTTCAATGTCTACATGAGCCCCCTCGCCAACATCGTACGCAAGCACGACATCATCATCATCACCTCCTACGCCGACACCCAACTTATACTCTCCCTTACCAAGGACCCCGCCAGCGCCAAGACCAACCTACAAGAGGGTATGAAGGACGTCGCAGATTGGATGAGGCTCAGCCGCCTAAAGCTGAACTCTGAAAAAACGGAAGTCCTCATCCTCGGCAACACCCCGTCCGCCTGGGACGACTCCTGGTGGCCCTCGGCACCGCACCGACCCCCACAGACCACGCCCGCAACCTCGGCTTCATCTTGGACCCTCTTCTCACCATGACTAAGCAAGTCAACGCCGTGTCCTCCGCCTTCTTCCTCACCCTCCGCATGCTCTGTAAGATCTTCCGCTGGATCCCCGCCGACACCAGAAAAACCGTGACCCACGCCCTCGTCACGAGCCGCCTGGACTACGGCAACACCCTCTACGCCGGGACCACAGCCAAACTCCAAAATCGCCTGCAACGCATTCAAAACGCCTCGGCCCGCCTCATCCTAGACGTACCCCGCAGCAGCCACATCTCCGCACACCTGAAACACCTGCATTGGCTCCCAGTCAGCAAAAGGATCACCTTCCGACTTCTCACCGACGCACACAAAGCCCTCCACGACAAGGGACCGGAATACCTCAACAGACGCCTCAGCTTCTACGTCCCCACCCGCCACCTGCGCTCCTCTGGCCTCGCACTTGCTGCTGTCCCTCGCTTCCGCCGCTCCACGGCGGGTGGGAGATCTTTCTCCTTCCTGGCGGCCAAGACTTGGAACTCCCTCCCCACCAGCCTCAGGACCACCCAGGACCACTCCGCTTTCCGGAGACTCCTAAAGACCTGGCTGTTCGAGCAGCGTTAACCCCCCCTTTTTTTCCCCTAGCGCCTTGAGACCCGCACGGGTGAGTAGCACGCTTTATAAATGTTAATGATTTGATTTGAAGTACAGTCTGGGCAGTGTTCGAGAACTAATTCAAATTAGCCTTCAGCAGCTGCAGGCAGGGTAACTACAAATTATATTTCCATTATGTTTACTGTTAAATTGTTTTGTTAAATATAAGTCTTTGTAGTCTGTTCTACTATGTTTTTATTAAATATAAAAATAAGACTTGGAATGGAGTCTGTAGCTGGGACATGTTAAAAGTTACTGATTACAGTGAATAATCAGTACTTTAACTTTTCCTATGTCGTATTTAGAGCCTGTCCAGTGACACTCATTTTGGACGTAGTCACTGAGGGAACGTGCCATTTCTAAGGCAGGCATACACATTCCTGAATATTATGAACACTACCTTGTGAGAAGCAAGGTTTTGTAAGGGTTGGCTAATTTAATATTTAAATCAGGTTTTCATATTTTGACAGGTCTGGGCAGAATAGTTCAAGCTGCAGCTGTCAGGCTACACCGGTTAGACCTGACGCCTTGTTTTCATTGTCACTGTAGTGGATTCATAATAGGTATTGCAGTCCGGAAGTGCTACTTAACTTCTTGTGCCATGAGTATACTTCTACACAATATTCTGTGGCCTTATAGGAAAGTTAAATGTGCCAGTCAGGTTTTACACCAGTTTTCGGTGTGATGTAGGGGTCAGAACATAGACACTAACCACTGGATAGCAGTGTCTCAGTGTTTGAGTTTAAGATTATCAGCAGGTGAGTCACAACAAAAAATCAAGAACTAGGGGTGCCCAGCCAAACAGGGGTCACATTGCAACTTGCAACATTTTTAAACCTGGGGTTGTTTGTTAGGGTGATTATATCAAATATAGTAAAGTTTGGGGGTTTGCCAGTGGACTCAAGTTGACTGTATAGTCAGTGCTTTTGCTCTTTCTTTCATTTCTCTATAACCCAATACAAAAGTTGAAAATATGTTCTAAAATTTGGAGCAAGTGGTGGGACTCCTCTCAGGAAGTCTTTGTCTGAGACTAAAATTACTGACAGTGATGTAATGTAGGTTTACATGGATGGCTCCGGTAGGCCTTCTGGTGTTGGTTTTTTGGATTGGTAATAATCAATATATTTGAAGTGGTGGAATATTGCATTGTCCTTGTGATAAAAAATAAAAAAAAAACAATACAAGTAAGAAAAATAGAGTTTTACAAAAAAGGTAAAAAACATTTTTTCCTCTTCCCCATGCTAAAAGAAACAGAGTATTCATTCCATAAAATAGATATAAAGACTCCTCCATCCGAAAGAAGGCACGTTTCTTGTTATTTATTTTTATTATTATTTAATGGGGGACATGTCCTGTCTGGGAAGTGTAAGATTTATCAGGGTGCACACCAGGGGCCCTTCCCAAGGGCATCAGCAATGCCCCACAGCCTGCCTCTCAGGTGCCCAACCGTTGTGGAGAATGCTAATCTGACTCCCGAAGCTATATGTGAGGTTTGGGTTATAAGACTTGAAAATGCACCCCTCTCCCAAGACTTGATTGCTGCTGTTTAAAATCAATATGTGCACCTCACCAAAAATCTTTCCCTGATTAATACTGGCAACACACTAACGGTTGTAAGAACTTATATCACTTGTGCAATTATGGCTTCCACCAAGGTTTGACCCATTCATTTTAGACAAAAATACCTGCTTCAGAATTAATCTAGCATCTTCCCACGATTTCCCCCTCCCTAACCCCACCTCCACCCCCAATAGAGCTGTTAGGATGATGCTGTGGATGGAAGTGGTGCTAGTCTCAATCGCACGCAGGGAAGTTGCAATGTGAAGTGACAATCGCCATTAAGTTGATGTGTGAATGAGTAGAGCAGCATATGTGAGATCTTGGATAGAAAGTGATCAAGATCAGACCCTTTCTCTTTGTGACTAGGTCCCATGGCCCCTAGCAGCCTAAGAGGCTCCTAACCATGCTGGTGGAAGAGAGGCGTGATTGATGGGGGACCGTTAGGTTTAGTGGGACCAATGGCCTGCCTCATAGTTTGGTAAAATGTACCACTCACAATGGAGGAATAACATGTCAGTAAATACGGGAACCATTTTAAGGTGGTAAAGTTGTTTTTAGGTTGTGCGTGCAAGCGCTTTGACCTGTTTTAAGTATTGTGGGCTTTTATCCATGGCCATCACTTTAACTCGTTCGTGGGCTTGTCTTTCAAGAATCCCTTGATGTCATTGGTAATTGCTTTATGTTTGTCCCGCCTTGAGACTATTTGTCTCGCCTTGCAGACTGCTCCTCTTCCATCGATTATTGCATAGTTGCCGATACACTTCAGCACAGAAGAACTATTTGTTTTGTTTCTCCCCTTCGTGCTGCATGGCAGCCATGTCACTCACAGCACGAACAGGCACAACAGCGTGAACTCGATTGATGGTATTGAAGCGCTAGTCACATTGTGCACAATTCTGTAATTAGAATCATTTCCTGTGGCTCTCCCTTTAAAACACTTGAAATTAGTGAATGCTTTACTAAAACAGAAATCTTCAAAGCAAAAGCAGCTCTCCCGGTACAGTGGGGGAGCCGATACTACAATATTCACTGCACTTGGGGAAAACTCACCCCACAATGCTTTGCAAGCATTCTTTTTCAAAACATGTTTGCTCATAACTCAGCCTGTGGTGGTCCTAGGACAATGGGGCCACCAATGTTCACCACAACTTGCTCTTTCTGTCTACATCATCTTTTGGTCCCCACATTAAGTCAGTGGGGATCACAAGATAATAACCCCTCCCCACCATTCAGTCTTTGTTTAACCTTTCTCATGGCTTGAACTTTTGTTTTGCAGCTCATAGTAGGTTGTGTTTTAAGGGCCTTTGTAAATAATATTGCTGTAGGCCTGTTAGCCCTGAATATGTGTAATATGCTATGCTCTCTGATTGCACTTCATTACTTTCTGCCATTTTTGTGTGGTTATGCTCTTAAGGGGCTAACTAAACAGTTACATGACCAAGTTTCTTGCAAATGCTATTTTCATTGGGGGCTGGGGGTATCCTATAGGGGCTGTTCTAAGCATTACAGTCATATCAACATATTAAAATATTCGTGGCACGGAAACTTGTCCCATAATGCTTTGCAGGGCATTACTTTTACAAAACATTTTTTCTCACAACTCTGTGAACAATGGGACCACCTTCAAAACATTGAACACAGTGCGCTCTTTCTGTCTACATCATCACTGGGTCTTCACACTGTTACGTTTTATGGGCCTTGTTTGTAAATTCATTGTAATAGTTTTGCTGGCCTTGAAAATGGGTAATGCACTGTGTTCTCTAGGGGCTAAATATATAGTTATATTGCAGTACTTTCTTATATTCTGTTTTATGTGGTTGTGCTCTCGAAGGGCTGACTGTATGGTTACATGACCCTGTTTCTTCCAAATGCTGTTTTTATTGTGGTGTCCTCAAAGGACTGTTCTGAGCACTGCTGCCGACATACTGTAACATTTGCGGCACGAAAACTCGCCCCATAATGCTTTGCAGGGCATTACTTTTATAAAACATTTGTGCTCATTCCTCAGCCTGTGGTGGCCCTAGGACAATGGGACCACCTTCAAAATGCTCTTTCTGTCTACATCATCTCTGGATCCCCACACTAGGTTAGTAGGGGCCTGAAAAGATAAACCACTCCCACCATTCAGTGTCTTTAGGCTTTCTCGTGGCTTCAGCATTTGTTTTACAGCTTGGAGAAGTTTTGTTTTAAAGGCTTTGTTTGTAACATCATTGCAGTAGGCTTGCTAGCTCTGAAAATGCCCACAAAGGGCTAAGGATATGGTTACACTGCATTTCTTTTTATTTCATGGGGTTATCCCCTATTGGAGCTAACAATATGGTTACATGACCATGTTTCTTAACAAATTAAATTTTTGTTATAGTCCAATGCCAGTAGTTTATTTCTGATAAAGGTTTATATGATAATTGTATATGTTTTAATTATCTCTGCTTATTACAATTCTGACCATAATTCAGGCCAACCTAACATCCTTATTACACTATGACTTTTTTAACGCTATTGATATGTTTCGGTGACCCTTCTAGTTTATTTCTCTTGTTACTCCTCTGTGGCTGTCTTGTGTCTTATTCGGGGTAATTGTATTAGCCAGCCAGCAACTCTATTGGAATTAGCATGGCAGATTTCAATTTGGACCTTAAATGGCCAGATTTTCATTTTTTGCTGCAGCTACAGGAAGAAGGTAATGGAAGTGGTTTCATTATATCAGGGCCACTTGAATTATATGGCAGGAAAAGACGAAGTTATGAGGCAGGGTTGACCAATTTATGTGGCAAGAAAAGTCCATTTATGAATTTACAGTGCCAGTAGCTCTAACTCAAGCAAATGCGAGACCCATTGCATTGCAAATGCTTGGTTATTTTTTAACCCATTGTCACCCTCATTACTTTTTTTGGGTGTCAAGCGAAGAAAATGCTAGAATTACGTTTTTAGGTGTTTCGTGCTATTTTTAATGGAAACCAGATAAAGACGTTTTTCCTGTTAGAGGGGGTGGGCCAGCCGCAGGTATCAGGCCTAAGGAGGTGTTTGTTCGCTGCTACCTTTATGAGAGAAAGAGGCTCCAGGCAGCACTTTGGCAGAAGGCGGTGGATTGGGCCACTGCAGATGCACGCAATTCTAAAGATGCCTCAGTTAATAGCTCACTGTGCTGCTGCTTGTTGAGTCTGATGGCCAAAAAAAACATCCACTCTGCTTCCACTTTGAGTGATCAGAACGGAACACACTGTCTTGATACAGACAATTGTGAGCAGTGTTCAAGGTTGGTGGTAGGGGGTAAGTTCATGGGGGGTTGGGACAATTCAACTAAAAGTAAAGCAAAAAGGTAAATAATTCCACAGTGTGTTTAACTACTGTTTAACATAATTCATGTCTTTGAAATGCTGTGGACTGAAACAAATGCTGATTGACACCCCTTGAAGCCAGATGGCTGAAAAGGGGCTGCTCAGAAGCCCCTTTCTATATACATGAATAATCATATTTTCTTTTGTGTGTTGTGTGGTTTGGGATTACTTGAGCTGTCTCTAGACCACTGAAGCTGATTCTGTGAGATACCTAAAAATATACTCTTTCCTCTTTAATCTTCATTAGTTGTCGACTTCATTTCTAACATGTGTTAAGTTTTAGACATGCTAAAAAAGCCTACTGATAGCTTGTTAAAATGTACCAGAAGGAAGATGTCCTCTTCTTCCTCCTCAACCAGGTCCATTTGCTGGGTTGATCTGGCCCTCAGCCCTGGCTTTAATTTAAAGTAGCCAGTAGCCCTGGTGCTTGTTAATGTAGCATTCTATTTGTTAGTGACTCTGAAACTGAAATAATTGCATGTTTATCCTGTAAGCATTCACTGCTCTTTGATGCCTTATCTTCCCCAGTATATGCTACTTGATTATCCCTTTTCCGATTGCTAAAGGCACTTAATGATCATCCTTTGCAGAAGATGTATGTTCACCAGAAATTCATACATGCCACATCAGAATCACCAATTCCATGACATATTGGGTGAAAAAACACCAGGTGCAGACTCAATAAATATTGTTAGCAAACACATCCAGAAAACTAAATTCATAAAATCTTAGTTAAACATTTTACAACAGACAAGCTAATTTAAACTCTCCCGCTTGCAAAAACTCACACAACACGAAACTGTGTGTGTAATACACTCCTGTATACTCACAAGTGCAAATATGTTTTTAAGTACTTTTTGCAAACCAGCAAACACAAATGCCGCCATCTGTTTTTTCTTGTTAACAATTTCCACTAAACATTTACTCATCCTAAGTTTAATTTAAAAATGGTCTTTACTAACCCTATTGTACCACGCAATCTTTCTGTGCAAATCTTGGTTTCTATGTGAGGTTGGAAGAAGTATTTGACAGAATGCTCCACGGAAAGGGAGCAGATTTGTTCAGCCAAAGCATGCATTGATTGAATGCAAGGCCATATTTCTCTATTATAAAGCAAAAGATTGTCTCTAGCAGGCCCCAGTAACCTTTTGTCTATTCCCATGCTTTACTTTAATGTAGACATTCAGTTTATTTGTAAGTCACCATAGTTAACACTGGACACAAGAAAACACAATCAATGAAATGTAGCTCAACTTCGCTAAGTTAAAAAGAATTTGAAAAAACGTAAAAAGCTAATTGCATACATTTACAATGAAACAGGAAATATTTTTGGTTTATCTATGGTGCTGAATATCCAAATTAAAATATGCAAATAAAACCTTATTTCAATTCGGCAACACAGTTTATTGCTATTTCATAGATTAAAGATGGTCCTCAGGGTTTCTTTTTGGAGAGTGATTTACCATATTTTCACTAGAATTCATTATTTGTGTCTGAAGTCTTGACACTTGCTCCCACGTCAAAACTGATTATTCAATCTGCGTACCTGTTACAAGGATAACTATTTGTAATTGTTCATTTGAATGGTCTGCTGGCGTGACATTCAGATTTGTTTCTTTTCAGAGTCCTGTTTCTGTTTTCATTCTTTTGGGCATTTCCTACCAAGTAATTTTTACATAAGAAAGGCTGTCTTTAAGTTTATTTTTTTTGCATTTGTGCAATTCATATTTCAGTTATTAAAACTGATTCAGATGGTTCCTCTTTGCTTCACGTCATTTTGCTTTGCATAGAAGTAACTGCTGACGCTGTTTGTACATTCTGCATTACTAATTTGTTTGTATTATAAAATACACAGTTTATTTGGAAAACCCAAATTCACTATTATTTACAGTTGATTTAACTTCTAAAAATCACAATAGTATCCACAAATAAAGAATTTCACAAATGAAACCTAATACTGAAAAGTATGCTTACAATGCCATCTTCATTTTTATTCCTCATCTTTGTTCTTCAGCCTCCTGACTCCCTCCTTTTTCCACCCTGTGCTTATTTAAATTTGACCATCTCTTTTTTCTGCTGCTCTAGTGATAACCTGCTTCTCAGGTGCTCAGTGATTAAATGATATGAAACACTTGCACTATCTTTTAGTCAATGATTCTTATTTTTGTTATTTTTCCTCATCCTTACCCCCACCAAGGCTTAATGTTCACGTCATGTTCTAAGTACCACATCCTCTTAGTAGTAGCTAAACCACATTTTTGGCATGTTATGATGTGGGAACAGTATCACCAGTACATTGTAACCTGTGTGCAGCTGTGGTGATCTCTGTAGGATAGCTGGTAAAATCTGTATGAACTGTGTAACCTTTTGCTGATATTCCTTTTTGTAGACTGTTCTGTTTAAGCATTCAGAGGTGGAAAGTAGGTTCTGCTAGTTTTGATGTGGTCCTGTGGTATTCTCACCATGATAGATGAGGGTTGCGTCTGCCACCTCACTGCAGGTTAAGATGAGACTGACTGTTGGTGGTAGCTGATTGTGGTCAGAGGTGCACATGCCTTTTTACCTGAACTGTTGGAGGAAAGTTAACCAACAAGTCTCTCCTCCCCTGTTAAATCCAGGGAGTCTCCCAAAACTCTTGTCTGTGTGGCTGCTCACACAATTGTGAAATACAGTGTGTATATTTGGATGTGTGTGTCCAGGAGACCTTGTGCATGGTGATGTGTGTATACATGGTTTTCCTGAAGGCTTTCTTCATTCTTCTTTGAACATTACTGTTTATATTTCCGTTCATCCCTGCTGATTCTCCATTACGTTTGGTGTCTGGAGGGCTTACGGAGAATCTACAGCTGTTCCCCTGCAAAGCTGGTTTTCCTCCATTGTCCTTGAAACTACTTGTTCTCCCATAATGTGTTTGGCATTACCTGTCTACCAAGAGAAAACTACTAATAATGCGTCAATCCTATGTCTGCCTGCCAGTCCAGCGCCCAGGAAACTCGCTTCATTCTGATTAGAGGAGTGTTTGAATTTTAAGCTAACTTTGTGTTAGTCTTCATGCCAGTGCCCTTAAAATAGTATAACTACTCAAAATAGTATAACTACTCAACCACATGAGCCAGTGATACATATTCACTTAGTCTTAGACGAGATCTGTGAACCAGCTCAGTGGGGATGATCAGAAAGGAATTCATCTTGCTGGTAGATGATTTCCCAAATAGGCAAAAATCCAGCCAAGATTCTGAACGAGAGTCTTCTGTGCACTGTGTTCAATTAGACCTGATTCCCCACTGCTGACCCTGTCCAAGAGAAACCAGCATTAGCAAAACCAGTAGGTTGCGCCTGTGCCAAAGCTCTTGGCTTTGCCAATTTGTTTTAGCCATGTTGTACACTAGCGTGGCTGCTATTCAGCATGGCTAAAAGTTGGTGTCAAAGAGGAGGGATGTGTGGAGTGTGTTAGAGTGGAATGGCGAGGAGTGGAGTAGGGTGTTGTGGAGTGGCTGTGTGTGCCATTTATTGAAGTGGCATAGTATAGAGTCATGTAGAGTGGCATACACTGGAGTGGCCTGGAGTAGAAAGAACTGGTGTTGAGTGCGTTGGTGTAGAGTGCTACAGAGTATAGTGACATAGAGTGCAGTGGCATGCAATGCAGCATCATAGAATGCAGTGGCGTAGATTAGAGTGGTGCATAGTAAAGCAGAGTGGCGCAGAGTAGAGTCAAGTGGCATGGGGTGCAGTGGCGTAGAGTGGTGCAGAGTAGCATCGAGTGGTGTAGAGTATAGTGCCGTAGAGTGGAGTAGTGCAGAGTAGTGTCAGAGTGCAGTGGTGTAGAATGGCATAGAAAGCAGTAGCGTAGAGTACAGTGATGTAGAGTGCAGTGGCATAGAGTACAGTGACATACAGTGCAGTTGTGTAGACAGGAATGGTCCAGATTGGAGTAAAGTAGAGTGGAGTAGAGTAGACTGTCTTAGAGTAGAGCGCAGTAGCATAGTGCCAAGTGGTGGAGGGTAGCGTGCAATTACGTAGTGTGGCTTATGCTAAAGTGGAATAGAGGGCAGTGGTGCAGAGCAGATTAGAGTGGCGTACAGTGGATTGGGGTAAAGTGCCGGGGCATATAGTTGAGTGTTACAAAGAAAGTGAATTGGCGTAGACTGTATTGGCATAGAGTGCAGTGGCGTTGAGTGTGGTGTTGTAGAGTACAGTGGAGTTGTGCAGAGTAGATTTGTGTGGTGTAGAGTTAATTGGCAAAAAGTACAGGGGTGCAGAGTGCATTGCCACGGAGTAGCGTGATAGACGGTAGAGCAGAAAGGTGTGGTGTGAAGTGACATAGAAAGCAGTCATGTAGAGTGGAGTGGTGCAGAGTAGAATGCAGTGGTGGTGAGTGGTGTAGAGCAGAGTTTGCATGATATGATAGCGCATTGCCATTACATACAACACATTTTCAATGTAACGGACCACTACATTTGCACAGACATACAGTTTTACTAATGAAACTATACAGTGCATGAACAAAAATGTGTGGGAATTGCATCCTCATGTAATGATTTCTTTGAATCATAATAAAGTATTTGTTTCCAACACACTTCAGAAATAACAAAAAACTTGCTTCATTTGTGTTCCCAATTCTGATATATTCGAAATTACACATTCATTTAAATGTTCTCATGTGCTGGATAAAACCTCTTTCTTGCCCCCAGTATCCAGCATGATTGTCAAATAAATCCTCTCACTTGAAGTCAGAGAAAGAAAAGTAAGCAAGCACCCTCGAAAGACAGCACCTGACATTTGACCTCTGTGTTTGAATGCACAGCTAATGTGGCATGATAAGACCAAGATTTAAAGGCATGTTTGCAGAAAGTGAGTTCATGGAAGAATACAGTAAGCACGGTTTAGGCAACGGGGGGACAAACTGAACCTAGAGAGCCTAAAGCCAGCAAATGGAAAGTCAGAAAATGTGAGTTACAAAGCCAATGGTAAGCAACAGATGGAATGCATTGCGAGATTAACTTTCTCAAAGTCCCCAAGATGTATTTAGCAAACTGGACAGCTGCTCTATCTGGTAGCCTGCGACCTAAAAATGCCACAGAAGCCTGTGTGCAGTATATCTTCAGGCAGTAAACCAGTGAAGCTTCCAGAGCCCTGCCACAGTGCAAGTCAGTATCAAATGGTAACTGCTACATCAGAAGTTGAGGAGCTACACAAGCACTTTGCTGGACTGCATGGATATTAAGCCTGTATAATGCAAAAACTGCCTTGTGCCCCAAATGAGTCAGGAAGTGCTCAGACCCAACCATAAAAGATTGTGGGTTGTTGTTCACTGTAGCCATTTGCCATGATTCCATAACTGATGGAACAGTCTTCCTAACACTAACCCACTTTCCGGATATCTGACTTTAAAGTTGCATGGGTATTAGTTGAGCCTATGTTTACAGTGTGTGCTCCTGCCAACTGAAGATTTCAACAGGGCTGGTTAGTTCCTGGATATGGACCCTGACGTTTTATAAGCTTTGGCGACTTTGCTGTATATGCCCTCTGAAAAAACATCCAACCAGTTCTGACCCTAAACAATCTCCCCTTCCAGTGACAAGGCTCATTGCACAGGAATTACTGATGACTGGACCTATAGTAACTCCATTACCTTGGATGTTGGGTGTTTCATGAGATGGTGTTGGGCACTCTTGGGTACAGTTACTATGCTTTTCCCCCTAACTTTGAGGGTGGATTTGTGTTTTTTCTGAGACATGGACTCTTACTAACTGAGCTGTCCCATCTTCGACTTAAGGCAGAATACGGAAATTACATGTATATAACACAATCTATTGCTTCTTTATATCTGGGATCGCTACATATTGTCTAGGCTGGAGTAACCATAATAAAACCAAGATAATACTAAAGCTACTGTAAACATCCATGGTTACTACAGGGCCTTATGTTATGATACTGCAGCACTTAAAAGCTATGTAAATGTTTGTGAAATTATTTCTCTTCAGCTTTACTGGAGCCTTGTGTTCTTGTTTGAATATCTTCTGTGAATATCTTAGTTTTAACTGTTTTATTGCACTTGGCTTCATCGAAAGATGTTCTTCCTAGAAATAAGTTGTATTTACTCATTCATTCTTGACCACGTTTTTAACTCGCTACCATTTCTTGGAGTAGGCCTTGACTGCGCATCTTTGATACCTCTAAAAAGCCAGGTGTCCAGAAAGTGCAGCCTGCTTATCCAATTGGGGTTGCACCAGTACTTGTGGACCAGGATAATACCTATTATATATACTAATCAGTAACCAATCAGTGAAATCTCAAAGCAACCATTAGAGCAGTGACTAAAAATGAACTGTGAATTTGTCATCCAGAGCAAGAGAGGGGTGTGATTTAACTTTTGTGATAAGAATTGAAGAAAATTGAATTATTAATATTTGAGGTGGACGAGTAACCTACTCAAAGAATAAGGCCAACACCTGCTGTACGTCACAAAACTAAAATAAACATGTGCTCAATCTCTGGTAGCATGACATGAAGTCAGACTTAAATCAAAGGCAATGTGTCATTTATTTAAGCAGTACATACACAGTTGAAAGTCACACAAACCAAAATAAAACTCCAAAAGTTTTAAAATAATGAGAAAACGTTAAGATTAAAGTAAGAGCAAAACAACAAAAATCCTACAAGGGGAAATGGAGATATTATTTCTTTATAGATTTAAGCAAAAATAGCACCAAAAAAACACTGATAGTCTATGAAAGCAGTAGACCAGGACCCAGGCGCGATTTGAGGCTGAACGTAATGGAGCCCTGGTCGATTTACAAAAGGTGGAAAATCACTTTTCTGAAGAGAAGCAATGGCATTTCTTTCTGTCCCACTGCAGATTGCGACTGAGTTGGTCTTTTCTAAGGTGCTGGAAGCCTTAAGTGTGATGAAGCTGAAATTCAGTCTGACGCTGTGAAATTGCTGGTTGAATACTTGTTTCCTGTAAGTCTCTGTACCTGGTGTACACTTCTAAGGCCTTCAATGGAGGACACCTACAGTTCTCAGTGTCTTAGGCAAAGGCCAACACCAAAATCCAATCTAGTTTCAGTTGCCACTGTTCAGCGTGTCGTTTCCAGGTAATGGCCTCTTGTAGCTTATGTCCTTGTACCAGCTTGGGAGGTCAGCCAACTGAGTCTTGGAGTCCACTTCTTTAGCCTGGGTATAAGAGAGAGCAGGTTCAGTCCTTTAGGGCATCTCTCAGGTCACATGCAGCAGGTTCAATTCTTTTATGATTTTACACAGGTCAAGAAAGTGTTCCAGGGAGGGTGCCTTACAGCGCCACATTTATGCTTGGCACCAGCTAGTGGGTGGGGTGACTCCTGGTCATTCCCTAGTCAAAGGAGCAAAAGTTTGAGGGGCAACCGCACTCAGTTATTAAGTAGTTCTTCTTTTTCCTTACTGCAAAAAAAGTCCCATATTGCCCCTCCTTCACAAAATTCAAGATGGGGAAAAGTTTCTTCCTGTGTGCAGAGCCTGTGCTCTCACCCAGAGTTGTGGTCATAGTAATGAGCAGTCCCCTTCTCTGTGGTGGTCAAGCAATACCAGTTCTGGGGTTAGTGTTCCTTCCACTAGCTTTGCTGCCAGCCTGATTATGGGGACAAAGGTTGGGCTTTCCAAGTGTCACATAACATTTTCTTGTGACAGGGCAGACCCTTTGAAGTGAATTAATTTCCTGGGCAAACCCCACTTGGTCTTCCTGCAATTAGATGAAAACAACTTCCTGCTCCCAGACAACTGTCTCTGCTCTAAGAGCAGTTTTCATACCTCTTTTACACCTAATTCAGACCAAGGAGAGCCTGGGTAGCTGTTAGAGTTGTTAACCTCCAGTAAGCCTAGGCAGGATAAAGCTAACTTTCTAAAAGTTACATTTCCAATATATTTAGTACAAATCCAGGTTCACCATTAGACGGTATTTTTATTGAATGTAAAAAAAAAAAAATCTTTGAATGGTGTCTGTAACTGATACATGTCTAAAGTTAAAGATTTAAGTTTATAATCTATACTATGACATTTCAATGTATCAGTCAAATCTTGATCAGTGACCATGCAGTTGTGGTCTTGGTCACTGGGGGAGCATGCCATTTCTACTGTCACACAAGTTCCACTCTTTAATATTATGCCACCTACCTTGTGGGCATTAAGGTGTACTTACAGCAGACTTATTTAGTATTTAAAATAAGGTTTTCCTACCTGTCAGTGTGGTTATTTTGACAGGTCTGTGCAGCAGGGTTCAAGCTGCTGCTGACTGGCTACACAGTGTAGGTCCAAAGTCAAGTTTTCATTGCCACTGTAGTGGATGGCAGTAGGTGCTGCAGTCCACACTTGGCATTTAACATTCCATACCATGAGTGTATTTCTGCACCATGTACTGTGGCCTTATAGAAAAGATACATGTGCCATTCAGGTTTTAAGACAATTTTGACATGTTTTAGGGATTAGAGCACATACACTGGGCCCTGGATAGCAGTGCCCCAGTGTTAGACATTAAGACTACCAGCAGGGGAGTCCCAAAACAAATGTAAAAGTGGGGTTGACCACCCAAAAAGTGGTCACTTTACATTAGGAATCAAGAAGTTCGGACTGGGGACCAGAAACTCAGTGCAGTGCCATGCACTTCTTCAGTCAGTAAGTGAGGCTACCTTTTTACCTTATGAAGGTCATCTTCATCTTTCAAACATTTGACAGTATCCCTTGAAAGGGTGAAACCACTGATTCACTGAGCTAGATTTTCTGGTACCCAGTAACATGTCCTTGCACCCTGTGACATGTTATGGCTTGATACGTTTGAGAAGATTGTGGAAAGTGATTGCTTTTCACTCCCTGGACATGTTTCAGAGGCCAAACTCTAGGAGGTTGCACATGGAAGTTGAGCTAGTTTCCTCCTGCTGACTACTTACAAGGCTCTTACACCCCTCCCCATAGTTGGGGGGCCTCACTTTCTTCTAGTGAAGGAGGTTGTTAGGCGGAAAAAGGCTACAAAGTTGACAAATAAGTAGCTTTCTTTAAGGAAGAAGCAAAAGAGGCTTGTTTGCTGCCTTGCATCTCAGTGGCAAGCAGATACCAAGGGGGGAGGGTGCATAAGAAGTGCTATGTATTGGCATCAAAACATTTTCCTAGTCCATGTGAGAGGTGATGCCTGACTTGGCCTACTTTCACAAACTATGACGTGCATACTCTTTCTTTTCTGTCTGCCTCTCCTGGAGGACAATAACAGTGTTCTTGGGCCTTATTGCATGACTCTGGCAAGAACACTACTAGGGTCTGCAGTCTCCTGTTGCTGAAACCCTTTGGTACAGAGATCTTTTCTTGCTGCACTAGGGCTTAGTTCAGTCCAGAACATGGAGGTCTATTGTACTTCTCCAAGTGCACAGACCTGGATGATTATGATAATGAGGGTCTAATCTAGAAGACCGGTTTCCAGATGAAAGAGTGACTGTGTTCAACTTGTCCTCTCCCTGTGTTGAATGTCTTCATTGATGCCTTAAGTACCAAGCATAATGTTATGGATTCTGCCAGAGACTGTTATGGACAGTAGGCAACTGCTCTGGTTTCTCTTCAAGTTGTTCCAGCACCAGTATTTTGTCACAAACCCATGGTTACAAATCCAGAACTTCCTGCCCCGTTTTTCTTGCGCCTGAACTAATCTCAAACATTGTTAAACATCAGCGTTTTCCCATCCCTTTTAGATAGCCACCCTTACAATCTTCCTTGCCGATCCATCTCAAAGCAAGTATTTGGGTGTGGCAGATATTGGCAGGCCAGAGCTCCGTTAAGGAAGCACCGATAGTCAGAGGACTTGGATCCTATCAAAAGTACTTTCCAGTTCTAGTAAAGTACTTTAGGTTGTACTTTAAGACACTCATCCTTCGTCTGGGGAGCAAGAGCTCCGATAGCTACCTCAGTCCCCGGCCAAATCATTCTTTGTCTTCAGAGTCCTAGGTTATCATGCTGGCACGAGAACTGTGGAAGAAATCCTGTTTAAATTGTCCTGACAATAAATATGGAATTTCTAAGCATGACAGTGTCTTTATCTTTAATTATCTTTTGTAGTAAGACAATGTCCCTGAAGAAAAAACTTTGTCTATCCATATAGTGAATAATGCCATATGTCCCAAAAACTATTGGAAAACATGTGTATGTATAGTCTATGCAATGGTTTGTTCCATTAGCACATATTTGACTCCTGTGGACATATTGTTCTGAAACCTGTACATAATGTTTATGCTCTGTCTTGAAAAGTACACAGCTTAGCAAAACAGGGTATGACAGGTTTGATTGAGTTAATCAGACTTTCATTGATTATTACATGCCAACCTTCAACAGAAACAAAAAACCCAACCACTTCCTTGGTGCCTAGGCAATGCAGCTTAAGTTGATGAAAGATTTTTTTCTCAATTACGTATGCATGATCCATATCATCAACATTTATTGAGTGCTGTCAACCTTCATTAATGATTGTGCACTACTCTTTCCTCAATCACTAGCTTTGAGATCACCTGTGCCTTAGCGGGTACTCTTGCAATATTTGGCAAATGTGTAGAGTGATGCCATTTCAAACAGACAGAAAACTTAGTTCTTGCTTGAAAAGGCAGAGGTACTACTTACACTTCTTTCTACTGCAAAAGAATAGACATGCATCCAGCTAATCAAAACTTCCCCCCTTTTTAGATGTTTCAGAAGACAATTGTTACTCTCTTATATCCTAGCAAAAGCTATGACCAAGGACTATACATATAGATACTTTATGTGCTTGTCCATCAAAACCAAAGAATCCTACACTGTGAGAGGCGAGTATTACCAACAAACAGGGCTGCTTTTTGGTCAGTGATTGCTGCATGAAATCTTATTTCTCGTTCTGCTCTGTAGTATTTTTTGATTCCATCAAATGGTTAATGTTAGTTAGGTCCTTGTCAACCAACAAAGAATACCATCAATTCAGGAGAGCATGGACCTATTCCCATAGCACATCTCCTTCACAGCCGGGTGGTGCATGGAGTTCAAGGCCTTTACATATTGATTTATGTACTGTCGCTAACACAGATCTTTACTTGAACAGCTCCATATCACTTTTCATAGCAACGATTTATCAGTTACTCGCTTGTCAGTCCAAAAGGCTCAGTTCAGCCATTTCTTAGCAGGTGTTTCTATGCTCCAAACCTGTTTGTGGGGGTGTCCATTCCTCCTACAGCCTTTACAGCACTGTTACCAAAGATTGACTGGCATCCCAGATCTGAGGTGGTACTCTGCCTGAGAATGAAGAGGTTTGTGGCATTCCTTCCTGGTGTTACACACTGACATCACCACAAAACCTACTTTTGTTTTAGAAAGTATGGTAGAATTGATTGAGAGTGCAACACTGACAAACAGTTATTTCCCAAGGCTTACTTTTCTTGATATCGCTCGTTGCTGGTGGGCTGAAGCAAAAGGTAATCAGTCACCTTAATAGACTGTATTGTCGTGTAGGTTCTCATTATCCTAATGAGACTACTGGATTCGGGTGGCAGAATCATTTGTATTGCGGGGGACTGTTAAACCCACACCACATGACACCTGTCATTTTAATCCGGGTTTTGTTCCGGCTAACTAGCAGTGCCTCATCTCCACCCGAGAGCAGGGATGATTGGGCAACCAAGCGTATGACACAAATGACTCCTCAGGGAAATCGTGGTCACTCAGATCTTATCTGTTTCTCTCAGTTATATTAGTCTCATATATGCAAGGACAATCAGAGTATAGTTCAATAAAGTTTTATTGAAGCAACTGCATCTTAGACAATAAAGCATGTATTGCAATAACTAGGACAATGAAGCATGTCAGGAATAAAATTGTGACAAGGAGAGAACATAAAAATAACGCTCCATATTGACACTATGGTTCTTTAGAATAGTTCCTACCTAGACTATGTTAGAGGACAGCATTCTAAGCTCTAATTCGGCCCTTCGGGTTCCTCTGGGAATACATCATCCCTCATACTTGAGTAAGAGGCCTGTAGTCTACATAAGCAGCTGCAGCGAAGCAATCAGCTTAGAGTCGTGATCATCTGGCTGGAATCTCCCTCTAACGTACATAGGTCAAAGTAGTGTTTTTATAATAAAACAGCTGATGTTCCAAGAAATGATACCTACGTAAGAGTGTGTATATTTTTGTGAACATTGGAGACAAAGCGTACCACTTTTTCCGGCAACCTATCTTACTGCAGCCTTGAGAAAAGCACAGAGTAAAAAAAAAAAAAAGTCTTGTTTAAAAACGCAGTGCTGACCTAGGCGAAGAACAGCTAGATAGAGAAAATAAAACAAGACCGCAAATGTGGCTCTTGCTAAAATAATAAAACAAAGCTAGAATAAAACATATCCAGGTTAAAGTGCACAGCGCCAGGCCTAGTTTGCGAAACTAACATGTATAAAGCTATAGCTAGAATGGCTACACAACCGTATAAGAAAGAACTTAACTAGATAGATGTTTTGAGATGCACCTGTAATAAAATGGGCATAAAACCCCAAATCCCAATTGGACATTCTCACATTAATCTTATTGGGGAAGTTTCTGTGCCTCCACGTTCTTGACTTTGTTTCAGCGGGTATTTGAAAAGATGAAACCGAGGCTATTTTAGTGATCTTAATGTGTTGCCCACCATAAATGGTTCTTAGCAACTTTTACCTTCTCCTTGAGGCATAACGTCCTGTCCGTGGATTTGGGCTGGATTACATCACTGCCTACAATCAGCTTGATTGCCTGTTCTCCATGAAGATAGCCTTTTCATAATCAGCTCCGGCCAATACATTTTTTCCATGGCCTGCTTGGTAGATGGCATGTAATTATCTGCATGCCCCGGGGAGTTGGGTGTGAAATTGGTACATAGCAGCCCTCAGGGATTCCATATATGGAACCAGGGGATCAAGTTTCACCCATAACAGAAATGAAATGGCCCATTTTTGTTGAACATTAGTTTTGTTTTTTCCTACCTGATGCACTGCTTCATGTATTATAAAGTTAGGTTGATGAAAAACTGTTCTGGATGGTCATTACATCAGACAAAGTGTGTGAATTTTACAACTTTTAGCTCTAGATCAAGGTCCTACTCAGTACAAATCCCTTCTTTGCACTGAATTAGTTGACCGAATTTAAGCTAAATTAGATTTTGTCTTTTTTTTCATTTAATCTGCCTCTTCCTTCGTTAAAGAGGTGTTAAGCAACGTTGATGTCTGTAATAGACTCAAATGTTATATTGACCAGATTTCTATCATGTACAGTGGATTGTAAATAGGAAGATCAGATTCAAACACCACCATTGCCTGATTGAATTCCTTCTGAATATCCCCTTAGCCAGGCCTTCTAATCAAAATCCCTTAAGTCAAATGTCTGTGCATTGACTTTCTCCAGGCATGATACTATTGGAGGTATTCATACCATCTCTCCAAGCCACCCATTTGCATTTTTTAAGCACTGCGGCTGGATACTTCTTCCAAGGCAATGCACTTTTTGGGGAAAGGGATTACAAATTACATTTCTAATGGATACTTCTACCTGCAGATTCTTCACCTGTTAAATATCCCAAGCACCATACTGGATATGTACACTTTCATAACTCTCACATGCCATTAGAGGGCTCTGAACTCTATCAAGGTGGTGGAAGCAACGTCTTGGTGTTTTCAATGAAGCCATATACCACCCACCCTAGTGTATCATCATCAACTACGTTTTTTTTCACAAATTTGAACTGCATAGTGTTTAGATACACCCCCTAAATATTCTGAGTGCAAACCCTGTTGTAAATGTGACATGCAAAGGTGATTACTGACCTGCACGCAGTTTCTTGAGTTGCTTAAACACGGGGCATGCCTTTAGGGTCCTGCAACCTTTCTTGCAGTGTTAATCTCAGGCCACCAAGAAGCTCAAAGTCAAACTGTTAGGCCCGATGAGAATCAGACTCTGTGCCTTTCACTCTCTATATCCAGAACTTAATCTTGATCATCGCCCTCCTTCCAGTCTTTAAAAGAAAATGGAGGGAAACTAAAAAAAGACATGGGGATTCATCAACAAAAGCTCTCTCCCTTTTGAGAGGTAAGTCCCCTTAATGCTCTCCACCTTCCTTGGAGTTGTCCTCAGAACCAGAGTTGGTAGAGAACACTCCTCCTGGCGAGCCTCTACCAGTGAATCCACCTGCACCTTCGCCAGGCCCAGATCCTGATTCAGGGCTAAAGCAGCCTCCACCAGCGCCAACTCAGGCTTTTCTTGAGTTCTCTTCAGTGGGAGCTTTTTCCAGTTTTCTCAATGCTGGACCCTCTGGTGTGCCTCATGTCTACATGGGACTGTTTGGGGCTTTATTCAGGATACTGCTAACTGGTCTTCCTTCAGCCCTGTTGGTCCTATGTTTTTCTCAGAATAGCACTTGGGGGCTTCCTGATGCCGATTAATTCACTGGCTACCATGCCTTCGATGCCAACGACAACTCCAGGGCAGTCTATTCTGACCTTGATACCAACTCTGAAGCTTCCTAAAGAACAGCCTGTACCTGTATACAAAGCAGTACTGAAGGGCTAGTTGAGAAATCCAACAAATAATTGAGAACAAAGAAATAGGGAAAATTAGGTCAGCAAAGATACTGGTGGACTATGCATTGCTGATGGCATCATGGTAGAACTTCAACTTCTACCACCTCAGTCATCTGATATAGTGGAGTACTTGGCTTTGAAGTGGGCTAGATACCGCCTCAGAGGTAGAAATAGAGTGCCTCTCAGGGCCGCTTCCCCCTGGAATTCCATAATTTCTTGCAGTGCTAAGGAAAGCAACTAATGTATTTGAGCTTACCTAGCATCTAAACTAAGGCTAGCATCTTGGGAGAGGTGCTTCAGCCCATATTCAGCACCTCTGAGCCCTTACTGCTCTGTATAGGTCTGCACCAGCAGATCCAGTTTTTCGGTTTGTTCATCCTTCTCCAGAAAGCTTAGATGTGCACTTAGTAGAGTTCTGGATATTTGCTTGTAGTGTCCCAGATAGTCAAAGAAACTAGAGGCACTGGGTAAGAAGGACTTTTAAACTGGCAGCCTTGCCAGATGAGAAGATAATCCCACGCTTAATGGGGATATATAGCAATTGGTAGCCACCAGCTTGCCTGACCACCATACCCGAGGTGGCTTGGGATGGTCACGGTACATTCTTGGCAGGTCATTAGACCTGTGCTTGATGTTGATTTTATTGGCAGGGCTATTGGCTTTGCTTTGGCTTTATAGATGCATGCATATTTTCTCTCGATTGGCTTCTCTGGTGATATTCAGTCAGCCTTAATGGACATGCCTTTTGGTAGAGCAAGGCATTATGGTGACGAGGCAGATGCCATACTTGAGCGTTATAAAGAGGCAGACTAACAGCCCGATCTTTGGGTCTTCAGTTTTTAGCAAACAATTATGTTAGTTTTGCAAATGTAATGGATTTTCCAGTAGGTTCAGTTTTCACTAGCATCAGCCCTTGCAGATTCAACAACAAAACTAGCTCCTGTGACAATAGGTGGCAAAGGTGGGCTGTCAGACCCTGCATTCCCTGTCCTCGTCATCTTCCCCTACACCTGCTGGAATGCTGTTTTGAGTTCATACAGGAGCATCTGCAGCTCATGGGAAGACAGAAAGCCTCCTTTTCTACAAGCTTGGAAGGCTGTAACATCCAACCAGTGGGTCCTTCAGAATGAGGAAAGGGGATGCCCTGCATTTCCAACAGGCCCCAAACTTTTGCAGCAGTCCCTACAGTCATATCCTGCAGCAGGAAGTAGTCATCCTGCTGCAGAATGCAGCAGTGGAGTAGATGGAAGGGTAGTTAATTGGTCAGGGTTGCTATTCTGTGTTTCCTGGTTTCCAAGAAGGCTGGCAGTCTTTGTCTGATCCTGGACTTCAGACACTTCAACCTTTGCTTCAACAAGGAATGGGTTAAGATGCTCTTCAAGGCCCAGGTTCTTTCAGCACTAAATACAGGAGATCGGATTGTGTCACTCGACTTGCAGAATATATATTTCCATGTGTCAATCCAGCAGTTGCAGAGGAAGTATATTTTTTTGGTGGCAGGGTCCATTCACTGATAAACACAAAATGGCAACTAGGCTAGGGGCAAAGGGGACAAAATGGAAGAGACCACTATTAAAGTCTACCCTAAAAATCCAAAAAAGAATTGGAATATACTCCTTACCCATTGATAGTGTCATGCATCATCATCAGTGCTTATCCGCACACTGGGAGGATAGTGCCACCAGGGTGGACTCAACCAAAATTGTGTTTTTCGGCAGTCTGTAGCGGTTCTCCCTACTGATTAGCAGCAGTGACTGGATCTTGACGAATGTTTGACTTCAGTACGGCACCACTGTCAGACATACATGATTCCTCAACCACCCATCATTAGGGTATTTCCGAACGTGAAGTCACATCTAGTTCAGGTGAGAGCAATAGGCTGCTCTATTATGCATGGAGCATATGCGTAGACAGGCAGGGACAGTTTGACAGCCCTGATGAAGGCACTAGACCCGAATGGGCTCTATGCGAGGACCAAAACATGTTGGCTCAAAATAGTTTTTTTGGGACACTAATTTCCTTAAGAAACCTGGATTCCTGTTTTCATCCATACCCCCTGTGCCCTAAATAAAGAGGGACTTCTCTGGGAATACCAGTAGGTATTTTAAACAGTTTTCTCTTCTCTTATTTTGAATCTGTGCTTCTATCCAGTAAGATACTTTATTTAAGAACTCTAAAATTTGGTTGAATCCGCCTATGTGGTATTATCCTACCAGGATGTGGATAGGCGCTGATGATGAAGCATGCCACTATCAGTGGTGAGTTATCTATTCCAAAACGTTTTGGATGTTTGGGCTAGTCTTTAATAGTGATCTCTTCCTTTTGTCCCTGTCCTTCCGAGTCTAGTTGTCATTTTGTGTTTATCAGTTTTGTGTGGGAGAACGCAACTAGGACAATTTCTTTGTGTGACATTAGGGTCCATTCACTACCAGTTTATAGTCCTACCATTTGGATTTACATCAACACCTTTAGATTATAAAGGTGATGGCAGGGTCTGGGGATCTTTGTGTTTTCGTGCCTAGACCACTGACGGTTCAAAGCCGGTTCTCTATGTGGGATGTAGGCAGCAGCATCCCTATTGTTCATCTTGGTCTTTTCCTTCAACATGTCCAAGTCTCACCTAGAGCCTTCCTGTTCATAGGAACAGTTCTGGTTACAACATCACTTCAAGCTTTCTCTCCTAAACAGAGGAATGGATTATGATTCTTATGTCCTGTGATTGATGTCTGATTCCAGTCCTGATGGTTCTACGTCTGCTTGGGTCTGCTAGCTTCCTGCATCTCCCTGGTCATGTTTGCAAGCTAGCACACAAGGGCTCCCTAGTGGTGCCTCTGCCTGCAGTGGTGCTGACACTGTTGTCATCTTCTGGAACACTGGGGCAAACCTGATCTGAAGGTCAATGGAGGTCCCCCGACATCCTTCTACCCTTCGCAAGCTGTAGTTTCAGTATAGACAGATGAATCCACCCATAGGCGGGGTGCTGTTCTAGAGTAACTGGCGATCAGAGGCCTATTTGTCTGCTTGTGCGGAGGGCAATTAGTCTGACGCTCTAGACTTTCTTCCCTTTACTTTGCAATCAATTGGTCCAGATCTTGATAGACAGTACAACAGCAACGTGGTACGTTAGCAAGTGGGGTGAGTGGGGTCTAAGCTTCTCCTTTAGGGAGTGTTGAGGCTTTGAGCGCAGGCATACCAACGTGATTTGCTAGACGCCTGCCTGCTGGGAAGGTCTTTGAGCACCAGGGCCAGCAGCAACATTCAGCATCATCTTGCCAATCGTGTGGCTTCTCTATCTGAAAGTGTTTAAGAACTATGGCACACCTCCTATGTGAATCTGTTTGCCACTCACTGTTATGCCAGTTGTCCACAGTTAGGTGCCCTCCAGTATCCGTTGAAGGAGATTTGGGAACACTTTCCAATTGAGGCAGAGTTTTTTTTGTTTCTCCTGGGGGACACTTGAGCACTAGCAAATTGCCTACAAAGGGGGTTGATGTTACTTTTTCTGCCTATTGTAGTTCTACCAAAATTGTCTGTTCCAGGAGATGGAATAGGTTTGTCACTTGGTGCCAAGAACATAACAAGGCTCGATTGTTGGAAGTTCTCAAGTTTGGACACTCACTGAACTAGCAGGACTCTGCAGTGGGCACTGGCAGAGAGAGCATTGTGCTGAAAGGACTCACCTGTTTCTGCCCACTCTTTTTGTCATGTCACAGTGGGAGTTGATTCTGGTCTTGACCTTTTTTTTATTTTTTTATTCAAACCTCAAAATAGTCATCAGTTAAGACAGTTGTTTGAAAACTATTTGTCTTGTTGCTATTACTATGACAAATCATGTCATTGAGGTGCCGAGTATTTGCCTGCCTTACATAAACTTCTTTCTGGACAGGTTTGTCCTACGTACCAAAGTCAATTTCCTTTTAAAGGAAGTGTTCCCTTCTCCACTCTTTAACATCCACCCTATCCCGAGAAAGAGCGAATACACTGGCTAGACCCCAGAAGAGTAATCTGTTATTACATTAACCTTATCAAAGAGATCAGGTCAGAAGACCAGCTCTTTGTGGTGTACATGGGGGGTTAAAAGAGCAAGGCAATTCAGAAGAGGACCATGTCCTGATGGATAACTTATGCATCATGATTTGGGACAGTTCCATCTCGGCAAAGTTTCCCATGTACGGTTTGACAAAGTGTTCCTGTGGCTGAAATCTGCTTGGCAACGACATGGGCTTCTTTTAATATCTCTGCTAAGCATTACGTTCTGGATTTGGAGGTTACAGGGTGGCCGCTTTTGCACGCTCAGTTCTCCAGCATTTCCTCATATGACCAATACTGCTTTGGAATCTATTCAACAGGTGTGAAATCTGTAGGTAGCACTAGAAGAACATGGTAATTGCATCCAGTAACTATCTGTTCATAGCATGCCTGGCTATAGATACTCAGGCTTTGTATACTCCTGTCAACTAGTTTTGGGCTTGGTTTTATTCTGCAGAACTATTTTTAAGTCATGAGATGTGTTGTGACTCTTTCCTTAGTAGGGAATGCACATGGGTACCAATTACATGTTAGATAGTTTTTTTCCACAGTCGGATTGGGACTTACACTGTGAGGGCTTAGTTTGTTGTGTTCTCAGCATGCTTTTCGTGCCCACACTGTCTCATTTTAATACCAGTGTGCTCCAAGAAGACACTAAGGTACTGAAGCAAAAGTCACTGGGCACATCGCAAGATGACCCAGCATTCATTCTCTGAGACCCCAGATATCTTTGGTGAAGACGATCTCTTTGGCACTGAAGGTGGTAAGGAGGCAGCTCCTCTGAAACCCCAGCAGCCTAGGCATCACCCAGCCTAGCGATGGTTTCATTGAGTGCCTCAAACCACAAGGAGGACGACGACATCAAGCTGACTTGAGCCGGCACGGAAGACCAGCAGCCCTTGTACGAAGACCACACCGAGGGTGATAAGTAAATCACCCAGCTCTGAGACTCAAGCAACCAAGCCAAGTTCACACAAAAGGAGTCTGGCATTGAGCCCTGAGCATGAACATAAGACTGCCCCTTCCACCTGCGAGTTCTAGTGAGCACAGAGGGAAGTCTTTGGGGTTGATCAAGGGTCTTCGCAAGGGCATGGACCCACAATGTCTTTGAGCCTCACCCACTGTAAGCGCGTCAAGCCTCCGGGCTCACACCCCAAGTTTGAACCAAAACCTGCAGTCAATTGTGAATGCTCCGTTAACAGCCAAGCCTGAAGAATCTGAGCTGCCTGTCTGTCAGCGACTCCAGGAGGAGCTGAGTGTCAGAGAGAAATGTTTTTTCATTTACCCCATCAACCCAAGTCATCAGAGATACTGCCTCTTAAAAGAAAGCTTGCCTTCAAGAAAGAATCTTCTTTAAAGGTCCCTTGCCAACTAGCACTGTCCCAGACAACTTTGGGAGGCCAGTCAAGGATGGGTTAGTGATGCCTATGGTCAAGAAAAAAGATAATTCCTCAACTAGTAACCTAATCTACGTCAGAAGGCAGGTTCCCTGGACTCCTTGGTGGTCTTTACTGACTGTAATACAACCTCTGCCCAAGCTACAGATGATATCCCATTACCCGAGGAAGAAAGCAAGAACATTAATTCTGTGGAAAAAAGGATAGCAGTAGGGAAAACCACCTGCTGGTGCATAGCTTGTTCTGTTGGGCTCCTCTCTAAATATGATGGGTCCAAATAAGAGAATTTGTAAGAACTTGTGAAGCACCTCCCAGGAAGGGGAAGGAAACAGTGTCTGAGGGCAAAACTGTCTTGAACGCTAACATTTACAGTGCGTTCGAAGCAGTCACAGCCTGCAGAGGGTTTAATGCTAGTATCCTTCTCAGGTGACACTAATTGCTCTGCATCACTGGATTTGAACCTGAATTCCATCAGTGTCTTCTCAACCTCCTGTTCGACTGGCTGCATCTACTTGGCCCTCAGGTTTACGAGATGCTTGAGAAGACAACAAGCATTGGTCTTGCCTTTAGAGTCTTATGAGTGTTTAACCATGCAGCACTTTATCCTGGGTGCTGTGCTGCAAGGAATTTAAGAGCTATACAATTACTACACATGGGGGTATGCACGTTATAAGTGTTTAGCCATGCAATACATTATCCTGGGAGCTGATTGAAGAGCTATATAATTACTTCATATTGGGTCATGCAGTGTGCTTCAGGAAGTCTCTAACGAGCAGTTGTCTCAGGTTATTCTATACATAAACCAATGCACAATCTACAATGTAGTGCTCTGCCTTTACAGGTGTGCCCGTCCAAGTCACATACAGGCAGAACAGAGTAGCCCCATTTTATCAGTTATTTTGAGAGTATTAAAGTGACAATGACCAAGCAATAGTGAACGACAGCTACAGTTTAGTATATTCTAACGACACACTTGGCTACATAGATGCCAACTTTGGGACTGGGAAACCGGGTTCGAGTCTCAGCTTTGGCTGTCCCTGATCGTAACAAATAAAATCAAACAGTATTGAAACAAAATAGGAAAGGAAACAAGGGCATACTATGGCAATGGTGTGAACTCCGGAGAATCAAAACAAAATACGGAAAGGAAACCGTGGCATACTACAGTAGTGGTTGAACTCCCTTTATGAAGATTACAGGATCGGGTGAACAAAACAAAAAAAGATTGTGCCACTAAACAATAAATAAACAAAAGAGTTGAGGTACGTGTAACAGGGGTAGTCGACCTGAAAATAAAAAATGCACCCAAAGGTAGGACAAATAGCAATGTTTCACTAATGAAGAGAAAGGAATTTAGAAAGACACACGAAGGAACCTATGAAAAGCGATGGGTGTGATTAAAGCCCATGGAGTAGATACAGCATGAGACAACGCATGTGCTGCCTAGGCTTGACCTAAAAAGGACATGGAGATTTCAAAGTCCCTGAGTGCCCTGCAAACATTAACAGATAGGTGCTCCTTTTGGAAAAAACAACCAAGGGCAGAAGCCTAACCGACTTCACCCTATCAGCCACAGTTCTACCAACGACAGCAATACACTCTCAGGCCTATCTTCGGCCTTTCAACAAATACATCCTATTGGAACATTACCTTATCACTACCCTACAGGATGTCCTCCCTCTGCTCCAACAAAGCAATTACATGATATCAATCTACCTCTAGATGCCTACTTTCACACACTCCTCTATCCTGCCCATCACTAGTATGTTCATTGTGTGATAAGTGGACTTCACTACCAATTCAGAATAGTTCATTCTGGGGTCACCACTGCTCCAAGGGTGTCCACAAAGTACCTACTGGTGGTGGCTGCTTACCTTCAACAAGTGGACTCCCGTGTGTTCCCCTGCCTTGCCAATTGGGCGATCAAGAGCGGCAGCAGGCAGCAATATCTCACTCATTCTTGGGCAGCTATCTCCCTGCTTCGCAGGTTGGGATCCACCATAAATACCACCAAGCCTCACCTCCGGCCTTACCATGACTCCTGCAATAATGGGGAAAGCTTCCCACAATCAACAAGGAGTGATGACATTCCAGCAGCTGCTGCCTCTTTTTAGCCTAGTTTTTTATCTCAGTCAGAACTGTAATACGCCTTTTGGGGATGATGGTATAATGCATCTCCCTTGTTACTCATGCCAAGCTCCATATGCACCTGCCACAAGAGGGCCTCTCGGGGGCATGATCTCAGTAAGTGGGTCACTGGGAACATCTAGTGTTGATAAAGGCAAGCACTCACCGCATTGGTCGGACAGCAGCAGTTTGTTGTGGGGGCAGGCCTTTCAGAGGCCTCTTCCCTCGGGTGACCATCACAACATGCATCCCTCTCACAAGTTTGGGGGCACAACTCAACAACATAACTGTGCAGCAGATGTGGCCTCCTCAGTACAAGGGGTGTCACATGAATAACCTAAAACTGCTAGCCATACAACTAGCACTCAAAGCTTTCTTCCAGGTAGTTTGATTGAAGTTAGTTCTCATCAAGACAGACTGCACCACTGCCATGTTTTACCTTCAGAAATGGGGCAGTATCCATTCTCCCCACCCCTCACCACTAGTTCAGGGGATTTGACTTTGGGAGATATGCTACAACATACAACCCCAACCCATTTTCTGGGGTTGGACAAGAAATATGTAGACCTGCTCACCAGGACACATCAACAAGTCCATGAGCTGAAACTCCGCTGGCTATCTCCACAAAGGTTCTTCCAGCACTGGGGCTCTTGCAAATAGACCTTTATTGCACCCTGAAAATGCAGACTGCCCAACCTGTGCCTCTAAATTCCTACACCTATGGGCAATGCACTATGGATGAAATGGTCAGAGACCTTTGCGTATGATTTTCTGCCTATCCTCCTCCTCCTGTACATAGTGAGGAAGACAAGAGAAACATCACTGACATCATCCCGGTGGCTCCCACCTGGTACTGCATGTTCCTGTAGATGTCCATCAACTCCCAGAAGATATAACTGCTCAGGGTGGGTTTTCTCACATAGAGCCAGGTCAGATAAGACATTTGAATCCCAGGCAGCTCAGCCTACTGTGCTGGCACTTGTGATCTTAGAATTGGGCTGTTGAAACCGATCCCAAAAAACGTATGACTATTCTACAGACATCACATAGGTTCACCACACATGGCTACTGTGCTGCAAAGTGGAAAAGATTTAATTACTACTGCATCTCCAAACACCTAGACCCCTGCCATCTATGACAACTGCAAAAGCCAGTCCATTCTTGTACATCAATATGTCTGCACTTAATTGCTGTGGTGGCCCATATGCAAAACAGTGAACAATCATCCATATTCAGGATTCCAGCTCACAGAATACCTCCTACCCTTGTGTGGAACCTTAACAGACCTCACAAGATTCATTGGTCCACCTCATTGAACCTTTACATATTAGGCCCTTCCAGTTAATTTTCTGGGAGGTAGCTTTCCATGTGGCCATTACTTCCTTCAGATGTATTAGCAAATTATAATCACTCTATTTACAAGAACCCTCATTTCAGGATCAAAAGATTTAAATGTTTTCAGAACCAACCCTAAATTTCTCCCCAAGGTGGTTTCACCCTTCCACCAAACTATAGAGCTTCCAGAGTTATTTTTGCTTCTCAATAGGAGTGGTGGAAGGAGCTTCACAAACACCAGACATCAACAGAGCTCTCTGTACTACATCAAGAGCACCAAAGCCCTATCATAAGTCTGACCAGTTCTTTGTTGCCTTTGCAAAGACTCACAACGGCCATCCCATGTCTAAGGTTAGTTTAGCAAGCTGGATAACTAAGTAAATCCAAACCTACCACTACTGATAAGACAGTTGTACCTGCTCCTCCCAGAGTGCATTTCACCTGTAAGAAAGGGGAAACCACTGCTTTATTAGGTAACTTACTGCTAGCTGACCTCTGCACAGCAGCCACCTGATCCACTCTGCATAAGTTTGTCAAGCACTAAGTGGCGGTAGGGAACCTTTTTGTGGACATCCTGGCCCGCCAACAGGCCTTGGTTGGCCAGACAGTCTTAAGGACTTTGTTTCAGACATGTTCTTCAGTGACATGCTAGCTGCTGCTTTAACAGAGTACTGTTTTTTGTGTGTTTTTTTTGTTTTAAACAGCAACTTGTGCTACAAACAGAAAATGTTGCATATCCTGCAAACATTTTTTAATAGTGTGTAGTGTTTCAGATTCACATGTGCCCACCGTCCTCCCCCGAAGGCCTCTGTTGATTGTAGACCTCTCCCATTATTCACTGGTTAACAGTGCACTTAGAGCACCTTGCTATGCTCACCTGACACTCAATACGTATTTTCACCTGCTGTGCAAAGGACTATCTAACATGGTGTTGGTGTCCATGCACATTCTCCACTAGCGGAGGAGTTACAGTACATCTTGTGACTCAAAAGACTTCGAAGAATAATAGCATGCAAAAGTACAAGTCAAATCAAATCAAATCATTATCATTTATAAAGCGCGCTACTCACCCGTGCGGGTCTCAAGGCGCTAGGGGAAAAATGGGGGGGTTAACGCTGCTCGAACAGCCAGGTCTTTAGGAGTCTCCGGAAAGCGGAGTGGTCCTGGGTGGTCCTAAGGCTGGTGGGGAGGGAGTTCCAGGTCTTGGCCGCCAGGAAGGAGAAAGATCTCCCACCCGCCGTGGAGCGGCGGATGCGAGGGACAGCAGCAAGTGCGAGGCCAGAGGAGTGCAGGTGGCGGGTGGGGACGTAGAAGCTGAGGCGTCTGTTGAGGTATTCCGGTCCCTTGTCGTGGAGGGCTTTGTGTGCGTGGGTGAGAAGTCGGAAGGTGATCCTTTTGCTGACTGGGAGCCAATGCAGGTGTCTCAGGTGTGCGGAGATGTGGCTGCTGCGGGGTACGTCTAGGATGATGCGGGCCGAGGCGTTTTGAATGCGTTGCAGGCGATTTTGGAGTTTGGCTGTGGTCCCGGCGTAGAGGGTGTTGCCATAGTCCAGGCGGCTCGTGACGAGGGCGTGGGTCACGTTTTTTCTGGTGTCGGCGGGGATCCAGCGGAAGATCTTACGGAGCATGCGGAGGGTGAGGAAGCAGGCGGAGGACACAGCGTTGACTTGCTTAGTCATGGTGAGAAGAGGGTCCAAGATGAAGCCGAGGTTGCGGGCGTGGTCTGTGGGGGTCCGTGCGGTGCCGAGGGCCGTGGGCCACCAGGAGTTGTCCCAGGCGGACGGGGTGTTGCCGAGGATGAGGACTTCCGTTTTTTCAGAGTTCAGCTTTAGGAGGCTGAGCCTCATCCAATCTGCGACGTCCTTCATACCCTCTTGTAGGTTGGTCTTGGCGCTGGCAACCGTTAGGTTGCAGGAGTATGCAAAGCATGTAAATATACAGCACTACCCCTTACAAATAGATGCTTACAAGTTAAGTAACATTTTCTGGTAGATACTTTGTCTACATGCATATTCCTCTCTAATCCCAACTTCCTTCCTGTTCTGACAGTTGGTATTAGGGCACAGTAATAAGGATTCAATTAGAAGGCTGTGCTACCTTAATTGAAGTAGTTCCTCTTTTTTGCCTCTAAGGACAAATAAAACGTGGATATGAAACTGATTTAGATGCACAGGGGTGGGGTCTTTATGTCTCCAGTGGCATCATCAAGGAGTCACTTCTAGTGCCAAAATGCAGTCACGCGCCCCCACTGGCTTGGACAGGCTTTGAAAGTTTCTAGTCTGCTGCCTGGGGATTTTCAACAGGTGAAGAATGTTCAGATAGATAGAGTATACACAAGAAAAATTGGTACAGAATATGACTAATATTTCATTTGCTTAAGCTGTTCCAAGCCACCTCTATCATCCTCCATTTTAATTTGTTCTCATGCTGTGTGATAAAGACAGTCTGGAGATGGTAAAAAGACAGGATTTAGGAGAAGGATTAATACTCTTATGGTAAATCCTAGTCAGTAGGTGGCCTCCTGTAAAGAAATGGCTCCATGTTGCAGTTACCCCCCACTTTTTGCCTGATACTGATGCTGACTTGACTGAGAAATGTGCTAGGACCCTGCTAACCAGGCCCCAGCCCCAGTGTTCTATCACCTAAAATGTACCATTGTTTCCACAATTGGCACACAGGGAAGGTCTCTAAGGGCTGCAGCATATCTTATGCCACCCTGGGGACCCCTCACTCAGCACAGACACACTGCTTGCCAGCTTGTGTGTGCTAGTGGGGATAAAATGACTAAGTCGACATGGCACTCCCCTCAAAGTGGCATGCCAACCTCACACTGCCTGTGGCATAGGTAAGCCACCCCTCTAGCAGGCCTTACAGCCCTAAGGCGGGGTGCACTATACCACAGGTGAGGGCATAGGTGCATGAGCACTATGCCCCTACAGTGTCTAAGCAAACCCTTAGACATTGTAAGTGCAGGGTAGCCATAAGAGTATATGGTCTGGGAGTCTGTCAAAAACGAACTCCACAGCTCCATAATGGCTACACTGAATACTGGGAAGTTTAGTATCAAACGTCTCAGAATAATAAACCCACACTGATGTCAGTGTTGGATTTATTAATAAATGCACACAGAGAGCATCTTAGGGATGCCCCCTGTATTTTACACAATTGTTCAGTGCAGGACTGACTGGTCTGTGCGAGCCTGCTGCTGAGAGACGAGTTTCTGACCCCATGTGGTGAGGGCCTTTGTGCTCTCTGGGGACAGAAACAAAAGCCTGCTCTGGGTGGAGATGCTTCACACCTCCCCCCTGCAGGAACTGTAACACCTAGCGGTGAGCCTCAAAGGCTCAGGCTTCGTGTTACAATGCCCCAGGGCACTCCAGCTAGTGGAGATGCCCGCCCCCTGGACACAGCCCCCACTTTTGGCGGCAAGTCCAGGAGAGATAATGAGAAAAACAAGGAGTCGTCACTGGCCAGTCAGGACAGCCCCTAAGGTGTCCTGAGCTGAGGTGACTCTGACTTTTAGAAATCCTCCATCTTGCAGATGGAGGATTCCCCCAATAGGATTAGGGATGTGCCCCCCTCCCCTCAGGGAGGAGGCACAAAGAGGGTGTAGCCACCCTCAGGGCTAGTAGCCATTAGCTACTAACCCCCCAGACCTAAACACACCCCTAAATTCAGTATTTAGGGGCTCCCCAGAACCTAGGAAATCTGATTCCTGCAACCTAAGAAGAAGAGGACTGCTGAGCTGAAAAACCCTGCAGAGAAGACGGAGACACCAACTGCTTTGGCCCCAGCTCTACCGGCCTGTCTCCCCACTTCTAAAGACACTGCTCCAGCGACGCTCTCCCCAGGGACCAGCGACCTCTGAATCCTCAGAGGACTGCCCTGCTCTAGAAGGACCAAGAAACTCCCGAGGACAGCGGCTCTGTTCATCCAAGACTGCAACTTTGTTTCAAAGGAGCAACTTGTACAACAAATGCTTAACACTACTCCTTTGATAAGCCTACTGCTCGACCACACTACCACAAAATAGAGCATTAGTATTATCTCTTTTTGCCACTATCTTACCTCTAAGGGGAACCCTTGGACTCTGTGCATACTATTCCTTACTTTGAAATAGTGCATTCAGAGCCAACTTCCTACACCGCCTGTTACCAACTCACTCCCTTCTGCCTACCTGTCACTAATCGGATTCAGCAAATCAAATGGAAATGCGCCAAGGGAAGGGATGTGGCTTTATATACATATGCAAGCATACACACTACTGACAACAAAGTGCTCCGTATTGATAGCCATGAAACAGTTTCTGGCCCTGCTACTTGGCAGCAGGGTACCTACAGGTTTGGAATAAGCAAGTACATACAAACTAGAAGTTATGAAGTGACCCTAAACGTAACATTTTTTTTTTTTTTGCTAGACTGCTAATTTTCTACTTAGAATGTAATTCTTACTTTCTCTCAAACCAAAGATGAAAATATACTAGTCAATATTGAAACCTTAGTTTCTAGACAAAGCGACATTTCCTGATATCATTTTCTTTTCTTACTTTTGCTACAGGGGAGCGGTTACTGATGCTGAGCCTTTGGATAGATCGATTCCCGAAAAGCGCTATGAACAGGTTTCTCATGTTACTCCTCCCCCATCACAGTATAATCAGTCTTCTCAGATCATTGTAAATAACACAGTATCCCTACCTGCCCAGAAAAAGCAGTCCATTCTGGAAGGTAAATGTTGAAATCAAAATGTTTATATTCCTTTGGTTGTTTTTTGGCATTTCAAAATGTCTCTTATAATTTGAGTTGTTAAATACTTACTTTTTTTGGCGCATTAAAGTATTGTGTAATTTCTGAAGAAACGTCAAGCTTTGAAATAAGACTTTATTTTTCCCATTTCAAGCTAAGACCTCTCTATTTTCTGTGTCCGTGTTTAGGACATTATGAAAGATTGTGATGTATGTAACGTGTATCATTTTACAAAGGCACATATTATCTTGTCTAACATACACCTTGTATAATTTTTACATTCATTTGTTTAATCTCTTAATGTAATGGCATAATCACGAGTCCATAACTATACGATTGCATAACGTTGGTAAATTGCATATGAAAACAATTGCTATGTTATTGACGATTGTATAGTGCACCGTCTTCCATTTGTATGTCTTGAAACAAAATTGGCTGACATTGGTGCTGTTACATGCAATTTCAGGTTTCCATTGCCGCCTTGAGTCTGAATCATTCTGTGTTTAGGTGATCTGGGCAAACTATACAGGGAGTGCAGAATTATTAGGCAAATGAGTATTTTGACCACATCATCCTCTTTATGCATGTTGTCTTACTCCAAGCTGTATAGGCTCGAAAGCCTACTACCAATTAAGCATATTAGGTGATGTGCATCTCTGTAATGAGAAGGGGTGTGGTCTAATGACATCAACACCCTATATCAGGTGTGCATAATTATTAGGCAACTTCCTTTCCTTTGGCAAAATGGGTCAAAATAAGGACTTGACAGGCTCAGAAAAGTCAAAAATAGTGAGATATCTTGCAGAGGGATGCCGCACTCTTAAAATTGCAAAGCTTCTGAAGCGTGATCATCGAACAATCAAGCGTTTCATTCAAAATAGTCAACAGGGTCGCAAGAAGCGTGTGGAAAAACCAAGGCGCAAAATAACTGCCCATGAACTGAGAAAATTTAAGCGTGCAGCTGCCACGATGCCACTTGCCACCAGTTTGGCCATATTTCAGAGCTGCAACATCACTGGAGTGCCCAAAAGCACAAGGTGTGCAATACTCAGAGACATGGCCAAGGTAAGAAAGGCTGAAAGACGACCACCACTGAACAAGACACACAAGCTGAAACGTCAAGACTGGGCCAAGAAATATCTCAAGACGGATTTTTCTAAGGTTTTATGGACTGATGAAATGAGAGTGAGTCTTGATGGGCCAGATGGATGGGCCCGTGGCTGGATTGGTAAAGGGCAGAGAGCTCCAGTCCGACTCAGGCGCCAGCAAGGTGGAGGTGGAGTACTGGTTTGGGCTGGTATCATCAAAGATGAGCTTGTGGGGCCTTTTCGGGTTGAGGATGGAGTCAAGCTCAACTCCCAGTCCTACTGCCAGTTCCTGGAAGACACCTTCTTCAAGCAGTGGTACAGGAAGAAGTCTGCATCCTTCAAGAAAAACATGATTTTCATGCAGGACAATGCTCCATCACGCGCTCCAAGTACTCCACAGCGTATCTGGCAAGAAAGGGTATAAAAGAAGGAAATCTAATGACATGGCCTCCTTGTTCACCTGATCTGAACCCCATTGAGAACCTGTGGTCCATCATCAAATGTGAGATTTACAAGGAGGGAAAACAGTACACCTCTCTGAGCAGTGTCTGGGAGGCTGTGGTTGCTGCTGCACGCAATGTTGATGGTGAACAGATCAAAACACTGACAGAATTCATGGATGGCAGGCTTTTGAGTGTCCTTGCAAAGAAAGGTGGCTATATTGTTCACTGATTTGTTTTTGTTTTGTTTTTGAATGTCAGAAATGTATATTTGTGAATGTTGAGATGTTATATTGGTTTCACTGGTAATAATAAATAATTGAAATGGGTATATATTTTTTTTTGTTAAGTTGCCTAATAATTATGCACAGTGATAGTCACCTGCACACACAGATATCCCCCTAACATAGCTAAAACTAAAAACAAACTAAAAACTACTTCCAAAAATATTCAGCTTTGATATTAATGAGTTTTTTGGGTTCATTGAGAACATGGTTGTTGTTCAATAATAAAATTAATCCTCAAAAATACAACTTGCCTAATAATTCTGCACTCCCTGTACGACTGTATATTGTAACTTGCCATACGTCAAGTTGGTTATTGAATTTATATTAAAAAAATCACATATAGCCTAGCTGATGTTTGGTGCCTTGCAAACTATTAAATACGTAAATTTGGCCCTGCACGTAGCTATTGTGTTGCAGTTCCATAAATGCAGACCAATTTATAGTATGCAGTCTTGACCATGCAACCCGTTTTTCATAAGAAAAGCGTTTTTTGTTTTTCCAGTAACTTTAGCACCGTTAGACGAATCCCTGTGAAATTTTCAAAACTAATACAACAGCAGTTCAGCTGCTGTGTTAAGTTTTGAGGTGATTCATCAAGCTGGGGTCAAAAAAAGAGTTGGGTGGAGCAAATTGCATTTTCCCCATAGGGATTTTGAACACAACTACAGCCTGAACCACTCAACTGAATTTGACCTAATTTGCCAGAAAGGTAGCTCTTGTTCCAGAAAGATCCCTTTTTGTTTTTTGGTGTAATTCCGTTCAGTAGTTTTTGAGTTACCGAAGGAAAAATAAATTTGTATATCTAGGAACATGGATCCTCCACCATGGAGCTGCAGTTTCTTTTTGCCCTCAGCAGCTCCCCGTAAGGTATGCCCCACTTAAGTGTTTCTAGGTGGCTGCTGAGTGCTTGTAATAAGCAGTTACCTGCTGTAGGCTTCCAAAACAATTTATTCATGAGTTTGCCCATTTTGACTTCTACTACTACATCCAAAAATGTAATGCTGGTGATGGTTGCATGTGCAGTCTAAATTGATGGAATCGGTTCTCAGCTTGTCAACAAAATCCATGGCAAGCTCACTTGTCCTGTTCAGTATGATAACTAGGTTGTCAGTATCCCGCAGCGATAAAATGGCATTTTCCATATAGTAGGTGGTGTCATTCGTGAAGGATATCTGCTCTTCCCACCTGCCCATAAACAAATTGGCTTAGCTGGGGGAAATACAAGTGCCCATTGTGTACCCCTGAGTTGACATAGATATCTCCATCGAACATAAACATTCTATTGGAGAGGATCATTTCCATGATAATTTTTGTATGTTGTAAATGACAGTTCTTACTCTGAGATACTGTCTGCATGCTTGGAGCCCATGAGTATGTTGTATGCTTGTATGGAGGAAACAGACATCCATGGTCAAAAGAATAAACTCTTCTTCCCTTTCAGTCCCTCTATCCTCTGGATGGAATATTTTGTGTCCGAGTTGTATGAGGGTAAAGCATATACGAAGTCTCTTAAAAAGAAATCTGTATCTCGAGGTGCATTTCAAAGGTACTGCCTCTGGAGGACACAATGGGCCTGCCTGGTGGATTACTTTTGTTTGTGTGAACCTTGGGGAGGAGATAAAGGACAAGCAAATTGGGAAAGTCTTTCCTCCTATACTCTTGTTCCTCTGACCCTAATAACCTTTCCTTCCAGTCTTCTAGTTTTGCCCAAAACTGAACAATGATCTGTTAATATTTATCCCTAGAGATAAGGGAATGGCATTCTTTATTTCAAGTTGTCTAAGAGCTTCATTCACATAAATTTTTCTCAGAATGATCACAATATTGCCACATTTATCAGCGGTCCATTATTTTGTTTTGGGTCAATGAGATGTGGATGCTTTAGTAGGACAGATATTGCAACCCAATGCTTTGTGGGCTGCTCCACTTTCCTTTCTTGGGCACTCCAAGGCATGGATCCTTTAGAGTGGTATTTTTGTGCCTCGAGAGCCTCTACCTATGAAGCACCTGTAAGAATTTAGAATTGAGACTACTGTCTGTTCGGGTCCCTTTGATTGTTGCTATTTGGCAAAGTATGGGTACACCTCAGTTTCCCTCCTCTCATGAGATAGATAACCTCCCATCTCATTTCAGCCTTTGAGCTAGGTGATGAAAGCTTGAGAAAGACTAAAAGGCAGGATATCCCTCAAGTGCCCATCTTTATCTCTTTACTATTACCATAAATGTGCTGCCATTGTTGGTTGCAGAGCGGCTGCTCTTGCTTTCAATGTCTGGGTAACTCTTAACTTCAAAGTTTCATACACAGTTGCTGTACTCTTTGTAAATAGACTGGTGTCTATATGGGCTGATCTGACACAGTTTGCCTATGAAAGATGCCATAACACCTTTTCTGAGCTGGCTGGTGGATAATACTAATATTTAGCTGGATGACAGGACTCCTTATGCGCATTTGACACTTAAGTGCATAAACCTCACTCTCCAGAGGTGAGCATTTGTTTCTCCATGCCATTTGTTAAAATATGGGCAACGTTTTGTAACGTAAGACCTGCATGATGACCCAGCAATGTGCCATTTTCTTCAATGTGTCATTAAAATAAATGTATGAAATGCAAGTTGGAGAAGGATGTTTTTCTGTGGATTGGAAGAATGATGGAGAAATCCACGAAGGTATCCACTGATCTACCCAAATGCCACCAGAAATGGTGTCTTTTACATTGCATTTTTGCAGTAGTCACTAAATCGTCTTTGCTATCTCTTTGCTATAAAGTGTTTGTCAACTTTCAATACCTATGCTACAAATATGTTTGTTAGACAGAAGTGGTACTCCCATTCATGCCCTTGCTAGCCGAACACCATCATCGTGAAGGACTTCAAGCCCTAAAGTCTCTTTTGACAGGATTAAGAATGTTTGATCTTCAAGACAACTGTAGGTAGCATTTGTGTAGTGTGTTCTAATTAGCTAAATAAACTTAATTAACATTAACCTTACAATTCTTCTCAGAAAGGTAGCTGCAAAGCAAAGGCAATTTTTCTTGTTACAATTTAGTAAAGGCTTCACTGGTTTAGGAAATTGACTTCAAAGTGGGACAACATGAGTAATCCTGTATTGCCATATGGATCTCCATCTTGTAAGTTGCATTCTGAGATGTATTGCTGCTTTTATCTATTTATTGATTCAGATCTTGAAAGGTTCAAGACTGATCACTGCTAGTACTTAGGGTTTTTGCCGTCCTCACGTACATAAGACTACAGGGAGTGCAGAATTATTAGGCAAATGAGTATTTTGACCACATCAT
This sequence comes from Pleurodeles waltl, assembly GCF_031143425.1. Taxonomy (NCBI): domain Eukaryota; kingdom Metazoa; phylum Chordata; class Amphibia; order Caudata; family Salamandridae; genus Pleurodeles; species Pleurodeles waltl. The sequence continues at coordinate 274,756,768 of NC_090440.1, forward strand.
CCTCTTTATGCATGTTGTCTTACTCCAAGCTCTATAGGCTCGAAAGCCTACTACCAATTAAGCATATTAGGTGATGTGCATCTCTGTAATGAGAAGGGGTGTGGTCTAATGACATCAACACCCTATATCAGGTGTGCATAATTATTAGGCAACTTCCTTTCCTTTGGCAAAATGGGTCAAAAGAAGGACTTGACAGGCTCAGAAAAGTCAAAAATAGTGAGATATCTTGCAGAGGGATGCAGCACTCTTAAAATTGCAAAGCTTCTGAAGCGTGATCATCGAACAATCAAGCGTTTCATTCAAAATAGTCAACAGGGTCGCAAGAAGCGTGTGGAAAAACCAAGGCGCAAAATAACTGCCCATGAACTGAGAAAAGTCAAGCGTGCAGCTGCCACGATGCCACTTGCCACCAGTTTGGCCATATTTCAGAGCTGCAACATCACTGGAGTGCCCAAAAGCACAAGGTGTGCAATACTCAGAGACATGGCCAAGGTAAGAAAGGCTGAAAGACGACCACCACTGAACAAGACACACAAGCTGAAACGTCAAGACTGGGCCAAGAAATATCTCAAGACTGATTTTTCTAAGGTTTTATGGACTGATGAAATGAGAGTGAGTCTTGATGGGCCAGATGGATGGGCCCGTGGCTGGATTGGTAAAGGGCAGAGAGCTCCAGTCCGACTCAGGCGCCAGCAAGGTGGAGGTGGAGTACTGGTTTGGGCTGGTATCATCAAAGATGAGCTTGTGGGGCCTTTTCGGGTTGAGGATGGAGTCAAGCTCAACTCCCAGTCCTACTGCCAGTTCCTGGAAGACACCTTCTTCAAGCAGTGGTACAGGAAGAAGTCTGCATCCTTCAAGAAAAACATGATTTTCATGCAGGACAATGCTCCATCACACGCGTCCAAGTACTCCACAGCGTGGCTGGCAAGAAAGGGTATAAAAGAAGGAAATCTAATGACATGGCCTCCTTGTTCACCTGATCTGAACCCCATTGAGAACCTGTGGTCCATCATCAAATGTGAGATTTACGAGGAGGGAAAACAGTACACCTCTCTGAACAGTGTCTGGGAGGCTGTGGTTGCTGCTGCACGCAATGTTGATGGTGAACAGATCAAAACACTGACAGAATCCATGGATGGCAGGCTTTTGAGTGTCCTTGCAAAGAAAGGTGGCTATATTGGTCACTGATTTGTTTTTGTTTTGTTTTTGAATGTCAGAAATGTATATTTGTGAATGTTGAGATGTTCTATTGGTTTCACTGGTAATAATAAATAATTGAAATGGGTATATATTTTTTTTTGTTGAGTTGCCTAATAATTATGCACAGTAATAGTCACCTGCACACACAGATATCCCCCTAACATAGCTAAAACTAAAAACAAACTAAAAACTACTTCCAAAAATATTCAGCTTTCATATTAATGAGTTTTTTGGGTTCATTGAGAACATGGTTGTTGTTCAATAATAAAATTAATCCTCAAAAATACAACTTGCCTAATAATTCTGCACTCCCTGTAGTTACTGGAACTCCCAACAGTATTTCTAAGCTTCCTTATGGCCTCTATTTTTCGGTATAAATATCATCATTTGAAAATCAATAGTCTATTTCCGGCAATCTGTCTCAAGTTGCAGTGCTAAAAAGTGGAATAAATACATTTTGATTTGGAATTTGAAATCAAGTGATGTGAGAGAAGGTGGTTAACAATTCTTACAGGTAGGTATGATTCCAGTCGTTCTTTTTGAAAACAAACATGTATGTCATAATAGTAGAGTCCCCACGTCTCCAATTCAACACAATTAACCGCCTGTGGGACATTGTGGTCTTATCCTAATAGATTATTATTTATTAGGCTATGACTACGTAAGCATATTGCTCACCTAGAGTTGAAAATGTAGCTAGTGACAATTTGTTGTCTGAATTATGCAAACTGTTTTGGTAACTCTTTGTAATACTCCTGGTTTTTACTATAATTTTTGTCATACTGATGTTTTGCTCATTAGCAAACTGCATATTGTGTTAATATGCGTATATCTATAATGGCATATGCGTACTACTGTACGTGCAATCTATTTGAGTTCTGTTAATAAAATCTAATGTTTATCATTCATTGGTGTTTTACCTTCATTAAAAGACACTTTTCTGTGTTACAGTTAATTCTATCTCTGTGGACCTACAGAACTCAACAGTGTTGAAACCTGACCCACCACCACCACAAACAAAACCATCACTTTTTAGACCTGCAAATCGAGAGGAGACAGTGCAATCTACCTACTATCCTCAGAAAAGCTTCCCTGACAAAGGTCCATCTAATGGTACTGATCAACCTCTGAAAACTGTCACTCCTTCATACAATCGGTTTACACCTAAACCTTATACAAGTTCTGCCAAGCCATTTGAGCGTAAATTCGAAAGTCCCAAATTCAACCACAGACTTCTGCCAAATGATACACAGCTAAAGCCAGATTTGCCCACAAAGCCACAAAATTCTCCACAGTCTGTTTCAAAAGTGAACAATGTATTTAATGTAAACAGTGCGGGGAAGGAATATGATAGTGGAACAGATACATTTTCTTTGCAAGCTGAAAATAAACCTAAATATCAACCAAATAATGTTACTGCAGTGCCTAAAGCTATTCCTGTCAGGTAAGATATTTGTTTTTAATAATTTACAAGGTACCTGCTTGCCATAAATATGGGAACATGCCTAGTTGCTAAGATGCTTTGAGATGAAAAAAATGCTAAGGCATAAATGACGACTCATTCTGAGGAGTACTTTACTTGCATGGTCCATTGTTTCGCAAAAGCCCTGTTTTAATGGTTTAGCACACAAGCAGTTTTGTCACTGAACTCTAGCTAAATGTTGTTTATGTGCAGTTATGTTGCAGCAAAGAGTTATAGTTATGCATAAATGTATGTATCTTTTTTTTTAATTGTACTTATGCAGTCAACTTAATTTTTTTCTTTAGCACACATTGGTTTCACGTTAGTGGTCCCTATAAAATGGGCATGCATTGAAATTTGGGGTGAAAGAAGACACATTTAGCTGTGGGAAAGGATTGTTGCTGCAATGTTGTTTTAAGTCGGCAGACACGTTTCATATAATTTTGCCCTGTTCAGCAATTACTGACCCCTCCTCTTGACTCGTGTCCCAAAACGTTTGTTCCATAGATATGTAAAAAACGAGTAAGTTAGCCTGATTGATTCCCAGGAACATGATTGCCTTGTACTATTTGAACTTTACAGAGGATTAAATGGGGCAATATTCCATACTGCTTTGTGAGCTTTAAATTGGATGCATGATGCATCAGTATTTAAAGCATTTGAGGCCTGGTTGTATGTGGTCCTGTGCTCTCAGGTACAGGATTTGCTTGACCATTCATTATTGGCCATACAGGCTTTTTGATTATTCCTGCAGAGACCCAGAACTAAAAGATGAATGTTCAGGTGCAACAGTGAAAGCCTTTATCAGTGACAGTCTGTGCATAATGGTGTGGTAAGAGTTTATCTATAGAGAAGCAAAGGTGCAGTATGCACATCTTCATGACTGATCTGACTGCTAAAATAGCTTTATTGGACAAAAATGCAATCAAGATTTCTGACTGTCATGGATGCACTTGCAGGAGCCCACAGAGTTGGATAGAAGGAAAAAGAAAGTTGACCATTGTAAGAAATCCATCTGATGGATTATGGGTTAAAGTAGTCACAGATTTGATTGGTGCTGAGGTTGAGCTTCCAGACCACCATCTCTAAGAGGGCTCACATGCAGAAACGTTTGTTTTCGTGAATATCTTCTGCCTCACCATTTTGAAAATTTAAATGGCATTGATTACTCTTTAGGTAACAAGACTTCTAACAGCTTTGAACCAACTATAAGATCCAAACAAAGCTAAAGGGTAGAGTGTCCAGCGTATTTCAAACCTTCTTCCGGAATTACCTGTGTGTGAGGAAAGCTTTGGGAAGCAGGAAAGCAGGCACATTCCTCAGAAGTGCATCTGATTTTTACTACTGTTTTCTCTCCAGACACTGGTCTCCAGCCACTTGTAAGCGTAATAACATTACCCTCTTAAAACCATATTTCCACTTGTGGTGCTTTAATTCCCATTTGGGTGTCCTAATACCACAATCTATGATGCTTCCAAAAATTAAACAGCTGTGCCTTCCAAACATTGTATAGAGAAAATGAGCATGAAGAATAATGTTATACACTTCCCATGCTTCATTACACTAGTACAGGTATAACCAAATACGTAAACCAGTAGGTGGATGGTCATAATACAGTAATTCTTTCCTTAATTGGCAGAGGTTCTAGTTAATAGGGGTTGCACTGCAGTAGGTTCCTAATCCTGTTTGTAAAAGCATATAGTGTGTGTACCTATTCAGAAGCCCTCAAATCATAGTAGACATCACAACAAAGAGTTTCAAAAGGAAGAAGTTCAAAGGAATTGATGGAATTTCTTATGCAAAGGTTTTGTCTTTTCTCTGTTTGAGACTAGCAAGTGGTGGACTAACTAGAAAGTTATGAACTGTGACTCAATATCCACAGCTACCGTCAGGGTCGGGTTCTGTGTTTAGCTGTTGATTAGTCCCAAACATTTGCAAATAGATGTTGAAGTTCAAAATGATTGATTGGCAGCCATTCAACCAGACATTGTAGAGGAGAAACTTTGCAGCCTTGTACTCTAAATCATGCCTCCAAAGGGATAACAAACGAGGACTTGTTGAGGTCATCCAGAAACAAAGGAGTCAAACATCCTTTGACTTTTTCCGAAGCACTAGCTTGCAGGTTCAACCATAAGCTGATTGTTTCACATTTCCATTTCCTTGCTCCTCAAGGCTAAAACAGAAAAAGGCTGGTCCTTTGCCGGTAGAACTTTGGCATTAAAAACACTAAAGGCAGCCACACCTGTGTTTATGCTATCTACTCTAAACTTCCTAGAATTGGCAAAACAAAGCACAGCTTTTCTAATATGAGCACATGGAGATCAGTGATCTGGTAGCTGACTTCTGTAAGATTATTATTACCAACGTTCTAAAATCAATAAAGCAATAACCCTTTGAGACCCACTAAGTAGAACTTAGTTCTAGCTCGGAGTGCAGGTGGAACAAGGCTGCCTCATGGTAGGCATCCTAAAATAACTCTAGAATTTCTATCACAGAGTAGAATTCAGATGAATGGGCACTCACTGTCTTCAAGAAAGGAAGCCTGTTTTGGGCATTAGAGAACTAATACAAAGTTCTAACTATTGAGTAATACTATGATTCCATCTCATTCCTCACTTGTCTGTTTTTACTGCAACAGTTTCTAGGAGGGTATAAACCATTGGCCACAGAATCTACCATTGGTAATTTTGTGCATTCTCCTAAAACTGTTAACCCAATGAACACAGAGAGGGGACTAATATATCCCTACTTGCTCCCTTCCAAAGTCCCATCTTTCTGTTTATTTGGTCCTGTATGCAGACATTTAACTTTTAATAATGAACATGCCTCACTCCTGCTTTTTGTGTCTGCTATATTTTGTACAATCGTTTAGCGTTTGTTCAGTGACTGTTTGGTATTTTTTGCTGTTGTGCCAAATGCAGCTTGCTGAAGAGTGATACATAAATAAGTAAATTTGAAATCTGCAGAGTCTTTCTCTCCAAGAGACCTTGATCATCCATAGTGTTGAAAGGCACAAAGATCTATTAATACCAAGATTTCAACTAGCAAGCATCTACCAGGGTGTCTTTACCCCATGTTTTGGATAGAAGCTGAGATCCCGTCGGTGTTATAATACATTGTCGGACTCAGTGTTGATCCATCCCACTGATTTGACAAGGAAAGGGGACTGATCTCTAGATCGGAAGTACGATTTTTCTTTGAGGGAGAGATTATCCTGATGACTTTAAAATTAATCAGAGGATCAGTTTATGATGGACATGAAAAAAGGATCAATGACTTTGTGAATGTATTTTGTGATCTTAGCAGTTAGAGTCTAGAGGAAAGGAGATGTGTGTTAGTGAACATCAGACACCAAGATTGGTATGAATTCTGTGGGTGGATGGGAAGAATGTCAGTGTAGTTTGCAAGGCTTGAACTTGTGTGCTGTAGATCACCTAGGAGTAGAATAGTTAGAGTTTCTTTGGCAAATCTTTTGTTGTTAAGACTCTGTGATAGTTATTGGTATTTGGTAAATTTGTTAAAGGATTTGAAGAGCCCTGCTGTGTTGTCACAGTTTTCATTGAGAAATTGCTACCTTGTCCTACATCTCATAGATTATTTAAGAGTGAAACAGATTTGTTGGTAGTTCTTGCAGTGGGAAGATGCAATGCGAAAATTTCAATTTGGGATGTTTCCTGAATTGTTTGAGAAATCTAGCTGTGTTGTCACATTTCAGACAGTAACTTTTTGATTAACTTTTTCTCGGCTCTAAAGATTGCCTTCCCCTATCATCTTTAAAGAAGATAAAGCAGTTGGTGTTCGATCAGATTTTCCCTAAAGTGCAGGATTTTCTGAGGCTTAGAGAAACATTTGTATTCATATAAATGTTTTTTTCCTTCTTAAATGGGGTTTGAGCCAGGGTCTCAGATAACTTACAAGACTTTGAAAGATAATTGTGATGGGATCTCTGGTGTTTGCTTCAGGACTGTTGGATTAGGGTTTGGCATTGAATAATTTGTTGAAGCCAAAGGCAGAGGTTCTGTTTTACCTTCTACCAACAACAATATTGTTTTTGGTAGTAATAATTGGAAACCTGAACATGATGAAATGGTGCCCTTATTAGGATACTGAATAAGTACATACAATTATAAAGAAATCCAAAACTGTGATAAAGGTCCTTCTTCCGTGCTTCCATAGTTCTCTAGGCCTTATCAAATGCTGGTCTGAGAAGATGGCAGTGTTATTGGAGAAAAAAAAAAAGTCAAGGATGTGACCAGAGATGTCAGCTCCTAATAAGTTGTGAGTACCAGGCATGCATAGAATTGAAAATCTTTTCAAATTGTGGTCGAATTATTATTCAAAATTCTGCTTCTGAAATGTATAGCTGCTGAAATTCTTTATGGTAAAAAAACGCACTAAGTTTTATTGCAGTTTGAGCTTGAAGTGGAAGGCCAGGAGAAAAGTAGTTGGAAATGAGGAGCAAAGATTTCTAGTTGCCCCTGTTAAATGCTAGCCACATTTGCGTTTCCATATGTGAAGGGTTTAAAGACCGTTGTGAATGGAGTCTAGGGATTTCAGTCCAGCTTCATGACTGTGGCTTGGTGTCCATGGCATACACATGACAGCAGAGGATGTCTTGAAACTTGAGGGATCTATTGAGCTGATCTACAATAGCAGATCAAAAGGATTGATCATCTACCTGTTTTGATTTCCCACGCATGATGGCAGTAGAAATCCTTTTAACTTTTTCATTCACTGGAGCAAAGTTTAATCTGAAGGTCTGTTCACAGTGGGTAAAACATCTGCCCCATAAATTGCATTCAATTAAAGCCTGGATAAAGATGAAAGCCACCTTTCCAGAAATCTCCTCTCCTATCTATACTTTGCAACTACACTAGGCTGTGGCCTGAAGCAGTGTGTACTTTTCAGTCTTTTTTAACCCTCTGTGGCTTTTTGGTGGCCAGATAGGCAGTGGTACAAGTAGGTGCCGGATCTTTGAGATGCAACAGCTCAAGGTGAAATTATGCAGCTGCTTAACTGCTTTTTGGCTCTGTCTGCTCTCCTTATGCATGGCATTTTTGTTTGTTTGCAGCTTATTGTGTTGCAGATCAAATACAGAGAACTATCCTATTTTTGTGATCAGACTATTATAATTTATTTGCTTGAAGCCCAAATTTCTGTTTCATGCAGGCGATGTATGCCCCATGTTCATATCCCCAGGAACACACAAAAAAATCTTTGGGTTATTTTTGCCCTCCATCAGATTGAGACCTGTTGGCAAGAGCTGATCAATGCAGAATTGATCAGCAAGAAAGAAGGAATAACAACCTCCTAAAACGTCTTGACTATTCTGCCAACACCCTTTCTCTCCCAGGGGGCTCCTGGCTAGAGTAACTGTCTAGCATATCAAGCATTAGGTGCAAAAGTGAAAACAAAGGAGTGATAAATGTTAGGCACATTATGATGAGATAAAACACTATTCTTAACTCTAGTCTCTCCAGTGGTCATTTAAGAAAGAATTTGGAGAAAGTTCCAAGTGGAGTTTAGAAGGTAAGATTATCTACTCCTCCATTGTTGATCTGGATGGGAGGATGAGATAATGAGAGGAAGAGACAGTGCCTTCCACCTGAGACAGTCTGATTTTTTTAAATCAGTGGGCTCCTGGTAATCCCTAAAAACCTACAGCACCTGTGGGTGTGTCATACCTTCTTTGCCTTTATATTGCTATTATAAGGTGACTTATAGTGTAAACCATCAATTACCCTAGAGGTCGACTTCGACATTTTGACTCTGCCAGGAGTGTGTAATCATCCAATTAGACACTGTGAATCCAATACACAACATCAAATAATCAGTAGGAGTTAGTAATTTAAACACACCATGTCTTATGTGTCAATGAATCACCACACCAGTTTAGTAAAGTTTAATTTTTTTTTGCCATTTATATTAACAATGCTAAGATCACGTAAATCATGCGCAAGACCAAATGATAGAAATACATAAACATCACAGGCTGTCCAGAGTGCACGAAAAATCTTAGTTTAACTAATGCATTCAGCATAAGATATTCCAAAATAATAATGTAGAACTACAATAGAATCAAGTGGAAAATAGAAATGGCATACATTTAGTTGTGCAAATTAATGAAATCACAATCAATTGATATACATTCAAAATTAGATTTAGGTCAGACATCTCTTGCCAACACTCTAATTCAAACAGCATGTGTGGGCTTCATGCAAAAGCAAAAATTAATTTGGAAAACATCTAACTAGGGCGTCAACCAAAATAAGCGGTTGGATTTTCTAAGGGAAAAAAAACTGTAAAAAAACAAATGCACATTGGTTATACCTCTCCTAAATGGATCAGCCAACATCAGACACTTCATCCTCAGAGTGCAGGAACATCAGGTCTTCAGGAGACCGCATCAGGACGTTAGAGGGAAACAGTCCAGCAAGTTGGGCCTAATATAACTGAACTGTTAGAATCACAGGCAAGGAGCTACATAACAGCATCTGAACAGAAATGAAGTTAAATGGAATCTCAGAGAATAAAGACCTATCAACCTCAGAAAAAGGGCAACTAACTTACATCACCTAAAACATTGCTGTATTAAAGTCTCAAAAGTCACTAATAAGCTTCTATTGGTTATGACTATAAGGTGCTTTAGTTTGCAGCCAATGAAATATAATCTGTGCATTATCCCTTTACTTTTTCTACAGCAAGGATTGGATTAACGCTGTCACTCCTCTCTCCGGACATCAGCTTCCTTAATTAATTACATTTTAAAACTACGTGGAAACTTAAAATGTGCTTCCTGCCAAAAATTAACTTCAAACAAAAATGAAATGTTACATGAAAAACACAAAATTGAGCACTGTGTTTTTTTTCTTTAGTTTGTACATTATTATCTCATCTCAGGAAGGACAGCAATATCAAGCAAAGAACATTACTTTAACACAGTGTGCGAGCCATACAGGATATTTGAAGAAACATTATTTTGCAAAGCTAGCATTATTTATTTAACAACGTGCCTCTGGAAAATTACTAAAACACGAGGCCTTAAACTAGAGCTAAGCATGAAGAATAACATATTTTTTAATAGGTTTTAAACCATAAAACATTTAGTACACATTAATAATAACCTTGTCAATATATTTAATTATGGCGAAGCAAAAACACTTTTATTAGTCATTATGTATTTTCACGTCAAACTACATTGTGGCTAACATCAGGGTGATTATATTTCCCAAAACACATGTTTTCAGTTAGGCCTTTTAATACGTTATGTCACAATATGTTTTAGTGACATCATTTTATTAATAACGTTTACACTCCAACACACCCAAGCAAGACCCCTGACCCTGTCATATACATCAGAGACACCATTGTAATCTTCTGCCAACCAACAGGAACTGTCAAAAGCTGGACAACTTCAAAAAGGTTATCAACCCAGGGAAACAAAATAACCTGGGAATGTCCAGGATCATCCTCTAAGAGAGGATCAGCACCAAAATGTTCATCCTCCAAAGGAGATCAAAGCCCAAACAAAAAACGTAGTTTCCTAGGAGAGAAGAACCAACCACCTCAGACTCCAAAACTGAAACTTAGTTCCAAACTGTTGAATCAGCGCAAACCCTCTGCACCTGAAAACCCCTAAACGGAAGCTGTACATAAAAACAAGTCATCTTAAAACATTCAGGGCTTCACTATTGACAGCCAAAGATCAAAATAACCACTATCAAATGTATATACTAACGACGAAATGGTTTGCCCAGTCTCCACCACAACTCTCTGCCAGTGGATACACCACATAAAAAGAAGTAACTTTGGTATTATTTTTTAAAAGAAATTAAAATCTAAAGGTAAGAAGTTTCCTGATCCTACACCACCCTTCTGCCAGGATTTAAAGAGAGGTGTGGATTCCCCTCGGCGTAAGAATCGGTATACCTATGGAGTAATATCATGTAGAATCAGATGATGAAGTTCTAGAAACATATCTCATTAGGGTTTCCCCTGTTTGTCAAACTTCCTTTCACCGTGCTTTATCCAGTTAGCTGTTAGTCAGCATTTGGTGAATATTCGGGTGGAAGAGGAAGAGATCTATTTTCTTATCCAAACACTTTCTATTATGGGGGAAAAAACAAACCAGTACCTTCCAGCGCTGAATATGGTTTTTAAGTCTTCAATACAAGAACCTGAAATATCTGGTAAAGACTGTGGCCATTATTCTGAAAGATAAAAGGAAATTCAAAGCAGCACCTCGGGACCGATGGATGTTGGAAGCAGTAGCAGTAGCAGCAGGCAGTGTTTTGCCTAGCCACCAGCAATCTACTTCTGTGGGAGGAAATGGAGGAGTGAGTTCAGTGCGTTCCACAACCCTTATAAAAAAGAGGGCAAATGAATGCAGATGAAGTAAAAATGATTTGTAATACTGGACTCAACTGTGCTTTATGTAGCACAGATACCCTTTACTTCACAAGCAGTGCCGTTCAGTGTTTAGACCTGGGGTGCAATTACATCCATTAAGTGTTCAGTAATAGTTTTGTAGACCTAAGACTAATGAGATGCTGGAAACGGGCAACTTGATGGGAGCTTGTCAATAAGTGTCCACTTTGCAAAACGTCATCAGCATAAACAAAACTGGCTAAGCAAAGTCTTTCCAGCCAGCAGAAAAACAGGCATAATTTGTGACAAAGTCTACAATACAGCAGCTGCAATTTTTTTACATTGAAAATCAGGACATATTTCATGAGGATACACTTATACCTCCACATGAAAAAGTAGACAGAGGTCATGAAAGCAAGAGAAGAATATATGCAGGATGTTGGTGGAGAGTTACCGCCATGAAGGTTTGGAAATATACCATTCTAGACCCTCTTTATCACACATAATTGTGTACCATATGTAAGTCCAAAAAGGCTTGAACTTGCTAATGTTTTTTTTCCCCCATTAGATGCCGTCAATGATGTGTGCACGGCTACCATCTTGTATTTTTTTGAAATTCCATTACAAGATGGCCATTATGAAGGCTTCAACATCTACAAATTCTGATGTAGAATTCGAACTGCAGATTCCCCCCCTTCAGAATGTTCTCAGGTGCCAGACTGGATCCAGAGATTTTTTTCAATAATGGTTCCTGTAAGCCAGTAGATGGCACCATAGGCTTCGTGAAGGCATCACACGTCCCGAAAAGTTGTGAAATTTAGCGTTATGTTACTGCTAACTTGGTGTGCTGATGCCTGTTCCTTTCTTTATGCACCTTTTGGCACAGTGTGCCTGGGAAAATGCCTCCCCAGAAAACCACATTGACCATGCCATGTGTCAGAAACAGATCTGCACAACGTATCTGTTTTTTTTAGCTTTGGTCATGAACTTGAAGTTGTTCAGTAAGTGAGCCCTTCTCCACCCGAAGGCAGTCTGGGTTGGGGAGGTGAAGCTTAACATCACCAAGCAAGGGAAGAGGTCCTGTTTGAAACAGTTGCAGGGCCATTCTTGATCTCAGTCACTAGGCAGATGTGTCCTCTCAAATTCTTATAGTAAGCTAAAGTTGAAAATGTGCCATATGCACAAGAAAACCAAGTGGCGCTGATCACCCCCGTCACCCACTCTGCCAAAAAGTCACAAGCACATCACTCGAAGGGTCTAGTCTCTCCTGGCTCAATGCCAGTCTTGGCACAGTCTGAATTCCCTGGTTAGTTGTCAACCCCGCAGCTGATTTCACTCCCTTTTGTGTTCCTGCATCAGGCCTATGTTGAGCTATGAAATTGCAAAGATGCAACCAGTCTTTATACAGCTGACCTTCAGCCTCGTCCTCCTCCTCAGCACAGTACCACTGTAGGATAGAAGCCCTCTTCGGGTCAGTCTAAATTGAGGCAATCTTGTTTGGGTGCCCATCAACCCCCAGCACCCCAAGATAAGGGTTTAAAACATATCTTTGTCTTAGGAAATAAAAGCTTTTCCTCAGGCAACCTGGCTTTAATTGTGGCGTGTCTTCTGGGCAGGCACACCCATGCCTTATTGGAGACCCCCTGATCTATAGGATCTCCGGACTGGAGTGTTCCAAACGATCCAAAATGGACAGGAAGCAGCTGCGTGCCAGGCTGGACAACTCTAATTTAATATGCTGTACTGTTAGTGCCAGTAGTGCTTAGAAGGTACACCTGGGTGTGATCATCCAGGTTTACAGGGGATTTCCAAGTGCCCCTTTTTAGACATGCCCTTCACTGGATCTAGACTTTGAGTGGTGCTGTTAGTGCTACTTTCCAGTTCTGAAGATGGGAGGAGACCTCAGGCCTGTACTGGACATTGAATACCTTCCTGAAGAAGGGCGTTTAAACTGCTCACTCTGACCCAGATCCTCTCTGCCCTAGATCTTGGAGACTGGATGCTGTCCCAGGACTTGGAGGAAGGGTGTTTTCATTTAGCCTTCTTGCCGTCCTAGAAATGTTAGCTGTGGGTCGTAGTCGGGTCAAACATTTCAAGTTCAGCATGCTGGCCTGTGACTTTACCTAAGGGGTTCACAAAAGCAATGGTGACAATCAGGACCCATCTTCAGAAGTGGGGGAATGCCTATATTCATATACCTTGACAACTGACTGCTCAGGGTTGGCCCATCACTGTCAGTCACAGACCACCTTTGACCAAAATTCAGGTTCTTGATTTCGTTAAAGGTTTCCATCAATGATTCGAAGTCCCATCTGAGCACCATGCAAAGGTTTAATTTCAGTGGTGCAATCCAGGGCACAGTATCTATCAAGGACTTGCCATTGCCGTAACAAGTCCAGGAAATTTGGCCTATCATCCAGACATTTCCGTTTCATCCGGAGTCTCCGTAAGGATGGTTCAGAAGCGTTTTGGAGTCCTGGCCTGTTGTATCCACGCCATTCTGTAACCAGATGGCATATGGGGAACCTGCAGTGTAACCTAAGGTTTCAGTGGGGCCAGCAGAAAGGTGGGATCAGAGGCCTCTGGTTTCCCCAGCTGCACATGAACCTTTTGAGGCTTTCGGCAATCACTTTGACCTGGAAAGCCTTCCTACCGACTATCAAGGCGAGTTCCTAATCAACAACACGCCCACCATATGGTGTGTTCGAGTCCTTGATTTGAGTCCTGGATCCTGGTGCAGTAAGTTCTGCAACACTGGAAACAACTGGCCTAGCAGAAGTTCGTTCTGGTTGCCAGCCACCTCATTGCGTCCCTGTGATGGGATGTGGGTCTTTTGTTCCTGTTTCTGCTACTTCCTCTCCTGGATAGAGTTCTGAGGAAAACCAGGACATCCTGCATGCTCTGGACTGGATCAGGAGGGTGCGGTACCCAGAGCACCTGAGTATTTACCCTCCAGTCCTGCTACCCTTCAGGAGGAGCTCATTTCTTATCAGCAGAGGGGAGGGTCCTGCACAATCTCTGCAACCTAAACCTCCAAGCATGGACGTCAAGCAGTGACACAGCTATAATCTTTAGACTTGTCACCTGAAGTAAAGATGCCATTCATGCAGCCATACAGAAAGTTTGTTCCTGGTGTGGGTTACGTCATCTAGACCCTCTGCAGGTCAAAGTTTCTGCTGTAATGTTTGTTTTATTTGTGGCGCTGCATGGCCTTGCAGTTGGCTCTTTTAATGGCATTAGTTGGCACTTGTGGTCATTCATATTGATTCGATAAACACTCTCTATTTAAATCAATGGTTGTGGTGTGTTTTCTCACGGGCTTTATGGATATTTTCCCTCCAGAACCGCACTCATACCTCAGTGAAGCCTAAGTCTAGGCCTGACGTTCCTTATGGTCATACCTCCATACAACACTTTCTTCCTGGACAAATTGATGCTGTTGACTCGGGCTGCAGTCCTACCAAAGGTGGTATCATCCTTCAGGTTAGGTCAGTCAATCACCCTGCCAACATCTTTTGCTCAGTCACATCCCTTGAAAGAAGAAAATAGAATTCCACCAGATAGACACTAGGAGAGCTTTGAGCTTCTATATTAACTCTACAACCATACATCATCTAGATGATCAGCTCTTTGTGTGGTTCATGGGGACGCCCCAAGGCAGTGCAAAAGAGGTGTATAGTCCTCTGCACTAAAAAGCATTAAAAATCTGCTAAGCATTGGCTAAGCATGAAGCCAATGCGGCTGATTAAACCAGGGCCAAAGCCACCATGACAGTTTTAGTAAGGGGACTACCGGTTCTGGATATCTGCCAGGTTACGGCAGTGCCATATATGCGTACATTCATGAAACACGTCTGCGGCCTTGACCGCCAGTTCCAATAGGAGGGTAATTTGCCTGCTTGGTCCTGCAATACTTTCTAATTCAAGTTCACTCCTCAGGCTGTGTGAGGAAATCTTGCTCTGACCAGAGCCTATCATAGTTACATCTGTATTGTCTTGTATGAACTCCTGCCATTAACCCTGTAATATCCCCATTCGCTCCCCCCTTCCCCTCCCCAAATTCCACTTGCCTAATGCAGCACCCCCCTTTGGCATGTCAAGGCATCCCACAGCCTCACCCATGCCATACCTGCTTGCTTAAGTAACTGATCATGTAACCTTGGAAGTGCAACTTGCAGCTGGCCTCTTACTTAAATGATCACCTTTTCTTACACACTTTGCAATCCAGTTTCCCAAAAAATTTGAGGATTAAAACAGTTTTTGTGTACGTCTCAAATGATCTTCAGATGATTATATATGCAAGATGTGTTGTAGCTATGATTCTGCTTGATCTGTCTGCTTCCTTTGACAGCATGACTCATGGCATCTTTTTTAAGGCAGCTTGAAGACATTTGTGTGAGAGGCGTTGTTTATAACTGTAAAGAAATGGCTCCCTGTTGCAGTTACCCCCCACTTTTTGCCTGATACTGATGCTGACTTGACTGAGAAGTGTGCTGGGACCCTGCTAACCAGGCCCCAGCACCAGTGTTCCTTCACCTAAAATGTACCATTGTATCCACAATTGGCACACCCTGGCATTCAGATAAGTCCCTTGTAACTGGTACTTCTAGTACCAAGGGCCCTGATGCCAAGAAAGGTCTCTAAGGGCTGCAGCATGTCTTATGCCACCCTAGAGACCCCTCACTCAGCACAGACACACTGCTTACAAGCCTGTGTGTGCTGGTGAGAACAAAATGAGTAAGTCGACATGGCACTCCCCTCAGGGTGCCATGCCAGCCTCTCACTGCCTATGCAGTATAGGTAAGACACCCCTCTAGCAGGCCTTACAGCCCTAAGGCAGGGTGCACTATACCATAGGTGAGGGTACCAGTGCATGAGCACTGTGCCCCTACAGTGTCTAAGCAAAACCTTAGACATTGTAAGTGCAGGGTAGCCATAAGAGTATATGGTCTGGGAGTCTGTTTTACACGGACTCCACAGCACCATAATGGCTACACTGAAAACTGGGAAGTTTGGTATCAAACTTCTCAGCACAATAAATGCACACTGATGCCAGTGTACATTTTATTGCAAAATACACCCCAGAGAGCACCTTAGAGGTGCCCCCTGAAACTTAACCAACTAGCTGTGTAGGCTGACTGGTTCCAGCAGCCTGCCACACTAGAGACATGTTGCTGGCCCCATGGGGAGAGTGCCTTTGTCACTCTGAGGCCAGTAACAAAGCCTGCACTGGGTGGAGATGCTAACACCTCCCCCAGGCAGGAGCTGTGACACCTGGCGGTGAGCCTCAAAGGCTCACCCCTTTGTCACAGCCCAGCAGGGCACTCCAGCTTAGTGGAGTTGCCCGCCCCCTCCGGCCACGGCCCCCACTTTTGGCGGCAAGGCTGGAGGGAACAAAGAAAGCAACAAGGAGGAGTCACTGGCCAGTCAGGACAGCCCCTAAGGTGTCCTGAGCTGAAGTGACTCTAACTTTTAGAAATCCTCCATCTTGCAGATGGAGGATTCCCCCAATAGGGTTAGGATTGTGACCCCCTCCCCTTGGGAGGAGGCACAAAGAGGGTGTACCCACCCTCAGGGCTAGTAGCCATTGGCTACTAACCCCCCAGACCTAAACACGCCCTTAAATTTAGTATTTAAGGGCTACCCTGAACCCTAGAAAATTAGATTCCTGCAACTACAAGAAGAAGGACTGCCTAGCTGAAAACCCCTGCAGCGGAAGACCAGAAGACGACAACTGCCTTGGCTCCAGAAACTCACCGGCCTGTCTCCTGCCTTCCAAAGATCCTGCTCCAGCGACGCCTTCCAAAGGGACCAGCGACCTCGACATCCTCTGAGGACTGCCCCTGCTTCGAAAAGACAAGAAACTCCCGAGGACAGCGGACCTGCTCCAAAGAAAAGCTGCAACTTTGTTTCCAGCAGCTTTAAAGAACCCTGCAAGCTCCCCGCAAGAAGCGTGAGACTTGCCACACTGCACCCGGCGACCCCGACTCGGCTGGTGGCGATCCAACACCTCAGGAGGGACCCCAGGACTACTCTGATACTGTGAGTACCAAAACCTGTCCCCCCTGAGCCCCCACAGCGCCGCCTGCAGAGGGAATCCCGAGGCTTCCCCTGATCGCGACTCTTTGAACCTAAAGTCCCGACGCCTGGGAGAGACCCTGCACCCGCAGCCCCCAGGACCTGAAGGACCGGACTTTCACTGGAGGAGTGACCCCCAGGAGTCCCTCTCCCTCGCCCAAGTGGAGGTTTCCCCGAGGAATCCCCCCCTTGCCTGCCTGCAGCGCTGAAGAGATCCCTAGATCTCCCATTGACTTCCATTACAAACCCGACGCTTGTTTCTACACTGCACCCGGCCGCCCCCGCGCTGCTGAGGGTGAAATTTCTGTGTCAACTTGTGTCCCCCCCGGTGCCCTACAAAACCCCTCTGGTCTGCCCTCCGAAGACGCGGGTACTTACCTGCAAGCAGATCGGAACCGGGGCACCCCCTTCTCTCCATTCTAGCCTATGTGTTTTGGGCACCACTTTGAACTCTGCACCTGACCGGCCCTGAGCTGCTGGTGTGGTGACTTTGGGGTTGCTCTGAACCCCCAACGGTGGGCTACCTTGGACCAAGAACTGAACCCTGTAAGTGTCCTACTTACCTGGTAAAACTAACAAAAACTTACCTCCCCCAGGAACTGTGAAAATTGCACTAAGTGTCCACTTTTGAAACAGCTATTTGACAATAACTTGAAAAGTATACATGCAATTTTGATGATTTGAAGTTCCTAAAGTACTTACCTGCAATACCTTTCGAACAAGATATTACATGTTAAATTTGAACCTGTGGTTCTTAAAATAAACTAAGAAAAGATATTTTTCTATATAAAAACCTATTGGCTGGATTTGTCTCTGAGTGTGTGTACCTCATTTATTGTCTATGTGTATGTACAACAAATGCTTAACACTACTCCTTGGATAAGCCTACTGCTCGACCACACTACCACAAAATAGAGCATTAGTATTATCTATTTTTACCACTATTTTACCTCTAAGGGGAACCCTTGGACTCTGTGCATGCTATTCCTTACTTTGAAATAGCACATACAGAGCCAACTTCCTACATTGGTGGCAGCGGTGGGATACAAGACTTTGCATTT
Source organism: Pleurodeles waltl (assembly GCF_031143425.1). Taxonomy (NCBI): domain Eukaryota; kingdom Metazoa; phylum Chordata; class Amphibia; order Caudata; family Salamandridae; genus Pleurodeles; species Pleurodeles waltl. The sequence continues at coordinate 274,774,935 of NC_090440.1, forward strand.
GCTGGACTACTCAGCCAATACCTGATCACACGACAAATTCCAAAATTGTCATTAGAAATTCATTTTTGCAATTTGAAATTTTTCTAAATTCTCAAAAGTCCTGCTAGGGCCTTGTGTGTTAAGTCCCTGTTTTAGCATTGTCTTTTAGAGTTTAAAAGTTTGTAAAAGTTTGAATTAGATTCTAGAACCAGTTGTAGATTCTTAAAAAGTATTCCAACTTTTAGAAGCAAAATGTCTAGCACAGATGTGACTGTGGTGGAACTCGACACCACACCTTACCTCCATCTTAAGATGAGGGAGCTAAGGTCACTCTGTAAAATAAAGAAAATAACAATGGGCCCCAAACCTACCAAAATACAGCTCCAGGAGCTTTTGGCAGAGTTTGAAAAGGCCAACCCCTCTGAGGGTGGCAACTCAGAGGAAGAGGATAGTGACTTGGAGGAAAATTCCCCCCTACCAGTCCTATCTAGGGAGGACAGGGTCCCTCAAACCCTGACTCCTAAAATAATAGTCAGAGATGCTGGTTCCCTCACAGGAGAGACCAACACCTCTGAAATCACTGAGGATAGCCCCAGTGAAGAGGACATCCAGTTAGCCAGGATGGCCAAAAGATTGGCTTTGGAAAGGCAGCTCCTAGCCATAGAAAGGGAAAGAAAAGAGATGGGCCTAGGTCCCATCGATGGTGGCAGCAACTTAAATAGGGTCAGAGATTCTCCTGACATCCTAAAAATCCCCAAAGGGATTGTAACAAAATATGAAGATGGTGATGACATCACCAAATGGTTCACAGCTTTTGAGAGGGCTTGTGTAACCAGAAAAGTAAACAGATCTCACTGGGGTGCTCTCCTTTGGGAAATGTTCACTGGAAAGTGTAGGGATAGACTCCTCACACTCTCTGGAAAAGATGCAGAATCTTATGACCTCATGAAGGGTACCCTGATTGAGGGCTTTGGATTCTCCACTGAGGAGTATAGAATTAGATTCAGGGGGGCTCAAAAATCCTCGAGCCAGACCTGGGTTGATTTTGTAGACTACTCAGTAAAAACACTAGATGGTTGGTTAACTGGAAATGAAGTGTGTGACTATGTTGGGCTTTATAATTTGTTTATGAAAGAACACATTTTAAGTAACTGCTTCAATGAAAAGTTGCATCAGTATCTGGTAGACCTAGGTCCAATTTCTCCCCAAGAATTGGGAAAGAAGGCAGACCACTGGGTCAAGACTAGGGTAACCAAAACTTCCACTGGGGGTGACCAAAAGAAAGGGGTTACAAAAACTCCCCAGGAGAAAGTGGGTGACACTAGAAACAAAGAAAAAGAGTCCTCTGTAGGCCCCCAAAAACCAGAACAGGTGGGTGGGCCCCAAGACACAACCCAAAACAAAGGTGGGTACCAGGGTAAGAACTGGGATGCCACTAAGGCATGGTGCCACAACTGTAAACAGTCTGGGCACCACACCAAGGACACTTCTTGTCCCAAAAACAAACCCCAGAACAAAATTCCAGGGGTAACCAGTGTAGCCATGGGAGATGACTCCTCAGATGAGGAGGTCTTCCTAGCCTTCAACTGGAAACAGGGCCCAACAGGTGAGTTGGAGATTCCAGAGGGAAGTAGACACTTCCACCACCTACTGGTGAATGGAATCCCAACCACTGCCCTGAGAGACACTTGTGCCAGTCACACTATTGTGCATGACAGGCTGGTGCTCTCAAACCAGTACATCCCAGGTGAGACTGCCAGAGTAAGAGTTAGCCTAGACAGGGTCACTAAGAGGCCTGTGGCTTTAGTGCCCATAGAAGTGGGTGGCACTCTTAGCTGGAGAAGGGTAGTAGTCAGTACAGACCTCCCCCTTGATTGTCTCCTTGGAAATGACTACCCAGAGGTTAGTCAGAGCCCAAGAGAGGAACTGGTCCAGTGCCAGTCCTCTCCCAAGGATTCTGGAAATCCTGCCTCTGCAGTAAATGCAAGCAGGCCCCAGAAGAAGAAGAAAAGAAAACAGAGTAGGAGGGGTGGACAACCTTTAGCCAAGGTTACAGCAAGCCAGGGAGATTCTGCTCCAGTAGGGGAGAACTCCAAAAATGGCCCTGATAAAGTCCAACCTGACCCACAAGAAGTCCTGGCTAGTCAGGCAACTGTTAAACCTGAGTGGGTGGCTCCTCAGCTAACAGAAGAAAGAGTGGAAGAAGGGTGTTTACTACAAGATGTGGTAACCCCCCACTCCAATACAGCAGACAGGCAACCTGAACCCAAAGAAGCCTGTAACTTAGCCCCTTCCCTTTTAGGTGAAGAGCTAAAGGTGTGGTTCTGGGCACTGACAGCTGTCAGTGGCCTCTGCTCGGTGTTAGCCTTTATGGCTGCACTATCCTTAGCATGGTGGTCTGACCCCATGCCAAATAGCAAGTTAGGCCCCCTGACCCTATTGGTCATGGTGGGGTTACTCCAGCTCTGGGTAACCTCTCTGTGTAAGCTAGGGGTGACCCTGGCCAAGATAAGGTTAGCAGAGGTGGACACCTCTAAGACCAAAATAGAAAGAATGGGTGGAGACATTGAAGAGGCAGACAAGAGGCAATTCAGACTAGGTCCTATCACTGTGGAAGTGGGTCAGTTCCCCAAAGGGAATGACCTGAACAGAAGGATGTAAGGCAGAGTAGGCCCTGCAACTAACCAGCCTATTTCTCCTACTCTTCCTCGCCTGACAGACTAGGAAGACTCTCCCAGCTTGGGCTGAGTCTCCTGGCCTGTAGGCTGGGGGGGGCTTGTGTAAAGAAATGGCTCCCTGTTGCAGTTACCCCCCACTTTTTGCCTGATACTGATGCTGACTTGACTGAGAAGTGTGCTGGGACCCTGCTAACCAGGCCCCAGCACCAGTGTTCCTTCACCTAAAATGTACCATTGTATCCACAATTGGCACACCCTGGCATTCAGATAAGTCCCTTGTAACTGGTACTTCTAGTACCAAGGGCCCTGATGCCAAGAAAGGTCTCTAAGGGCTGCAGCATGTCTTATGCCACCCTAGAGACCCCTCACTCAGCACAGACACACTGCTTACAAGCCTGTGTGTGCTGGTGAGAACAAAATGAGTAAGTCGACATGGCACTCCCCTCAGGGTGCCATGCCAGCCTCTCACTGCCTATGCAGTATAGGTAAGACACCCCTCTAGCAGGCCTTACAGCCCTAAGGCAGGGTGCACTATACCATAGGTGAGGGTACCAGTGCATGAGCACTGTGCCCCTACAGTGTCTAAGCAAAACCTTAGACATTGTAAGTGCAGGGTAGCCATAAGAGTATATGGTCTGGGAGTCTGTTTTACACGGACTCCACAGCACCATAATGGCTACACTGAAAACTGGGAAGTTTGGTATCAAACTTCTCAGCACAATAAATGCACACTGATGCCAGTGTACATTTTATTGCAAAATACACCCCAGAGAGCACCTTAGAGGTGCCCCCTGAAACTTAACCAACTAGCTGTGTAGGCTGACTGGTTCCAGCAGCCTGCCACACTAGAGACATGTTGCTGGCCCCATGGGGAGAGTGCCTTTGTCACTCTGAGGCCAGTAACAAAGCCTGCACTGGGTGGAGATGCTAACACCTCCCCCAGGCAGGAGCTGTGACACCTGGCGGTGAGCCTCAAAGGCTCACCCCTTTGTCACAGCCCAGCAGGGCACTCCAGCTTAGTGGAGTTGCCCGCCCCCTCCGGCCACGGCCCCCACTTTTGGCGGCAAGGCTGGAGGGAACAAAGAAAGCAACAAGGAGGAGTCACTGGCCAGTCAGGACAGCCCCTAAGGTGTCCTGAGCTGAAGTGACTCTAACTTTTAGAAATCCTCCATCTTGCAGATGGAGGATTCCCCCAATAGGGTTAGGATTGTGACCCCCTCCCCTTGGGAGGAGGCACAAAGAGGGTGTACCCACCCTCAGGGCTAGTAGCCATTGGCTACTAACCCCCCAGACCTAAACACGCCCTTAAATTTAGTATTTAAGGGCTACCCTGAACCCTAGAAAATTAGATTCCTGCAACTACAAGAAGAAGGACTGCCTAGCTGAAAACCCCTGCAGCGGAAGACCAGAAGACGACAACTGCCTTGGCTCCAGAAACTCACCGGCCTGTCTCCTGCCTTCCAAAGATCCTGCTCCAGCGACGCCTTCCAAAGGGACCAGCGACCTCGACATCCTCTGAGGACTGCCCCTGCTTCGAAAAGACAAGAAACTCCCGAGGACAGCGGACCTGCTCCAAAGAAAAGCTGCAACTTTGTTTCCAGCAGCTTTAAAGAACCCTGCAAGCTCCCCGCAAGAAGCGTGAGACTTGCCACACTGCACCCGGCGACCCCGACTCGGCTGGTGGCGATCCAACACCTCAGGAGGGACCCCAGGACTACTCTGATACTGTGAGTACCAAAACCTGTCCCCCCTGAGCCCCCACAGCGCCGCCTGCAGAGGGAATCCCGAGGCTTCCCCTGATCGCGACTCTTTGAACCTAAAGTCCCGACGCCTGGGAGAGACCCTGCACCCGCAGCCCCCAGGACCTGAAGGACCGGACTTTCACTGGAGGAGTGACCCCCAGGAGTCCCTCTCCCTCGCCCAAGTGGAGGTTTCCCCGAGGAATCCCCCCCTTGCCTGCCTGCAGCGCTGAAGAGATCCCTAGATCTCCCATTGACTTCCATTACAAACCCGACGCTTGTTTCTACACTGCACCCGGCCGCCCCCGCGCTGCTGAGGGTGAAATTTCTGTGTCAACTTGTGTCCCCCCCGGTGCCCTACAAAACCCCTCTGGTCTGCCCTCCGAAGACGCGGGTACTTACCTGCAAGCAGATCGGAACCGGGGCACCCCCTTCTCTCCATTCTAGCCTATGTGTTTTGGGCACCACTTTGAACTCTGCACCTGACCGGCCCTGAGCTGCTGGTGTGGTGACTTTGGGGTTGCTCTGAACCCCCAACGGTGGGCTACCTTGGACCAAGAACTGAACCCTGTAAGTGTCCTACTTACCTGGTAAAACTAACAAAAACTTACCTCCCCCAGGAACTGTGAAAATTGCACTAAGTGTCCACTTTTGAAACAGCTATTTGACAATAACTTGAAAAGTATACATGCAATTTTGATGATTTGAAGTTCCTAAAGTACTTACCTGCAATACCTTTCGAACAAGATATTACATGTTAAATTTGAACCTGTGGTTCTTAAAATAAACTAAGAAAAGATATTTTTCTATATAAAAACCTATTGGCTGGATTTGTCTCTGAGTGTGTGTACCTCATTTATTGTCTATGTGTATGTACAACAAATGCTTAACACTACTCCTTGGATAAGCCTACTGCTCGACCACACTACCACAAAATAGAGCATTAGTATTATCTATTTTTACCACTATTTTACCTCTAAGGGGAACCCTTGGACTCTGTGCATGCTATTCCTTACTTTGAAATAGCACATACAGAGCCAACTTCCTACAATAACTGTTTATCATTTTTGGCCACTAAGGTGCAGGCAGTGTCACTGGTCAGTTTTCAATCCCTATTTAAATAGCTCAAAGCAGAATTTCCACAGCTTTCAGCCTTAAATGCTACTTTGTTCAATCTTTGTTTTTTCCCTGATGTACCTTACTGACTCTTTTAGGCTTAAATTATTTTCCCATAGAGTAGGCAATGGCACCCAAATCATCCAAATGATGAACATGTGGGATTGTTACACAAAGAATTTAAAACTTGCCTTGGTGAAGTTTCCAAATGGATGAGAGCCAATTCTTTAAATTTGCATGCTGAAATTATGGAGTTATTAATCTTTGACAACCCTTCTCTGTGGACTTCTGAGTAGTAGTCTGACATTTTCGTCCCTGTTCCCATGCCTATTTACCATTTACTACCATTTTGGCATTATATTTGACAATAATCTCTGTTTTGAAGCTCTTATTAACAATCCGACCTCTACCTGCTTTCGACCGGCTTAACATTGATAGAAAGATCTTGCCTTAAATGCCCATTTCCTCTAGGAAAACCTTGATGCAGTCGCTAATACCTTCAGAACTAGATTATTGCAACTCTCTATTTGCCTCCCTTGTTACCTGCTTCAAAGACTACAGTTGGTGCAGAATGCTTCCACTCTTATGGTGCTGGGCTTTAACAAACACTAATTCTTCTTAACTTCTTATACAGCTTCATTGGCCGCTGGTTCCTAAACCTAGCTTATTTGAAGCGCCGTGTCTCTGCCACAAAGCTAAATACAATCTCCCTTCGAGTAATTATGACATCTGCTTTTTTCACTGTGCAATCCACCATGTTTCTTGAGCTTCAGTTTTCCATTTTCTCGCTGTAGTGATGGTTAGGCTTGGAACACTCTACCCTTCAAACTTGAAGCATAAAAGACTTTAACTTGATTTCACAACCTAATAAAATCATACTTATGCACAACTGACAGCACAATGGTCCAAGCTGTACTTAGTGCAGTGACACCTCTTTATTGAGATAATGAAGCACTGGAAGATTATAATTTTGAATCAGTGGAGCTTATCTACTATTGCTACAGCTAATTTTTGGCATTTCGCACCATCCCTCCAAATCTTTCATCAAGCCCCTACAAAATCTCCAAGCACCATTTCAAACCCTTAGGAGAAGAGGTGCAGGCACTTACAAGCAAAAACTATTATTGAGATAAACAAATCATAGTGTACAAAGAGTTTACTTTTGGTATTTACAATCCCGGAAAAGGATATAACTGTGGGGGTGACATTAGACTTGTGATCACTCAACTTCCTACATCAGCTCAGTGCACTTCACCATGGGCACCATGTAATATGCCATCCAGCTTCTATCTGTGGAACACTGCATGGTGGAGCATGAGCTGAAAGATGTACACCTCAGCAGTACCCAACGTTTGTGTTAAGTGTAACACATTACCAATTCAAAGTCTTACATCTCTAAATAAAAAAAGCTCTCCTAGTATTTACAATATGTCTAGCTGTAGTGGCAGTGCACTTAACCCCTTCTGTGCCCAGGACGTAATGGTTACGTCCTGAGGCACAGTGCTGCTGTGCCCAGGACGTAACCATTACGTCCTGTGCACAGAGCCCAGAGGGAGCGCTAGCGCTCCCTCTGTGGGGTTCCCCCCCAAGTCAGGGATGGAAGGGGAAGCCCTTCCCCTTCCACCCCTGACCCCCCACAACCCCCCCCCCCCCCCCCCCCCCCCTGTGACGTCAGCGCGCGAGCGTGCGCTGATTAGTCACAGGGTCTCCCCCATCGCGCTGGAAGCAGAGCTTCCAGCGCGATTGAAAAAGAAATGCTTTTGCATTTCTTTTTCAATCCCATGGGGGAGGCCCCGAGAGGCTTCAAAGGGAAGGAAATGTATTTCCTTCCCTTTGAAGTCTCTCACAGGTTTCAAAAGCCGGATTGCTTGCAATCCGGCTTTTGAAACCCCACTAGACACCAGGGATTTTTTTTTTTTCAGTGAAATTGGCAAAAGGGAGCGACCCCTTGGGCAAGGGTCGCTCCCGGGGGGGCATTTTTTTAGGAAGGCCTTTTCTGCCCCCCCTGGGGGCAGATTGGCCTATTATTAGGCCGATCTGCCCCCGGGGGGGCAGAAACCTCTAGGCACCAGGGACCTTTTTTTTTTTTTTTTTTTTTTGTGATGATTTCTTTGTTTTTAGGTGGGGAGCGATCCCTTAGGCAAGGGTCGCTCCCCTACGGGGCAATATATATTTAGGCCATTTCTGCCCCCCTTGGGGGCAGAAACCATTAGACACCAGGGAGTTTGTTTTTGCGCGCGAATTTCACGCAACGGGAGCGACCCCTTTGGCAAGGGTCGCTCCCAGGGGGGGCATTTTTTTGGGAAGGCCTCTTCTGCCCCCCCTGGGGACAGATCGGCCTATTAGGCCGATCTGCCCCCAGGGGGGGCAGAAACCTCTAGGCACCAGGGATCTTCTTTTTTTTTTTTCTTTTTTTTATGTTTTCTTATTTTTTTAGGTGGGGAGCGACCCCGTAGGCAATGGTCGTTCCCCTAGCAGGGAAATTATATTTAGGCCATTTCTGCCCCCCTTGGGGGCAGATTGGCCTATTTTGATGAGGCCAATCTGCTCCCAAGGGGGGCAGAAACCATTAGACACCAGGGAGTTTTTTTTTTGCGTGAATTTCACGCAAGGGGAGCGACCCCTTAGGCAAGGGTCGCTCCCTGGGGGGGGGATTATTTTAGGCCATTTCTGCCCCCCTGGGGGGGGGTAGATCAGCCTATTTTGATTCGGCTGATCTGCCCCCAAGGGGGCCAGAAACCACTAGGCACCAGGGATTTTTTTGTTTTTCTGTTTTACAGATGGGGAGCGACCCCCTTGGACAAGGGTCGCTCCCCTGGAGGGGCAAAATGTATTTAGGCCATTTCTGCCCGCTTTGGGGGCAGATCGGCCGATTTTAGGTCAATCTGCCCCCAAGGGGGGCAGAAACCACTAGGCACCAGGGATCTTTTTTTTGCGCCGTCACACAAGGGGAGCGACCTTGTAGTCAAGGGTCGCTCCCCGGGGGGGGTGGCAAAATTATTTTAGGCCATCTCTGCCCCCCCTGGGGGCAGATCGCCCTATTGGTATTAGGCCGATCTACCCACAGGGGGGGCAGAAACCTCTAGGCGCCAGGGCAAATATTTTTTTTGTGGTTTTTTTTTTGTTTGTTTGTTTGTTTTTTTAGAGATGGGGAGCGACCCATCAGACAAGGGTTGCTCCCCTGGGGGGCAAACTGTGTTTAGACCATTTCTGCCCCCCTTGGGGGCAGATTGGTCGATTTTAGGTCAATCTGCCCCAAGGGGGCAGAAACCACTAGGCACCGGGATTTGTTTTTTGGCGCCAATGTCACGCAGGGGGAGCGACCCCGTAGGCAATGGTAGCTCCGGGGGGGGGGGGAGGTGGGGGTTCAGGGGGCAAATTTATTTTAGGCCATTTCTGCCCCCCCTGGGGGCAGAAACCTCTTGTTGCCAGGGCAAATTTTTTTTAGTGTTTTTTTTTTAGTTTGTTTGTTTTTTTAGAGATGGGGAGCGACCCATCAGACAAGGGTCGCTCCCCTGGGGGGCAAACTGTGTTTAGACCATTTCTGCCCCCCTTGGGGGCAGATTGGTCGATTTGAGGTCAATCAGCCCCAAGGGGGCAGAAACCACTAGGCACCGGGAATTTGTTTTTTGGCGCCAATGTCACGCAGGGGTAGCGACCCCGTAGGCAAGGGTCGCACCTGGGCAGGGGGGTTTTGGGGGGGTGGGGGGTCAAATTTATTTTAGGGCATTTCCCCCCCCCCCCCCCTGGGGCCGGCTGAGCTAGAGGCCAAAATCCACATGTAGGCACTTTGCAAAAAACACCTCTGTTTTCTGTGAAAAAATATGTTGTGTCCACGTTGTGTTTTGGGCCATTTCCTTTCGTGGGCGCTAGGCCTACCCACACAAGTGAGGTACCATTTTTATGGAGAGACTTAGGGGAACGCTGGGTGGAAGGAAATTTGTGGCTCCTCTCAGATTCCAGAACTTTCTGTCACCGAAATGAGAGGAAAAAGTGTTTTTTGGCCAGATTTTGATGTTTGCAAAGGATTCTGGGTAACAGAAGCTGGTCAGAGCCCCGCAAATCACCCCATCTTGGATTCCCCTAGGTCTCTAGTTTTCAAAAATGCGCTGGTTTGCTAGGTTTCCCCAGGTGCCGGCTGAGCTAGAGGCCAAAATCTACACGTAGGCACTGTTTTCTATGAAAAAATTTGATGTGTTCACGTTGTGTTTTGGGCCATTTCCTGTCGCGAGCGCTAGGCCTACCCACACAAGTGAGGTATCATTTTTATCGGGAGACGTGGGGGAACGTTGGGTGGAAGGAAATTTGTGGCTCCTCTCAGATTCCAGAACTTTCTGCCACAGAAATGTGAGGAACATGTGTTTTTTTAGCCAAATTTTGAGGTTTGCAAAGGATTCTGGGTAACAGAACCTGGTCCCAGCCACACAAGTCACCCCATCATGGATTCCCCTAGGTCTCTAGTTTTCAGAAATGCACAGGTTTGGTAGGTTTCCCTAGGTGGCGGCTGAGCTACAGGCCAAAATCCACAGGTAGGCACTTTGCTAAAAACAGGTCTGTTTTCTGTGATGTGTCCACGTTGCGCTTTGGGGCGTTTCCTGTCGCGGGCGCTAGGCCTGCCCACACAAGTGAGGTATCACTTTTATCGGGAGACGTGGGGGAACGCTGGGTGGAAGGAAATTTGTGGCTCCTCTCAGAGTCCAGAACTTTCTGCCACAGAAATGTGAGGAACATGTGTTTTTTTAGCCACATTTTGAGGTTTGCAAAGGATTCTGGGTAACAGAACCTGGTCCCAGCCACACAAGTCACCCCATCTTGGATTCCCCTAGGTCTCTAGTTTTCAGAAATGCACAGGTTTGGTAGGTTTCCCTAGGTGGCGGCTGAGCTACAGGCCAAAATCTACAGGTAGGCACTTTGCAAAAAACACCTCTGTTTTCCTTCAAAAATTTGGTTGTGTCCACGTTGCGCTTTGGGGCGTTTCCTGTCGTGGGCGCTAGGCCTACCCACACAAGTGAGGTATCACTTTTATCGGGAGACGTGGGGGAACGCTGGGTGGAAGGAAATTTGTGGCTCCTCTCAGATTCCAGAACTTTCTGCCACAGAAATGTGAGGAACATGTGTTTTTTTAGCCACATTTTGAGGTTTGCAAAGGATTCTGGGTAACAGAACCTGGTCCCAGCCACACAAGTCACCCCATCTTGGATTCCCCTAGGTCTCTAGTTTTCAGAAATGCACAGGTTTGGTAGGTTTCCCTAGGTGGCGGCTGAGCTACAGGCCAAAATCTACAGGTAGGCACTTTGCAAAAAACACCTCTGTTTTCCTTCAAACATTTGGTTGTGTCCACGTTGCGCTTTGGGGCGTTTCCTGTCGTGGGCGCTAGGCCTACCCACACAAGTGAGGTATCATTTTTATCGGGAGACGTGGGGGAACGCTGGGTGGAAGGAAATTTGTGGCTCCTCTCAGATTCCAGAACTTTCTGCCACAGAAATGTGAGGAACATGTGTTTTTTTAGCCAAATTTTGAGGTTTGCAAAGGATTCTGGGTAACAGAACCTGGTCCCAGCCACACAAGTCACCCCATCTTGGATTCCCCTAGGTCTCTAGTTTTCAGAAATGCACAGGTTTGGTAGGTTTCCCTAGGTGGCGGCTGAGCTACAGGCCAAAATCTACAGGTAGGCACTTTGCTAAAAACAGGTCTGTTTTCTGTGATGTGTCCACGTTGCGCTTTGGGGCGTTTCCTGTCGCGGGCGCTAGGCCTACCCACACAAGTGAGGTATCATTTTTATCGGGAGACGTGGGGGAACGCTGGGTGGAAGGAAATGTGTGGCTCCTCTCAGATTCCAGAACTTTCTGCCACAGAAATGTGAGGAACATGTGTTTTTTTAGCCAAATTTTGAGGTTTGCAAAGGATTCTGGGTAACAGAACCTGGTCCCAGCCACACAAGTCACCCCATCTTGGATTCCCCTAGGTCTCTAGTTTTCAGAAATGCACAGGTTTGGTAGGTTTCCCTAGGTGGCGGCTGAGCTAAAGGCCAAAATCTACAGGTAGGCACTTTGCTAAAAACAGGTCTGTTTTCTGTGATGTGTCCACGTTGTGTTTTGGGGCTTATCCTGTCGCGGGCGCTAGGCCTACCCACACAAGTGAGGTATCATTTTTATCGGGAGACTTGGGGGAACATAGAATAGCAAAACAAGTGTTATTGCCCCTTGTCTTTCTCTACATTTTTCCCTTCCAAATGTAAGACAGTGTGTAAAAAAGACATCTATTTGAGAAATGCCCTGTAATTCACATGCTAGTATGGGCACCCTGGAATTCAGAGATGTGCAAATAACCACTGCTTCTCAACACCTTATCTTGTGCCCATTTTGGAAATACAAAGGTTTTCTTGATAGCTATTTTTTACTCTTTATATTTCAGCAAATGAATTGCTGTATACCCGGCATAGAATGAAAACCCACTGCAGGGTGCAGGTCATTTATTGGCACTGGGTACCTAGAGTTCTTGATGAACCTACAAGCCCTATATATCCCCGCAACCAGAAGAGTCCAGCAGACGTAACGGTATATTGCTTTTGAAAATCTGACATTGCAGGAAAAAATTACAGAGTAAAACTTAGAGAAAAATGGATGTTTTTTTCACCTCAATTTCAATATTTTTCTTTTTCAGTTGTCATTTTCTGTAGGAAACCCTTGTAGGATCTACACAAATTACCCCTTGCTGAATTCAGAATTTTGTCTACTTTTCAGAAATGTTGCGGTTTCTGGGATCCAGCATTGGTTTCATGCCCATTTCTGTCACTGACTGGAAGGAGGCTGAAAGCACAAAAAATCGTAAAAATGGGGAATGTCCCAGTAAAATGCCAAAATTGTGTTGAAAAATTGGGTTTTCTGATTCAAGTCTGCCTGTTCCTGAAAGCTGGGAAGCTGGTGATTTTATCACTGCAAACCCTTTGTTGATGCCCTTTTCAGGGAAAAAACCACAAGCCTTCTTCTGCAGCCCATTTTTCCAATTTTTTTTAAAAAAACGAAATTTTCACTGTTTTTTGGCTAATTTCTTGGCCTCCTTCTGGGGAACCCACAAAGTCTGGGTACCTCTAGAATCCCTAGGATGTTGGAAAAAAAGGACGCAAATTTGTCGTGGGTAGCTTACGTGAACAAAAAGTTATGAGGGCCTAAGCGCGAACTGCTCCAAATAGCCAAAAAAAGGCTCGGCACAGGAGGGGGAAAAGGCCTGGCAGCGAAGGGGTTAAGGAACAGCCACATTAGTGTGTTCCCATATTTAAATGATTGATTAGATACATTTGTGAAATCCTGTGCAATGTTTCACCTACATTCAACAGGATATTCAGCTTCTCAACAAATTGGGCTTCACGATCAATGACAAAAAAAATCACACCTCTCTCTGCAGCAACCCATAGTTATCTGGTAGCATCACTCATTACAGCCATCGCTAAAGTTTACCCCAGCAATGGTAGAGGAAAGGCATTTCAAAGGCTGCTTCCTCTGTCCCAGACATGTCCTCTGATAATGATAATTAATTTGTTGGGAATGATGGGGTCCTGCTTGGTGCTGATACCAAATGCAAGATTGCACATGCTCCCTTTACAGGAATGTCTAACCAGACAATGATTGTGAGAAAATTATTTGCATAGTAACCCTCCGTTTCTGCTTTCTGATATTGTTGGTTTTTAACTCTGCCCACAGGGGAAGTGCAGTCCAGTCCCCAGTGTTTGTGTTCCCACCCCTTAAACATGGTAAAATTAGGAAATCTTCAATTGACATATTTAACTTTCCAGTAAGGCCATATTACATGGTGCAATAAAAATACACCACATGGCACTGAAAGCTAAGTCACCTGTGGGCTGCAGCAGGTGCCATCCACTAGACCCACAAAACCTGTGTAGCCTGGTGGCTCTGCTTTAAAAACCTGCAGGCCAACCTGTTAAAATAACCCTTTTTGACAAGAAAGAACCCTACTTCTAAATATCAAGTAACCCCTAAGTAGGCCTTGTAACCCACAATATAGGGCACCTAGTATTTAGAAATGGTACATTGAAGAATTTAGTGTTGGTGTGTACCTACAGTGACTAGCCTCCAGTAGCTTTCTACACTATAGCTGCCCTATGAGAAAAAAATAAGTTCAGATGAAATAGTAGTTCTGCTTTCTTTGGTTTTGGATAAGAGTGATTTAAAACAGTATTTTAAGGTTTATTATAAATCTGGTTCAGTAATGTAATGTTATGTTATGTTATCCAATTTGTAGAGCGCATAGCTACCCTAAGGCTTCCCAGCGCTAGCGGACCATGACCAGATCTCGGCATTGCACACGCCAGATCTAAAACAGCCAAATTTTCAAAGCCCTCCGAAAATTTTATTCATGGCTTATCAGTCGCAATCTGGGAGGCAGAGAGTTCCACAACTTGCCACCCAGGTATGCCATTGTGGCGACGCCCCACCTAACTTTGTTTACTCTGGGTAGAGTAGCCAGTGCTGCTGAGGACGATCTAAGGTCTGTATTCGGTTTGTAGAAAGAGGCTAGGTTATTTAAGAGTGGAGGACCTCTATTCTGAAGGGACCTGTGTATACAGCACAGGGCCTTGAATTTTATGCGCTGTTCGGTGGGTAGCCAGTGTAAAGAGACTAAACCCGCTTTTACCGAGGGCCATCTAGGAATATCCAATAGCAAGCGGGCAGCTGCATTTTGTACCCGCTGCAGTTTCTTCTTTACATAAGACGGAGAGCCAAAAAGTAGGCCATTGCCATAATCTAACCTGGAAAGAACAGTAGCCTGGATGATGAGCCTTCTGGCCAACACGGGCAGAATTACAAAGACCTTCCTCAGGAGTCTCAGTAGGCCGAAGCAGGTAGACGATATGTGCCTAGTATGCTTTTCCAGTGTTAACAAGGGATCCAGCCATATCCTAGACTTTTGATATGTTTCTTTGGAGGAGGAAGTTCCTCCAAGGTGCTAGGAATCTTAATCGGTTTGCTTGGTGAAGATTCCGGGCCCAAGATCATTAGTTCCGTTTTCTCACAGTTTAGTTGCAGTTTGCTGTCCGATATCCATCCTGACACAGCTTGTAGACAGGAGGACAGTGTGGCGCCTTCTGAGGCTATGTCCGATGAAAAGGAGACCACCAGTTGGGTGCCATCTGCGTAAGACACCAAGGTTAGTCCGAAGGATTCCACCAACGTGGCCAGAGGGGCCATATATATGTTAAAAAGTGGCGGGCTAAGAGATGATCCCGGTGGAACGCCGCAGTTGTATTGGAATTTATCAGAGTAATGGGACGGTCAAGGACCTGAAATGTTCTACCTTCTAAAAAGGAGATGAGCAGCCCAAGGGCTCGTCCCTTAATTCCGCTGTCCCTCATCATCTGTGTCAGCACCTGATGATCTACAGTGTCGAACGCCGCACTCAGATCAATCAGTATGACCACTGTAGTTTGTCCCTTATCTGCACACTTCCTAGCTTCCTCCACCACTGCGATGAGTGCTGCTTCTGTGCTGTGTCCCGGTCTAAAGCCCATCTGGGATGGGTGGAGAAGGTTGTTATCTTCTAGGAAGGTGGAGAGTTGCGTATTAATGTGCTTATCTAGTATTTTGGCCGGGGTGGGTAGTAAGGAAATAGACCTATAGTTCTTGAATTCCGCTGCATCCAAGATGGTCACATTTCAGTAAATATTTAGCATAAGTATTTTTTTTAAATTGTATGCTTTGCCTAAATCTCAAGTAGGCTAATGAACATTAGCCTGCCAGCAGCTGGGCCCTGCTTGTGCGTCCCCTTTATGAGGTTTAAGAACTGCTCCCGAGCTAAAGCAGTGGATTGGGCCTTTTGGCAGGAAGGCCTGGTTGCAAGACATGCAGCTCCTCATATCTCAGAAAGGGCATCTGGGAAAGATTAGGAACTTAATTAACTTGAAAGGAACTAGGACGAGGCATTCCTGTGCATAGTTAAAGTATAAAGGGAGATCTGTGTGAATAGAAGCCTTTGTTCCATGGGCCCTCTCTCGTTAGCTTGGCACCAGCCCAGTGGGAAAGGGAAGCTGGTCCCAAAACCAGTTTGGTGTAGTTGAGGAGGAGGGGACTGCTAATTTCCCTAAACACAGCCCTGGCTGGCACATCAGAAACCTCGAAGTAGTGCACTGTTGGATAGTTTGTAGTAAGACAGAACAGTGTGCTTCAAAGGTAGGATGGGGGTGCCCCAAAGAGCTTTACTCTAATTAGTTGGGAAGTGTTCAGGAGTCACCTCCACCCATTGGCTAATGAATCTTCAAAAACGAAACCTCATCTTTAGCTCATCAGAACACATCTAAATCTGCTGTCTGTGAGTAACTGAAGACTGAGACGAGGACTCCAGTGGTCAATAGGCTGACCTCATTGTCGGCTACAGGGACAGAAGAAACCAGAAGCTCTTTTCCTGGAGTGACCAGTAGCAAGTAGACTTGGATTGGACCCTGCTGGTGGCCTTTGTTGGTGCAAGTACAGGCCTATTAGTGGTGTCTCTGAGGTCATGGAAACCTTAGAAGAGACAAGAAGAACTACTCCAGAAAAACAGAAAAGTTATGACTTGGTTCATTTTTGGATTTCCAAGTCCTTCAGAGCGACAACAAAGCTTCGCTGTAAAGGTGTCCGTTTTCCATAGAACATAGTCTTTTTTTAAAGAGCTCAAAATACTCCAGTGCGATAAAAATTACTCTATATGTGACAAAGTCTTAACGTTGAAATCTTAACCTGGCGAAGTCTTGAAAAGTATCAGACCAATGAGAAGACTTCGCCAGGCATAAAATCTGAATTTGTCCCACCAAAACCAGTGACTTCAGTGGTACCTTGTCCAACAATACATCTTCAAGAGGGCTTCACCAAATACAGTCTGCATCCTTGCCTTGCTGGAGGATTTGAACTTCCATTTCAGATACTATGTCAGATAATGAAATCTTTAACCGGGATTACCCGCTTGGGATATCTGACCTCTGCTCCATCACAGTCGGCCTGAGTTCATGCATGGGACCCAGTCAACTGCAAACAGTGACTTCTGATTTGTTTGCATATCTCCAGTTACCCTTTTTGGATTTTAGTTGTTTTTATGCCATTTTTCCTGATTTAAAAAAAAAATGGTTGCTGGATTTTTATTGTGTTGTGCCTTTTTAATTGTTTTGGTACTGCTACAAACTTTACACTGTTTTCCTTATTTGAAGTCTGTCTGCTCTGTGATATGGCTAACAGAGGCTGAGACCCGGTTTGTTTATATTTATAACTTTATTGTTGGACCTGACAAGATTTTGGATTTCTTACATGAGAAGGACTCACATGCTCCACAACTAATAGCCAGGTTTCCCAGAGTGGTGTGAAGCAACTGGGGAATAGCATTTTCTAGTGTTGTTAGAGCCCAGTGTTCAGCAAACTACAGTTGTGGAAGAAGGCACAATTGTACAGGGCAGATAATTTCACAACTCCCCAGCTGCATGCGACCATCAGCACAGATGTCGCCATCAGAAGCTGGGGAGATTACATTGGTAATTAAACAATGTAAGTAGAATGTTCTCTGTATGTTCGACTCCCACACATTGTGTTGGAGCTCATGACAGTACAACTAGCTCTTCAAACAATAGACAGTAGTCTTCACTCACAGACCGCATGAGCACAATTAACAGGGATACACATTCTCCCCAGGACACCAAGCTAGTTCAGTTAATTTGGTGTTGTATTACAGATCATCATATATACGTGCTGGTGAAGCACTGACCAAGGGTGGACATTGGAATTGTAGTTCCACTAAGCAGGAAAGTCATGAATGGGAGAAAACTCTCACATTCTCAACCACTACTTCCAACTTTGTGAGACCCCAGCAGTAGACCAGTTTGCCACCCACTAGAATACAAAATGGCAAAGCTTGGGCTTCAGTTATTCACATCCGCTGTCCATATGCATTGTCCTTTGGATCAGTTGGTCTGGGATATTTGCTAAAGGCTTCCCCCACACCAACTAATTCCCTATTTAGTTAAGAAACAGTCATTTATGACATTAATTCTCCTTGTCCAAGGTGGGCACTTCAGCCGTGGTAATCTCTGCTAGCCGAGATGTCCATTCACCATTATGAAAAGCAACATTAGAATATTTGTACTTATAGCTACCAAAGGCATGTATCCAAATTCTAAAAGGAATTAGAAAACCTAGTACTTTGGCATGGTATATAAATAAATGGAAACACATTGTATTTTACTGCTACAGTCACCACGTTCCACCCTAAGGGCTACGGTCTAACACATTATCCATGATGCTATACTCTTTAAAAAAAAATATTATAATAAATCAGGATACTCCTGAATTTCCATAATGGTGTACTCAGTAGCCGGAGCTGGTCACCTATAGAACAGCGTCAGTCAGTATCAGTGAATTTTTACAGTTCCTTTTATTAGGGCATTTATAAAAGGGTCATCCCTCCTAGACTCCTTGGAGCTCACTTCACACAGCTCCAATCGTGTCCACTGCAGTGTCTCCCTTGGAACATTGTCCTGCTTGTGGCTATTACCTCTTTCAGAGGAGTTAGTGAACTTCAAGCCTTATCAGCTGAGGAACACTTTAAATGGTTTCACAAGGGTAGAGTTGTGTTATATATATATATCCTCATTTCGTGCCAAACATTATATCAACCATTTATATCAGTAAATCCATTTGATTGCTTTCTTTTCCCCCGGCAGCCACAAACACTAGTTGAAGAAGCGCTACTCACATTTAATGAACAAAGGGCTCTCATGCAATATGTTGTCCATATCATGTCAATTAGGTGCACAAAACAAACTTTCATTGCTTTTGCACAACCGTATCTTGGTAGCCCCATCTCAAAAATCGGTCTCTGAAGATGGATTGTTAGATTCAATCGCTATATTACACCAAAGACAAATTCATACAGCACATTGTTCTCAGAGCTCATTCCGCTTGTAAAAATAGACCACTGTTGCATTCCTAGGAAATATTCCATTGATAAAGCCTCCACATGGAGTTACACCTACACATTCGCTATGTATTACTCTGGGACAATCACACCAACAAGAAGTGTTAGCCATGCAGTACTTAAAAGAATGTTACGGACATCGGCCAATTTTGCATGCAACCACCACAGGAGTTTGGTACTGCTTTTCAATCTATGTACAGCATGTGATCTTACCTATAACAATTGGTTTACAGCTTGTAGTGCTTTAGGCTCACATGCACCCAGCCCAATGCTCAGAAATGAGCACCAGAAAATAAGTTTGGACATAGATAGCAGTGTACATTACTCATACAATACACAAGCGTTCCAACACTTCACTTTATCACAAATAATATACCAACCCTTTGGGGGCAGGAGCACAATCTGAAGTGCACTTTGTGTCCTAATGCTTTGTTTCATGGGAGGTGACTCAAGTCACCTCGAAAGCCCTTCCTTGAATAAGGAGTTTGTAATTTTCTGAACCCATTACTACTTTGCACAGTAAATGAATCTGCAGCACTGCAGGCTGCAAACCAATTGTTACAGGTAATTTGGTTTCCAAACATTACTTGTAAATGCATAGGTTGAGTATTAGTTTAAAATTAGGTATTGCTGCTGTACTTATTTATCTGCTGCACCATAGCAAATCGTTTTCCAGCATAGTAGGAGCAAAACACCAAAGATACCAATTGCAGTTTCTCATTTAAAGATTCTTTTGTTTATGAAAGTCATTTACCATGGTGATAACTCTGGACCCATCTAATAACACCTGTTAATGCATGCAGGAGATACGCTATAGATATATTAATTGTAATGGATTTATTTGTGTAGGTTCTTGTTTAATGTAATTTATATGCACATCTGTGTATACTTGATTCTGCTTTTATAATCCTCTTTTGCAATTTTCAGCCCTTCTGCTTTGGAAGATGATGATGAGGATGATGGGCATACTGTAGTGGCAACAGCTAGGGGAGTGTTCAATTCCAATGGCGGTGTTTTAAGCTCTATTGAGACCGGTGTCAGCATCATTATCCCACAAGGTGCAATACCTGATGGGATTGAACAGGAGATCTATTTCAAGGTCTGCAGAGACAATAGCATTCTCCCTCCACTGGACAAAGAAAAAGGTATTGGTACATGCATCAGATTTCCTTTGGACAACTATTGTCTTGGAGAAGTTGAAAGTTTGTTGACATAGAAAACTAAATGACAGTGGTAAACGTATAGATCAGCATTCTTGACTCATGTTGTTAGATTTGTCACTAGTTCATGTTAGTTGTGATCATAATTAATTACGTTACCATCTGTTGAGTACTATTCAGCAGCTTATCCCAATGGCCCAGGGTTGAAGTATACCCTACCTCAAGATCACAAGGAGCAACTAGACTAAGGCATACACACTATAAAAGGCACAGAGAGGTTCAGAGATGAAGGAAGCTCAGTTTTGGCTGGATGTCTGTGAGCCTTCCCCAGGACCGAGGTGACTGTACTACAGTACGATCTCTCTGGTCATTTAGCCATTTCTCTGAAACAGAGTAGGCATAGTCTGTTGGACTGTCCCATACAAGTCCTTCTACACAGAGGGGCTCTGGTTTCTTCTGGTGCCAGGTCACTACTCCTTACAGGTGCTGTCCAGCAACTTTCATAGACAGGCAGGCATTCCAACCTATGCAGTAGAGCTAAAGCAGCTTTTCCAAATGTTCCATGGATTTGATTTCAATGCAGTTTAGGAGAATTAACAGCCAGCAGGATTTCCGCTCCTGAGTCTCAGTTCTTGTCTGCATTGATGTGCAGACGCTCCTTAGTGTTTGATAAAATGTTCTAAAGTACTGGCTCACAATACCAGATATGGCTAATCGCAGATGCTGCAGTATTTGTTTTCTCTGATGCTCCTCCAGTGTTTTTGTGGGATATGTCCTCAGTATGACTCCCTTGTGCATAGGCAGGTCATAACCTCACAATGCATATACCTTCCTCAATGCCTTGAGTGAGAAACGGAATGCTAGGGAGAGTACTCAAGTTGTTTCCCCTTCATTTTCTGGTGCCAGGGAAGCAACTGTGGTGCTTCCCCTGGACCCAAAGGGCCAGTGACAAGCAGTTCTTCACATTAGCCAGCTCTGCATCACCTTCTCACTCTAGTTTGGTACCAGACAGTTGAACGATGATGTTCACTCATGACTGGGGCACCAGCAGTGCCATCTAAACTGCTACCTTTGGAGAAACCAAAAAGCCTCTTCCTTGGGGGATTCAGACAGTGGTGACAAGGTTACAAGGACCTGCACCCCACTTGCAACAGTCAAGTGGTATTACTCTTTGATGGCATAGACCTCTGTGCCCTGTCCATTGAACACAATACCTCAATGTATAATTATGCTATTATGCTCTGGGGTCAGTTGGGGCTCTCCCATTAAAGCCAACTCTTGCCATTGAATCCCAAGTCCTCAAGCAGGCTCAAGATGTCTGTAAGAAGTCACATACTGAGCTAACCTTCTGTTAGTACTGAGTGAGAGAAAAATGGGCTCCCAAAGACAGCCCAGTCATGGACTTTGGAAATGTCCCAGCTTAGTCTTCTGTAGGCCTCTTTCCTAAACGGGCAAGGCTCCGCCTTCTTTCATGGACTAGTGGGCAAAATTAGAATCCTGTGACAAAAGGATGTTTCAGTTCAGGCTGTTTTCATTGAACCACAATGATCATCCTGGAAGGCTATTCGCTACAGCCATAAAACAAGTTTACCACTGGTAAAGCTCCTTGCCGAAAGACTGCCCTGCAGGAGCATGCCTTCATGATGGACCTGGGTATCAGTGGAGTGGATTGTCAAAGCCTCTTTGGTTATAGACACTTACTTCCGTGCACAGGCAAACATGACTGAAACCTGTCTGCCCTTAAGCCGCAGGCCAAGGAGAAGGACAGAATGTACCTTAGCAACAGAATGGGAATACCAGTACAGGATACTGACATTTGATATAAATCAATTAATGAAAAGTCTCACACAAGCTTAATGGTGACCTCGCCAAAGTATCTGGGAACTGAAAGAGGAATGCAAGCAACAACATGCCATGAAAACATTCCAGGATCTTCGACCAGCCTGAAAAGTCTTCAGCGGGGTCAAATGATTAGGGATCAATTTGACGCCCCAAATCCTCTCCCACATCCTGACCCGGTGACTGTCTTTCTGTGGCTGCAAAATGAATTTGTGAGGGACTTGTTAATGCATGTGGTGGAGTCAGATCTGAGCTTGACCATCTAGAGCATTGCTGAATTTGTGTTCTCCATGGATTCCCCACTATTGTCACAGATCTTCAGCTACAGAGGGCAACTCTAGACTCAAGCCTTGCAAAGCATTCCATCCCCCAGAGAGAGCATTGCTTTTCAGCCAACTATGGACCACTTCTTGGTAGGTGAAGCCGTATTGGTTTTGAGGTTTTCAAGACTACTAGAGATACTGACCTCTAATTACCAGGTGGTTTTCCTTGCCTCACTTTCCAGGAGTTCGTTGCAGCCCCAGTATTTGGACTTGTATTAGCCATCCAATGCAAGTTCTGCCTACTTATCGTTGTGGCCAGACATAAGACTGTGGGTTCATACCCCTTCCAACATGGATCCACATCTGCCTACCACATTTCCGTTGTGATCTTGACCAACTTATGAGTTGGGGGCGGGGGGTAAGCGTTGTATGGACATCTGCATCAGTGCCACCTTTGCCCTTTTTACTCACCTCTCACATTGAGGGTGTCAACCATGGGTTGGGCAGCTAATCTTATTTCCTGAACTTCCATCACCCACCAGACACCTCTGCGCCGCCTCAGGAGCAATCGCACACATCCCCTGCATCTGCACAGCCGCAGTGGTGGCTGTTCCTTCTTCTACATCGCCAGCAAGACCTGGAAGGACCTGCCCCTCCACCTTCGAACAGCACTCTACCTTGCAGACTTCAGTAAGAAACTCGAGACCTGGCTCTTCCATGGAGACCTCGCACCACAGCGCCCAGATACCTCCTATGAGCGCTAGTGCAGTGCTTTACAAATGCTGATTGACTGATAGTTTGATCCTTATAGTAAGAGAGCCTCATACATGTTTAACAATATTCTTTGAAAATATTTGATGACCTAGGTTTAGTAACTTTCCTGCCACAGCATATGAGCTGTATTTAATGGTCTGACGTACGTAGAATATACCATGTTCCTAGTCTGTAAAACATCAGTGCACAGCTACAAAAGGAATTTGGCAGAGTACGGTTCCAAAGCAGTGTGTTAAGCAGGTAGCCAAGTGACTGAGACGTTACAGTACATTTATATTGAACTTTGTCCATGGAGTGATCATGATACTTGTGGCATCTACTATGAAGGTCAGCCAAAACGGGGATATAATTTCAGTTCAAGGTTATTTGAAGATGCTTGGGGAATGAGGAAGTAGGTGTTCCGGTGCTAAGGAAGTAGAAGAAAATTACTTTGTTCTAGAGGTGGTGCAGAGAGGGCTTAGAGTGATTAGGTATTAAAAGGTTTTGACATGACACAGATACCCAGGGTTAATAGGAGATTGCCTGCTTAACATAAATGAGCAAAGGGATGGATTTAACAAACATATTATGAATTTCCAGAGATTGGTATAGTGCAGTATGTGCCAGCATGCATGATGGAAGTAGATTACAAACTGCTGGATTGGGACCAAATTGTATAGCTATTAACATTTTCAATATGATGCCAAGTGTAGTGGGAGAGGAAGTCTGAGTACTTTGGTTGTCTGAGTACAGGGTCTAGGCAGAGTGGAAATTAAGATTGGGTCAGGTTGTGCAGATGGAGGTGTGCACTTGGGGCTGATGAGTTGATGAATGTGAAATAGCTTGGTGTCCCTCAGCTACTTGTCACAGATTCAAGACTGAAGGGGATGCTGGAAAGATTGGGATGGATAATTTTGCAACTGAAAGAGGTGCATGTGATCTATTTGTCTTGATAAGGGTTCAGAATCAGACTGTTTACCTGCAATGTCATTGTCACAAGGGCAGCCTGTAAAAATGTGTACTAAGACTGGAAACATAAGAATGTTTGGTATTTAGTTAATGTGTAATTTTTTTTAATTATCCTCAAAGATATGCATTTTAATCTGAAATGCCTTTGTGCCATTCCGACTTGACAGTGTCCATTGCTGTCTTTCTTTTTTATTTCTCACAGGTGAAACGTTGCTGAGCCCCTTGGTAATGTGTGGGCCCCATGGATTAAAATTTCTGAAACCAGTGGAGCTGCGCCTACCACACTGTGCGTCTATGACCCCTGATGGTTGG
This sequence comes from Pleurodeles waltl, assembly GCF_031143425.1. NCBI lineage: Eukaryota > Metazoa > Chordata > Amphibia > Caudata > Salamandridae > Pleurodeles > Pleurodeles waltl. The sequence continues at coordinate 274,798,694 of NC_090440.1, forward strand.
TCTTTTGCTCTAAAATCATCCGACTCCTCGTCGGGTATGCTGTCTTCTCTCTGTCCTTTGGGCTTGTGGGTACTGATGCATTTTCTTGGTGATTGGGTCTATGTTTATGCTGTATAATGAGGTGTTTCATGTCTTTATTTCACCTTCAAATGCTTACCACTCATCTGATTCTGCGTGTGTAAATTTCAGAATAATGTTTTGAAAATGTTTTATTTTTTATGCTCTATACACATGCCTGATGATAGGATTTCCTGGCAGATTTTTGGTAAACAAAAAACAGATTGGGAAAAGAGCATCATATGCCTTTGCCGCAGCCATCATTTTCTTGCTCTCCAGTAGCATGTGCATTTCAGTTTTAAGATTTTCATTCTCCTTATCACAATTCATTTCTAGGCTTCAGGACTGGATTTTCATCACATCAGACAGGACGCTCACATATCCACTGCTTATGTTTTCAAATACGAGGCTAATGACACTCAACTGCTAATAACCTGGACATGCTAAGAAATGAACTGTCATGAAAATGTGTTATACTTGCAGTGCCTGACAGATTCAGTGTCAAGAATAACCATGTTCCCACCAGCACACTACTTAGACAACACTATAGAAGGGGCTTATAAACTTTCCTAGATTTGTTCTCTATCAACAGTTGAACATGCCCACTACCACAGTGCTGGTGAATCCTTCTTCCATGAATGTGCTGTCATCCATCCTACAGTGGTCTTTGAGCCCTTTGGGTGGGGGAGGGATGAGGGGTTAGAGGGGTGGGGGGCGAATCAGTACAATATAACAGAGTAGCTGGTAGCATTATGGTGCACTTCGTAGTGCTGGTGGTAGCGAGCCAGTTACTCATCCAGCAGCAATGGACAGTGCCTCTAGATAGTCCACCATCATATATGAACCCCAGTAGCTCTCAAAGCCTTCATCCTGAGAGCTTGGACGAAGAGGCAAAGGTGGTCTTCAGTGGCTTACTGAGATGGAAATAGGATGTATTTGAGCAGGGCTGTTGTTGGAAAGGTATTACTATCCAAATGCCAGTTTGAAGAGGTGAGTCTTAAGGGACCTTATACATTTGAGGTAGTCAGTTTCTAGTCTTCATTAAAGAGATATGGGATTTTACTGAGGGTGGCCTGGAGGTGGAGATGCCGTTATTGAGGTAAAATGTAATTAGAAAGTTGGATCATTCAGATAGCTGTTGGATCTCAAGGAAAAGCTGTTCTGATATAAAGGAGAACATCGGATTAAGACTGTGGCCTCTCCCTTTCGTTGATCAGTGGAGCCCATATCAATTAGACATGACTTAGCATTGGGCCACACCAATATGCTCTGGCTGCACAAATTACCCATTCAGCCATACATGAACTGAGTGTGATTTTATGGGGAGACCAGGGCCCACTGTTGCCATACCAACAGACTTTGGGCTTGTTGAGAAGGGCTGTATTGGGATATAAAAGTCATCCCAGTGGTAATGAACTTGCACCACTGCCCTGAATGCCCCAACTGTACTGATTCCTGTATCCCTAATGCTGATTTTTGTTGTTGTCATAGGCAAACCCTGATCATGTGTGTACCCCATGACATAAGCTGTCTTATGGATTGGGGTTTGTTGGACTGGGAGGAGTGTCCAAATTGCTGCCCTCATAGCAGTGAAAGGCTGTTGCCTTTTCCAAGAGTTAAGCAGCATGGGCACAATAGTGATGGCATACCATGTTGTTATCAGTAGGTGTGAAGAGATCCTTTTTATGTGTCGCAGGAGTAAGGCCTACAGGCTCCCTTGTTTAAAATTCCACTGCAGTGTGCTTAAGTCACCCTTGGCCTGTATCGGTTTCGTTTGTAGTACTGTGCAGAAAGTGTGGTGTATACGTGCTGGGTGTATGTATGCTTTTGAATGGTACAATACAGAGATACTACAGTACTGTACAGTGTGTGTATGTTACATGCATGGGACTGAGGATGTAGTGCTGTGCAGTGCATCTGTTAAATCCATATGCAGGGTGTATGTGTGCCTGTGAGTAGTACAATACATGAAGACTCCATTTTGTGAGACCTAGAGCTACAGAGTGAAACATGAGGGGGTAGAGTACTCTCTCAGACAGATTTGTGTATTGCTACATTTCTGTGGGCTTGGTGGCAGACTCGGTGGAGAAAGGGAGAGACAGGCTTTCTAGGATACATCGAAGGGTGATCTTTAATTCCAAGCGAGATCACAAGGAAGAGGCTTGGGCAGATCTCAGGAATGAGATGGGGCTGAAAAGAGAATCATAAAGAGTAGGGCTGAGTCCCTGGGGATAACGTTTTGATATGCATATTACTGTCTGACATCCAGGTGTGGTGATCTAGTCACTCTCGTGGCATGTGTTGTGAGGCTATCAGATCTTGAGTCACTCCTGCTGTGACAGACTGCCTTCTGGAAGAAGAGAGTCCAGAGGACTGAGCACGTCAAAAGGAATCAGTCCTCCAATATAAACTACAAAGACACTGGCTCTAAATCACATTTGGTGTCTGGAAATGGACTAAAAGAAGGGTGAGCTGGACAACCCAAAAGATTGTCAGCAGGCACGCAGCCAGTCCGGCTGTGTGAGGAGGAGAAACTGGGGACCAAGGCCTGCTAGTCTCCCAGCTGGGTGAGGGGACATCACTCAGGGAATCCAAGACCTCCTGACCTGGACCTAGAGCACCAGCACCTCTCAACCTGTTTGCCAAGACAGGTGTGCCCTGTGAGGAAGAGGAAAGCGAAGGGAGTGCGGTTCAGTTGGGAATCCAGGCGGATGGATTTCGGTAGCAACGTGTGAGGAGATATCTGCTGCACCGATCAAGTCGCTGTCTGTGTGCATGGAAAGTTGGCAAGTCTCATATGGCAGAAGAGGGCCTCCGTGAAGTGAGCAATGATCGATTGCTGTACCAAACTGGTCGTCTCCCGTGTGAGCTGAGAAGTCAGCGAACCTGTATGCCAGGTGGTGCGGCCCTGAAGAGATTGCTGTGCTGAGTGGACTGTAGCCCATAATGTAGAGGAAATCCAGCAATCCATGAAGAGTCTGCCATGCTGAGCACTTGTGCAGAGGTACGCTGGTCAACCTGTATGGCAGAGGGGGTCACCAGGACCAAACACTTGGAAAAGGTCATCATTGGAGGACGGAAAGGCTGGTGTGGTGACCCTAGCAGGCCTGACCATGACTGAGGACCAGAACCTTCAACACCTCCCACTACTCGTGGGAAGAGCTAAAGAACTTGCTCAGCTTGGAGGAGCAACGAGACCCCCCCTGCCACTGCACAACAGCGTGTTAGGAACTCAAGGACTGCAGACAGCCGCGGCTCGTCCTTTACGGCGGAGGGGCCATGCCCCCTACCTTTTGCCCCTCATGAAGAGCGTCTGTCAGGCTGAGCAAAGGTCAGCCTGACAGAGACACTTCATATTCAGATCAGGCAGCCAGGAGCGAGACATGCGCGATTTGCGCAAACTCCTGGCTGCCTAAGCTGAAGTTTGCTGGGCTGAAGAGGTCACAGCTCCTATGGGCGTGACCTCCTCAGCTCAGCAAAGGTGCCTCGAGGCCCTTCCCCTCGGTGACGAGGGGAATCTTTACTGATTGACTTCGACCTGGGCACTTCAGGTGTAAGCCCTGAAGCGCCCAGGGCGAGTGTCAATCAGTGACACCTCGTCACAGAGTGGGGAGGGGTCAGAAGTCTCAATAACAGCAGCAGTCCCAACCCTCCTGGGACCTCCGATCACAGGTGTGTTTGTGTGTGTGTGTTTTTTTTAAAAAAATTTGGTGCGTGCATGCATGTTTGTTGAAGAGTGTTGTGAATTGATGTGCGTGCGTGTGTGAATGAATAAGTGTGAGTGTGCTTCCCGCCCGCCCCCTCCCTCCTAAAATTACTGGCTGCCACTGACTGCAGAGCACAGCTCGCCAGGCCGCATGCAAAGAACTTACCACAGACAGCTGCTGCAGCCCCAGCATCTGTGGAGGTAGTGGGCTCAGAGAATCCGGTCATTCCGATGCTGCTTTTGTGGGTAAGACTTATTTTAGACCATCCGGCACCAGTGCTTCGGCACTGGAACACTTCTGAGGCTCGGACTACTAGTAGACCTTAATCTGAATGTTGCCTAGAGTGAATGGAGAATAACCACCTCGGCTAGCTTGAGGGAAGTGGGACTCTGGGACAAACCTATAAATCACTACAGCACTGACCTCAGCGGACTGTGTGTATTGTTTGTGAATGTTGTATTTTACTTTGCGGTGGTAGCTGAAAATGAATACTTTTTTTTTTCATTAAAGCAAGTATTTGACTGAACAAACACTTATTGCTGCTGAGTGTATTTTGACCTGTAAGAATGTGTTCACCCCCTGTGTCTACCTCAATCCTGTCAAACCTTGGACTGCTTGACCTACACTACGCTTGAGAGTCAAGTGCTGAAGGTGTACTTTGCCCAGTAGCTCAGGAACAATGGTAGGTCAACTCCAGGACATCAGGAGTAAATAAAACCCCCATTGTTGGACCCATTAACACCTACCCGCTCCATGGCCCTCTGAACGGGATTCTGGCAGGCTGCGAAGTTAAGGACTTGGTTCCAAAAAGCTATGGGCGCAGTCCAATTGATCAGTACTCCTACACCAAGCAACTGCTGGACATAGCCATCAGCAACGCTCAACGCTGTGAGTATAGGCCCTGCCTTTTGTCAAAGCTACTCACTCAGGCCTTGCTTTCTACCCCCTTCCTTCCATGACCGTAGAAATGGATTTCAACCATATCTAGTGGGCTCTGGGTCCACGACCCAACCTTCAGTAAGGCACTGTGCTCCGCACCTTGATCGCAAGGCAATCCTGCACACAGGCACTATGGGGAAAGGTATAAAGACCACAAGATCTTATTTGTGGATCTGATGAATGGGTCTCTTATATTTGATGTCCTAGTGCAATATTGTAACTCAAAAGTGTGTTCCAGTTTTGGAGACACCCTCAACTCCTCAGAGTGGGTCTCTAAATTCCACGGGCTTTTAAATCGAGTCATTTAAGTGTTTTGGACTCCACACAAGCAACCCAGGTTCAGTTGAGATTAATTCAAGCATTCCATCCATCACTTTTTTTGTACACTTCAGTGTGCTGCCCTAAGTTAGACAGCTATGTCCAGACATGGGTCCCATGCATCCTGTCACACTAGAACCAAGTTCTACCTGATTGAAGAACTATAATCGGGGCAAACCCAGTCCTAGGTTACTTGTTCTCTGGTTCAGGGAGGACCTGGCCTGGCAGTTAAGGCAGGACTGTTACCATTAAAGCAAGGTTAAGACTGATTTACATATGGCTGGGTCCAAGCTGAGGTAACGTGTATCGAAACAATGTTGGACTGGGGTGCAGCCCGGGTAATTACCAGTGGCTGAAATTAATTCAAGCACTCTATCCATCACTTTTTGTGTACTTCTTTACACAGCCAACAAGACAGGGTTCAAGAAAGATATGCTACAGCTAGCCCTACAGCCTCCGTCGGAAACTGAACTAGGCAACTTAGTGGGAGGCAAGGTGCAGAATGTTCTTTGCTTTTTGGAAATGAAGACAACCTCTTATATTCTTGAGTTTCTTGCTCTAAGAGGAGGTGAATACTCTTCACACAAAACGTACAAGGGCAAGAAGGCCTTATTGCGTGCAAAGTAAAAGGATGCAGTCCATATATTTTGCTATGGATAAAAAAATACTAATTTTAGTTGTCTAGACAAGTTCATACACAAAATTAAAAGGCATTTCAAATAGTCATGTTGCTGCCAATAGCTCAATTTCTCAGTCCTAAGAATTTCTTCATTACCATCACAGACATACAGAATGCTTACTTAAATTTTCCATTCAGGAGAAATCATCACAGTTATTGTTAGCATGATTGGAATTATGCTCTACCTATTCAGGGTTCTGTTCAACTTGAAATTGGCTCCTATGGTCTTTAAAAAATGTTTTACATTGAAGGCAACACATCTATCTTTAATGTCACAAATCTTATATATTTATGAATTAATGCCTATTGAAAGCCCGCTCAATGGCAGCTGCTGCCAAAGCTCTTCAGAACCTGGGCTGCGTACTGAATTGTGTGAGATCATCATAGATTCCTCTGATTAAGGTATATAGTGTGGGGGCAGCTCTGAGCGCACACAGAATGTTGTGTCCATCAATGAAGAAGAGGCATATTGTTCCAGAGGATCCTGCAGATCAGCTGGGAAACTTCTCATCCGGGCAGGAATGTTGCCTCTCTGCTTGGCTTCATATCTCTGTGTATGTTCCTAATCCCACATGTTTGCCAGCACATGAGAGCTTTGCAGGGATGTGCTAAGCTTCGGTAGTCTCCAATTTCACTACAACCTATCAGGATTCCAAATTCACCCTACTTTTGGCACTTACTCAACCGACAGGTTCCCATCAAGAGCACATTGAGAGATTTCCCGTGGAAGTGCACCAACATCAGATAACAGTAATCATGGATGCTTCTCTAAAATGTTAGGCAACCCATGGGCGAGATTTTTTCATTCTGCACCTTTGGCTCAGTGAGAATCCATTTATTAAATAAACTTCTTGCATTTGAAGGCCATCAGACTGACACTTCTTTCCAGCGATTTAAAGAAAGGCAGTAGTTTAGTGTATGTGATCACCTTGAATACAAAGAAATAAGAAAAGGGTTGACTTTTCCAAAAGAGCAGCTTTATCATCGATTGATTCATCCCAGTATGTAATCTGCTTATTGAGCACCTTCCATGTGTTTGCAAGGAGCTGGGCAATGTTCTAATCTTACTTTTCAAGAAAGCAGGAGTTGGAGCTACCCACATACATGGTATTTCTCTTTGAAACCTGGAGAGATCCTATTATATAACTGTTCATAAATTTTGCAGGCTCGTATAAATCAGGTCCAGGGTCTCTAGAGAATACAATGTTGATATACTGGTCCAGGACACCATTATATGAATTTTACCTAATTGTGTTGACCCTAACGACTCTGAGGAATTTCAGGACTTTGGGGTCAACAATAACCTGTCATTGCTTCCAACTGGACTTGGAAAATTTAGTACCCAGCCTTGATACAATTGGCTAATTTCCGAGTTTTTTCAGATTCCATCAAAACAAATAGAATACTTTGAAGACACCAGAAGGCGCACTCACTGTATGAGAGATGATTTAGCCTTGGCAGCACATTTTGAAAATGTCCTGATGTGTGTCTTTGTTGCTTTGAAATTAGAGGGATTAGCAGATGCACTAGAGCATCAGGTGTCCATCAGTAACCGTTTTCCATTATCAAGCATCCAGTGGTTGCCCTCTGGGATGGGCATTGCTCTTAAATCTATTCTTTGAATATGAATGTTAAGTGATGCCCTTGCAGGATAAACAAAAGTTAACTGTAGACGTAGGTGTCCAGCAAAGGATACCCTCTAACTTTACCACCAACATGCCTGTTTTTTCTGCGTCAGAGATTTGGCTATATATTTTGTTCTTAAAAGGAGAACTGTGCTGAAACTGCTGCTCACAAGCTTATCTCCCTGTATGAAATAACCTATTACTCACTATAGGAACAAGATGTAAAGGAGCACACAACTCTGAGAGGTCCTGTAGGCTAGAACAATCTAGTTTCCTGTCTGTATGTTTTTTACAATAAACATAAAAAAGACAGAAAATAGGTTTTAGTTTGAATTATTCTAACTACTGTCATTTATGAGTGCTGGGTCAGTAGCTGTGCAGTTTAAAAGGTAGGGGAGATTACAAAAACAAAAGTATTATCTAATGAAGCTCAAGTAACTGTAGATGTACAGCTTTCTAGTTATTCTACAATGCATATATGTTTTACTGTAAATGGCTAAACCCTGTCAGACATTCAAACGTGACATTTACTTGTTTAATAAATGTGGAACTATGCCCATTGTTGCTTCATTTTTACATAAAAGATCAAAATAAGCATGAATACACACAGACAGAAAGCTCAAAAACAGAAATACTGTTTAACTAGGAGCCCTATTCATAGAACACTAAAGTATATTTTTGACATCTAGCCTAGGGACTCTGGATTATCCTTTTTAGTTTATAAATTTAACATGCGTCTAGACAGCATCCGTCATTAGAGAGGCATTTGTACAGGTAAATAACATTTCCAGATTGTTTTCGTATCCTAGTAGTCATAGTAAAACTGTTTCAGGAAAAGAATGTCGTTGCAGTCCTTGGAGACATCAGACACCCATTCTGACCACTCTTTAGACAAGAATTCATGGAATCCAGAAGACAAAAACACATCAGGGGCTTGAAAGTTACAGCGCAAAGAAAAGAATACCTAGCTGGATCAGAAACGAAGTCTTGATGATCAAAATAGACAGCACTCTTATGATGTGCGCCATAAAATAATGTTCATGAACCACCTCACACTGCAAGAAGGAGCACATCAGCTGTTACTTGAGTCTTTCAAGAAAATACAGCGTTTTCAGCTCCTCCTGTGAAGGCGGACCTCGTCCAAAGTTGCAAGCTTGTTGGGTGCTCGAGTCTTCAAAAGTTAAAACAAGAATGTTCTCTGTATTGATTGGATGGTCTAGTCCAACGTCATTCCTTCTACATTGTCAGCTCAAGGACAGAGAAAAGAAAAAATATTACATTCATTATGCCAGTCACAGAGTTAAGGCTTACCATTTGTTTTACGTTTTACAAAGGTTTCTTCTAACCTGCTATTCTCTTCAAACAACACTCTTGTAGTGCCACTATCTAACTGAAAATGAATACATTCAGTAGTAATGTAAAGGCATCATACTCCCTTACCCAATTATTTGTGAGATTCCTGCAGGATAAGAGGAAAGTTTTCTCTGCTTTAAAACTCCAATTAACTATAAAAGCTGTAGCATTACGAGCGTCTGCTGAAAAGGTGGTACTCATTCTGGACCTCAAAGCAATATAAAACCTAAAAGAACTTTACAACATTTCCAAATCCCTCTTACTCTAATGATCAGCTGAAAAAAACTAAACAAAAGCCAGGAAAAATGTGTATCTATATACAGTGAATACGAGTTGTTCTAAATGTAGTAAAAAAAACTCTAAAGAAGGGCCTAAGCAGCGTTATCCTATTTAATGTACCAAGGACTAGCAGGTTGACATTAAGGAATAATCAGAGAGGCATATCAGTCTATAAAGGTTGATGCTGGAGAAGTAGATTTACAAGTAAGTATATTTTCTAATGTGCTATTAAATATTACATTGAATGGTTTCTTTACATCACATTTCTCAGTCAGCATTGTGGGTGGTATAAATTTTCTGCCATAGTTAGTTCAATTCCGTTCAGTGGTTAATGCTATAGTTGTGTCTAAAAACGGCAAAATCCCCATGCACATTGCATGTTTTTCTCAGACCCCCGCTCAACAAATCACTCCAAAACTTTCCAAACAACTGAGCTAACTGGCATACTAGTTTTGAAAATTTCATGAAGATTCATTAAATGGCGCCAATGTTTTTAGCAAAACAAAAACGCTTTGTGCATGGGAAAAGTTGGTCCTAACTATAACTAACTACTGGCTATTACCAGTAGGAAGAAGGAAAAAAAAATATATATACATTTGTAATATAGATCTGATAGAGACTTCTAGTTGCAGATTCCTTACCTTAGAATTTTCCCCCAGGCGTTAGTGGATCTGGAGATTTTTTCTTCGAGCAATACACTTGCGTGTCGGTAGGTGGTGTTTGTTGACTCCACGGGCGTTGTTACCATTGTAGTAGCCGTGATGACATCAGGAGTAATACATAGATGCCACCTCAGCGCAGTGACGCCAGTTATTTTCTTTCCGCGCCACACACTGATCCAGAGAGAGCTACCCTGGTCTCTTTTTGACCGACTTCGACCACTTTGTTGAGTTTTTGGGTGAGTTTTTGGTGCGTCAAGTTGTCCCCGAAGACCAGTTTCAGGCCTTGCAAGGTGCATTGACGGATCCGCATTGCATCAGTTTGTGGTGGCTGGAGTGCGACCATGACCGAAAGTCGTGCTCCTAGTGCTCGGCCATGCACCCGAAGGCCTTGAGGGAGTGGTCCCTCAAGCTCATGGCGGTCCGGCGCTCTACTCTGGGTAGGTCCCGGTCTTGCTCGAGAGGAACGTCTTGAGACCGTTTGCAGAGCCACCACCATTCTTCTTCCTCCAAGTCTTCGGGCATAGGTAAGAAGAAGAAGAAGTCGAAGCAGTCCCGTCACCCTTCTACTTTGCCCTGTCGCTCGGCTGATACGATGCGGGAGGAGTGTCGGTGCTTGAGGCCTTCGTCTTCGGAGCCTGCTTCTAGGTCCGCTCCACGCTTCCCCGAATTTCCGAGAGGTGGAGCGACCCCTGCCCAATTGAAGGAGTTTTATGAGGCCTGTTCCTCATTTCTGGACGGACCAACCCCAATACGGTGCCTTCGGGTCCTAGGGGTCTGGACGAGAGGTCTTTGGGTTCAGCGCTGGCAGCTTCGGCTCTGGCCACGAGATCCCCTCCAGATCTGCTTGTGGATCTGCACCGATGCCTCTCATACCACTGAGACCTTCCCCGGTGCCGGTTCGATTGTTGATGTTCCTGGCGTCGGTGGTGCCCACCATCGACCCAACCCGATCCTTATCCCGACGACTTGGAGTGGGAATGGCGTTGGCCTTGTTGCGTACTTTTGGGGGATGTCCAACAGTCGCTTATGGACATGCCCTCTGATGGCTCCTGTCTCTTTGGAGAGATTCAAGGACTCCCGGGCTACGGCTCGTCCCTTGGCCTTTCCGCTGCCCCTCGCCCTCAACAGTCCGCCTTTCGAGGCCATGGAAAGGGCTCCCTGTTGCCTCTCCCACCCATGCTGTTCAGTCGCTGGGTGGCCGAGGACGCGGAATCCCACTGGAGTGTGGGACAGGAAACCAGAGGTCTGCCCAGTCCACCCCTGCCCACACTACAGCCTCCAAACCCTCCTAGTCCGTCCCCTCACTCCAGTCCAGTTGGCAGTAGGATTCCCCATCACCTGCCCCACTGGGAATCCATCACTACGGACTGGTGGGTTTTGCAGATTGTCTGAAAGGGCTATTCCCTCCTCTTAGAATCTGCCCCACCAGCCATGCCTCCATCAATAAGCCAACTTTCAGACGATCATTTGGCACTTCTCCACCGGGAAGTCACAGCTCTCTTGGCCAAGGGAGCCATAGAGAAAGGTACCTGTGCCAGAAGTAGGTTGGGTTATTCCCGCAACTTTCTGGTGCCGAAAAAGGACAAGGGTTTACATCCTATCCTAGACCTTTGGGACCTCAACTACTTCCTCAAGAAGGAAAAATTCAAAATGCTCACCTGGACTCAGGTCCTGTCTGCCTTAGACTCAGGAGACTGGATGGTAGCGTTGGACTTTCAGGACGCTTATTTCCACATTCCTATCCTGCCTGCCCAAAGACGTTACCTGCGATTCGTGGTAGGTCATGAGCACTATCAGTTTACCGTTCTCCCTTTCGGCCTTACCAGCGCCCCGTGGGTGTTCGCGAAAGGTGATGGCTGTGGTTACAGCTCATCTGCGCAGCTTAGGGGCCTCAGTCTTCCCCTACCTCAACGACTGGTTGTTGGAGGCGGACTCACCCCAGAAAATCATCTCCCACCTTCAGACTACGGTGGGCCTCCTGCATACGCTGGGGTTCACTATCAATGTGCTGAAGTCACAGCTGACTCCCTCTCAGATGCTCCATTTCATTGGAGCTGTTCTTGACACCGTGCGGTTTCGGACTTATCCTTCCGAAAAGCGAGTCCAAGATGTTCAGGCTATGATTCTGATCTTTCAGTCTCTGTCTTGGGTTTCAGTGAGACTGACTCTGAAGCTGCTGGGCCTCATGGTCTCCTGCATCCTGCTAGTGACACATGCCAGATGGCATATGCGGGCTCTGTAGTGGGACTTGAAGTTCCAGTGGGCGCAGCATCAGGGGAATCTCTCTGACATGGTCCAGATATCAAAGGGGACTGCGAAAGACCTGCAGTGGTGGCTTTCAAATCAGCATTGGGTCCACGGCAGGTCCCTCTCCTTTCCCCAGCCAGATCTATCCATAGTGACAGATGCGTCACTTCTGGGTTGGGGCGGCCACATGGGAGAGGCGGGGTCTCTGGTGGAGTCTGGGCTCCATACAGCTCCGGGCGATCAGGCTTGCGTTGAAAGCATTTCTTCCCTTTCTCAAAGGGAAAGTAGTTCAAGTGTTTATGGACAATACTACCACCATGTGGTACTGCAACTAACAGGGCGGGGTAGGGTCCTGGACACTTTGTCAGGAGGCACTACGCCTCTGGACGTGGCTGGCACATCAGGGATTTACCCTTTTGGTTCAACATCTAGTGGTTTCTCTTAATGTCAGTGCAGACGAGCTCAGCTGTCGATGCACAGCCGATCACGAATGGCATCTCCATCCATAGGTGGTGCAAGGTGTCTCAGCAGTGGGGGGAGCCTTGGTTAGATCTGTTTGTCTCCGTGGAGAATGCGCTATATAAGTTGTTTTGCGCATTGGAGTTTCCAAGGCGGCACTCGCTCGGAGATGCTTTTCGTCTCGAGTGAAACTCCGGCCTCCTTCACGCCTTTCCGCATAAACAACTTCTGCCCAGAGTTCTCAAGAAAATCAAGAACGACTGGCCCAAGTTATCTTGGTGGCTCCGGACTGGGCACGGAGAGTATGGTATCCAGAGCTATTGAGCATGGGCACCGATCTTCCATTCAGACTGCCTTTTTGGACGGACCTTATGTCGCAGCAACAGGGGACGTCTCTCCACCTGAACCTGTCCAAATTCCGCCTTCATGCATTGAGATTGAGCAGCGGCAGTTGATGACTTTTTATTTTCCACCCATAGTCTGCGATGTTATCTTGTCAGCCAGGCGTCCCTCCACCCAGATGGTATACGCCTGTCGTTGGCATACATTTGTGGCATGTTGTACCAACAAATCTGTTGATCCCCTCTCTGCCCCTCTATCTGAGGTTCTTTTGTTCATTATTTCTTTGGCCCAGCAGGGCTCTGCTTTGGGCACCCTTAAAGGGTATTTATCAGCCATTTCAGCCTTTCTTAGGCTACCTGATCAGCCCTCATACTTTAAATCTCTGTTTGTGAATAGATTCCTTAAAGATCTCACCCATTTATTTCCTCCAACTCCATTTCTCATGCCTCAGTGGGACCGCAATCTTTTTGTTACTTACTTAATGTGTACTCCCTTCGAGCCGATGCACAATTGCCTTTTACGGCTCCTCACTTTCAAGACTGTCTTTCTTGTTGCCATCACTTATGCTCACAGAGTGAGTGAGCTTCAAGCTCTTTCTTCCAAGCCTTCATTCTTGTCTGTGAACCCCGACAAAGTGGTGTTGCGCACTAAGGCTTCCTTCCTTCCCAAGGTTGTGATGCCTTTTCATGTAGGCCAGTCCATCACCTTGCCTACTTTTTATGCACCCCACATCCTTTCCATGAGGAGGCGAAATGCAATCGTCTGGACCCAAAAAGAGTGTTGGCATTCTATCTAAATCGTACTAAAGATTTCCAGGTGGACGATCACCTCTTTGTCAGGTATGTGGGTGCGAAGAAAGGGAAAGCGGTGCAAACACGTACCATCTTCTCTGCATCAAGATGTGCTAAGCTTTGGCCAAGAAGCAACCCCCTGAGGGCTTGCGCGCTCATTCCATCAGAGCAACTGCTGCTTCCACTGCGTTAGCACGCCGAGTTCCTGTCCTGGATATCTGCCAGGCAGCTACGTGGGCATCCCTGCACACGTTTGCTAAACTTTATTGCCTGGACAGTCAGGTCCGTCGGGACGGCTACTTTGGTCGTTCCGTCCTGCAGGACTTTCTAGTATGATCTTGGCTCGCAGCCCACCTCCGAGGATGGCATTGCTTGGGTATCTATTCAAAGGTAAATAACCTACAAATAGAAGTCTCTATTAGATGTACATGTTACTTATCTTCGGTAACAAATATCTGGTAGAGAAATATTCTAGTTGTTGGTTCCTTACCGACCCACCCATTCTCTCCACTTGCGAACTGATTTCTAGGGACAGGGATTCCCCCTTCAGGTCCTTACGCACCAATTGCAGTGTTCTTAGCGGCTCTGCGCTTTGGCGTGGAAAGTCATTAAAAGAAACTGATGTCACTGCGCTGAGGAGGCATCTATGTACTGCTCCCGACGTCATCACAGTGACTACAACGCCCACGGAGTCGACCGACACCACCCACCGATGCGCAAGTGTATTGCTTGAAGAAAAAAATATCTGGATCCAGTCTGACGTCTGGGGGAAATTCTAAGGTAAGGAGTCTGCAACTAGAATATGCATTTACCAGGTATTTTGTTATCGAAGGTAAGTAACTTGTACATCTCACCTACAGCCAGTCACCAGTAGGTAGTTATAGATGGGACCTTGTTTCCATAGAAAAAGCATTTCTGACTTGCCTGTATCTTTAGCACTGCTTGATGAATCTTCCTGAAATCTTTCAAAAAGTGCCTTCTAGAATCTTCTTATGCATGAACAGTTTTGAGGGCATCCGTCAAGCGGGGGTGGGTCAAAGAAAAAGTGAATTTCCCATGTTAATCCCATAGACTCTTTAGACACGCCTGCAGCCTGAACCGTTCGGTGGATTTACACCAAATATGGCACAAAGGTAGCTCTTGGAACACAGATGAGTCTTTTTCTTACTTGGTGTAAATCCGTTCAGTAGTTTAGGGGAAATACAAATTTGTATATCTGGGGTCACGACTTCGCAAATACCAACGATCTCGTGCAGAGATCCGATTGGCTGCTAACACTTTTTAGTGTATATATATTCACTAAAAAAGCAAAGGTTACAGGGACATTATAGTTTCAGATTTTACACACACAAGAACCATAGATATTCAGCTGTTATAGGAAGAGTTATTTCAAGTAACTATAAGTAGCAACGCTTGCCATGCACAGTTTTCTCAGCAATATTTTACTTCATATTTTACAATGATATTATCAGTGATATCCTAGAAGTTGTCTTGAGTGCTGTAATGTCTGGGGTAATTAGCAGTGGATTTCGAGGGATCAAGTTATAGTTACCTTAGGGCACGAGTTATAGTTACTAGCCAGACCCTACTCCCGAAAACACCACCCGCACCAACCGCCTGATCTCCTGGACCAACGTCAGCGACACAGAGACACGTAAGATCATGAACTCCATCCACTCAGGGTCTCCGTCAGACCCATGCCCACACCACGTGTACAACAAAGCCGACACTACCATCGCCCCCCAAATACGGAAGGTGGTCAACATCTCCTTCGAAACAGCGACGTTCCCGGACAGTTGGAAGAACACCGAAATCCGCGCCCTCCTCAAGAAGCCCAAGGACCTCAAGAATTTCTGACCCATCTCCCTTCTCCCGTTCCCGGCGAAGGTCATCGAGAAAGTCGTCAGCACGCAACTAACCCTTCACCTCGAAGACAACGACATCCTGGACCCCTCCCAGTCCGGCTTCAGACGAAACCACAGCACTGAAACCGCTCTCCTCGCTGCCACAGATGACATCAGACGCCAAATGGACAACGGCGAAACATCAGCCCTCATCCTCCTGGACCTGTCTGCCGCCTTCGACAAGGTCTGCCACCGCACCCTGAAAACGAGCCTCCACGAAACCGGAATAAAAGAAAAAGCCCTCGACTGGATCACCTCCTTCCTCTCCGGCAGAATCCAGAGAGTCCGCCTCCCTCCCTTCCGATCCGAAGCCACGAACATCATTTGCGGCGTCCCCCAGGGCTCATCCCTCATCCCGATGCTGTTCAACATCTACATGGCCCCCCTCGCACAAGTGGCCCACCAACACGACCTCAACATCATCTCTTACGCCGAAGACACTCAGCTCATCCTCTCCCTCATCAAGGACCCACGCACCGCCAAAACCAACCTCCAGGAGGGAATGAAGGCCATCACCGAATGGATGAGAAGCAGCTGTCTAAAACTGAACTCGGACAAGACAGAGGTCCTCATCCTCAAACCCACCCCCTCCGCCTGGGACGACTCCTGGTGGCCTACCTCCCTGGGAACCTCACCGACACCGACCGACCACACACGCAACCTGGGCTTCGTCCTTGACTCCTCCCTCTCCATGTCCAAACAGGTCAACGCAGTCTCCTCCTCCTGCTACAACACCCTCTGCATGCTCCGTAGAATCTACAAGTGGATCCCGACAGAAACAAGAAGAACAGTAACACAGGCCTTCGTCAGCAGCAGGCTAGACTACGCACTCTACACAGGTATCCCAGCAAAAAACCTACGACGCCTCCAACGCATCCAAAATGCCTCCGTCTGACTGATCCTCAACGTACCCCACCGCAGCCACATCTCCCACCACCGGAGAGACCTTCACTGGCTCCCTGTAGACAAGAGGATCACATTCAAACTCCTCTCCTCACCCACGCTCACAAGGCACTCCACAACACCGGACTAGCCTACCTGAACAACAGACTCAGCTTCTACACCCCCACCCGTCAGCTCCGCTGCGCAAACCTCGCCATTGTTCCCCGCATCCGGCGGCAGATCCTTCTCCTACCTGGAACACCCTCCCGACCAACTTACAGCAGACCAAGACCTACTCACCTTCAGAAGACTCCTCAAAAACCTGGCTCTTCGATCAGTAGCAGCAGCACCCCCCCGCGCCTTGAAACCCTCACGGGTATGTAGAGCACTTTATAAATTCTATGATTGATTGATTGACTTGTTACTATAACAGCTGAATTTCTATGGTTTTGTGTGTTTAAATGTCAACCTAACTACGTTTTTTTTTTTGTGAATTTCTAAGGTTGTTTTTTATTCTGTTTCTGAACTACAACGTCCCTGAAACCTTTGTTTTTTTCCAGTAAATTTCTAGGGTTTTTTAACTTCAAGTATGATGCCCATTACAATGCAAGTTGAGGAGTGTTGGGCGCAGGGCCTGGCCTGGCATTGTGCTGCCCCCACCCAAGCTTGCTGCTCCTGCCCCCCTCCTTGCCAACCATTGTCCAAGTTCAGTCCCCTGCTCCCTCATTACAGCCCTGTTGTTCTGCCCTTCCCAACACAAAAGGATGATGGACGGAGTGCTGAACAATGCAAACACTCACCCCCATGCCACCCCAGTTTGGACCCAGCCATATGCAAATCAGGCTTGACCCTGTGCCTCATGGGAACAGTCCAGCCCGAACTGCCAAGCCAGGTCATCACTTGACCGGAAACAAGCATCCTGGGACCGGTTTCAGGGTTTCACCCTTCATCACAGTGAGCAAGGGACCCACGTCTGGGCATACCCTTCCCACTTAGGGCAACTTTAGCAACACAAAAGGATGATGGACGGAGTGCTTAACAATGCAAACACTCACCCCCAGTCACAAATCTGGGTTTAATCCATTGTTCTTTTGCTCACCATGCCACCCCAGTTTGGACCCAGCCATATGCAAATCAGTCCTGACCCTGTGCCTCATGATTTGCTGATGGCTGGGTCAAAACTGGAATGGCATGGGCAGGAAAAAAACGATGGATTTAGGCCCAGATCTCTGTACTGGGGGTGAATGTTTGACAATGTTCAGCATTCCGTCCATCACTTGTTCTATTTGCATTTGTCGCCCTAAGTGGGAAGGGTATTCCCAGACGTGGGTCCTGTGCTTCCCATGCCACTGGATTCAAGCTAGCCTGGCTGATGAGGGGTGAAACCCCGGAACCGCCCCCTGGATGCTTGTTTCCAGTCCAGGGAAGACCTAGCCTGGCAGTTCGGGCTGGACTGTTCCCATGGGGAACAGGGTCAAGACTGATTTGCATATAGCTGGGTCCAAACTAGAATGGCATGGGCAGCAAATAAACAATGGATTTAGGCCCAGAGCTCTGTACTGGGGGTGAATGTTTGACAATGTTCAGCATTCCGTCCATCACTTGTTCTATTTGCGTTCTGCCCTTCCAGCCTGCCCTTAATAGTTTGCTTGCTGCCACATCCACCTCCTCCCTACCCTCTGTTGTCAGATTCCATGCACCAGCCCCATCTCTCCTGCCCCACATGGTCCAGTGTGCTGCCACTGCCCCCTCCCGTCTGCCCTTCATGGACAATTATGCTGCAACTTTTCCTCCTGTCTGTCCAATGTGGTTAGCTTGTTGCCCTTTCCTCTTTCCCCTCTCCTCTCTGTTATGCATGTGCATGGCCCTGTCACCTTCCTATTGCTTTCCGTAGTCTGTTGTTCTGCACTGCCATACCACTTGCCCTCTGTGGTGTATTGTGCTCCTGCTATCCCAGACGCTTTCCTTGTAAGGTCAGTGTGGTGCCTCTGCCCATCTCCATCAGACTCCCTGTAACTACCCCATTCTTCCTGCCCTCTTTGCTCCAGTGCACCATACTTGCCAACACTCTGAACTTGGTAAGAGGGAGATTTTGGAGAAAAAAAAAAACCTTGGGAATTGATTTTCCCCATTGACTTACAGTGAAAAAGAGCATATTTTTGGCAGGAGTCAGATAAAATTAAGACATTTTGGGCTTAAAAACATCAGGAGCTCCTGCCTGAATTGGTTCTGTTGACCTGTATGGTTGTACTGCCACTGCCTCTTCCTTCTGCTCTTAATGGGTTGTTATATTGCCACAGCCTTTCTTGCCTGTCCTGCAATGTTGGTTTATTTTTCATGATTGGCTGTCAGCACTTCAACCCGAAAGTGATGGCAGCCATCTTGGGACCAATATATATGATAGCACCCCATTGAAGTGCATTGTAGTGAACAGCAGGTTTTGAGTGTCACTAAAAGGAGAATGTATAAAGAGTGATAACAGGTTTTAGTTACAATATAAATCATTGTTGCAAAGGTGATTTTACCCTGTGAAAGAGCCTTTTGCTTGGATTTTATGAATCATGTTTGAGAGAAAAGTTTTCTCATGTTTTTCCCATAGAGGTTATGGGAGGTGCTCCAGAAGCGAAAATTAGTGCATATTTGCTGTAAATTCACATTATCTTTCTCCGCTATATGAGAATGAATTCTGACATTCTCAGTAAAACATGTACTTTCAACAGGAGCAGCCTGTCAGTTGATTCCCTTGTGTTGTACTGCAGCCTCCCAGAGTGTTCTAAAGAACAATGAGATTGCTAACATTCCTACTTATGACAAAAGTGTGGCACACGTGAGCCATCTTGATTGAATCAGACTGGTAAAAATTAAAACATTTAATTTAGAAAGGAACAAAATGAGTGGTTTCATTTTGGCATGGAAATTATGGTTAGTGCTGTAGAAAGAAAAATTTGTGCACGTTTTAAGTGAGTCCCCAGATATCTTCCTATTTCTTTAAACCATTCTGACATGTCAACTGAAACATGCACTTTCATCACCCGCAGCAGACTGCCAGTTAACTTCGCGGTAATCAGCAGTTCACTACCACTAGAGTACTAACATTCTCAATTTATGTTAAGTGTGACATCTGACAGCCATATTTTTGGAATCAAAGTGAAAAACTGAAAGCATTTTTTACTGAGGATACTGCAGTAAATGAGGAGATTAGGGAGCTTCTTGGGAGCTTCATAACAAGTAGGACTCCCAATATGGCCATCAGAAAAAAAGAGCCCAAATGTAGCACAAATATCACCCAAATAAAAACAGAGGGAAGGGAGGAGGAGGGCTGGAGTGACAAGCTGACCATGGAGGGCAGGCTGGATGGGCGCTGGAAGAACAACACATCATGTAGGGCAACAGTGAGACTGTAATGGCATACACATAGACTCGGGTCCTCGCCATGCACTGATAATTACCCCTGAAATTACATCACTCATGACATTGTTAATGACATTATTGATAATATCAATGTAACATGGGTAGTAAAATTATTGATGAGAAAACTGAAAACTGTGCACGGTGAGGGCGCGAGTTATAGTTATCTTTGGGCACGAGTTATAGTTACTTGAAATAACTCTATAACAGATGAACTTATATGGTTTTGTGTGTGTAAAATCATAAACCTAACTATAACATTCTTGTAACCTTTAGTTTTGTAGATTGTGTGTGTATGTGTATATATATATATATATATATATATATATATATTCCATAGCCTGCACAGTATTTGTCAGATGCCCACCATCATTTTCTTCAAAGTCTAGCTTAACTCGCATAATAATACTTACATCAATGAATCAGTGTTTACCATGAGCTGCAGTAAGAACTTTGACTGCGTTAGAATCTGCAAACTGCAATATAATCTGAGCTGGTTATAGCCCTAGGAAAATTTGTTTTAGTAATAAAGATTTTTTGGGACACTACTATTAAGTCATTAGGATCTCCACAAATTCAAGTTATAACAATGTTTTTCTTATCCAATGGCCCACAGGAGTCTATTGTATTACTCATTCACTCTCCTGCCAGTTCATGAGTTCAGCACTGCAACTTATTGAAATGAGTTGGCTTGACCCACAGCCATGTAATTCCAGTGAATGTACAAAGTGCTAATATGTGTAGCATGGCTATGATTCTTTGCTTTAAGACATTTAATAACATTATCCCCTTTTCCCCCACAGGTGATCCTAAACACTGGCAAAACAAATCTCTTCCTGGGGATCCAAACTACCTTGTTGGAGCAAATTGTGTTTCAGTTTTGATTGACCACTTTTAATCCTTATTTAAAGTGACCTGAGGAAATAATGTGAAGCTCAGTGTAGCTTACCTATGGTCGGAATCAATTTAACAAGTATTAAATGTTATTTAAGTGATAAAGCGGCACCTGTATTTTGCCTGATCTTGCCATTGGTAATATTTAAGCTCTTGAGCTGGAGTCAAAATACATGGAAAAGACTAAGAAGGAGCAGGCGTAATTTATTCTATTACTCCATGTATTTTCATTATATTCTGTTTCATTAAAGAGAAGCAAGTTAACATACACAGTGGAAGGGATAACTCAACTGTGCTTAGTCAAAAGCATACACGATTATGACATATGACTGTTTTGGTCTACTGTAAGTTAATACTTTATTTTTCTTAAAATAAATATTTAAAGTTAGTCAGATTGTTTTTTCAATTTGGCTTAGACCTCTCTTCACAGCAAATTAACCACAAGCACACCCTCTGTACACCCTCTGTTTATCGTAACATATTTGCTTTACAGCCAGTAAGGCATGTGATATGACTTTGGTTGAAGTTGCCTCAGAACATCTGTAAATTAATGCCATTAACATATTAACCAGCTGGGATGCCTTACCATGATGTTTAATAGTCTTAGATCTAATAGTTTACTGTATGAAGAATCGTTATGGCTTTTGCGCTTATAATATATCATGAGATGTATTGAGCTAAAAATGTCATTGTGAATTCGGTGGAGAAAGAGAGAATTTTGTTTGTATTTTATCAACCAGAAGAATGACGGTATGCTTTATGCTATGCATTTGAAAATATCTAAAATACGTTACAAGAATGCCTGTATATATTGCGTGCATACCACTTTTTGTTTTTTGGTTTGTAAATTAACTTTTTTAAGCTTTATCTTTTTTGTATAAAGAACTGAAAATTTCTAAAGAATATCTTTGTATTCTCATACCTTTTGAGCCTTGAACTTTGTAACATCTGCAGCAATAAAGCAGCATTTCTACAAAATACAGAAGTAAACTTTTTTTAAAATGCACAGTTAACTTTTTAAGTGTTGCGTTTAAAGATTTATTGAGAATTTCTAGTTTGATTACATTCTTGAAAAGTATCCCTACTGTAATTTGTGAAAGGATGCTGTAATGTGTGCCCTAAAATGTATTTTTTTACTAATAGACAATTTATTATGGCACATCAGCACTATTTCTGTTTAGATGATACCACTGCATTATGTTAATCAGTTATTAGCTTTTCCACTCATGTGGCTGATTTTTTGCAGTTATTAAAAATAAATATTTCTAAATATACAGAATAAATCTGTTTTTAAAATAAGGTATATAAAGTATCTTGTTTTTCTTTAAACTAAATGTCAGTCAAATGTTGGAAAGATGTATGGCAGTATTTTCTGTGCATTAGAAGGGCATTCTCAGTTAATTACTGTTTATTCTGTCATAAAAATAAATTTAGGAACTGTAGTCTTCATCTAGCACATTTGTAGGCCATTGGCATTTCTAACATGAAACTTCAGTGTATAGAAACTCTGTTTTCACTTGTTGTCATGGAAACCGTAGCTACATTCTAGGCATGGCACCTGCTTATATTTAATAAGAGCGTTTATGACTCGGTTGCTTATGTGAGAAACATCAAAAACTGACCCTAAAAGTGGAATTTGTATATGAAGCTTGTCAACTAATAACTTATGGGAATTTAATTTAAACAACAGTATTAGACTTGATGTGATCCTTACTTCAGTATGTAATTATTCGGCCTGTGATCATCTCACTTCCATATGTAGGATGAGGGTAGAGCCTTACTCCCACTCACCACTATTTTTTGTTCCTGGCTTGCCTGTCTTTACAGCTCTGATTTCAGAGGAGATATGTTAGCCAACCATCCCCAACTTTCTCAGTCTCAAAGTGATCTCTTTGAAACTTTGTTCACATGTTTTGTATATTTCTCATAGCAATTCTGAAATCCCTCTGTAACTTTATATCAGTAATGTAATTTGTAAGGCATTGGGTTATTAATTGAGAGAGTGTTAGCCCTACTCAAACTATAAATACAATCTGGGTGAAACACTAAAGGCACTAAATAAACCTGTATTTAACTCTCTGGTAGCTTGGCACAAAAGCAGTCAAGCTTAACTTGGAGGCAATGTGTTAAGTTTTTATAGAGCACTCACACAGTAATAAAGTAAAAACACAACACAAGAAAAATCCCAACCCAATTTAGAAAAATAGAGTTAATTATAATAAATAAAATGCCAAAAGCAAAAACATTCTAGTCAGAAGAGAGTTTTTAACGTTTTAGGTGAAAATAGCATCAGAAAGCACACAGTGCCACTCTTGGTATCTGGTCATGCTAAACCAGGGGAGAAGTCACAAGTTCAGGCTGTCAGCGATGAAGCACGGGTGGGATACAGGGGCCAGTTTTGTTCTGCTGAAGAGTTACCTTCTCTAGTCCATGTAAGGAATTTCTGTTTGCATTGGTGGGGGGCCTCAAGAAGGTCGTTGTCTGCTCAAGGTGCTGGTCTGGGGTCGCAGACAGTCGCTGCTGTAACTCAAATAGCCAGTTGTTGCTGGAGCTTTCCACTGGCAGTCAACACAGACTGTTGGCACACTGTGCAGGTATCTCTGGAGCCTTGCATTGGCGGTAGTCATTGGCTGTCGATTTTCTTTGTAAAGAGGTCACTTTGTGGTCACAAGGAGCCCAAAATGGCCCAAAACATCTTTATCTTCACAGTTTTTTCAGGTGTACACTTTAATTCCAGCTGAGTTTCCAGGAGCTGGGGGTTCCTCTTGGTCATCAGGACTCACTCCAGCAGAGTCCACCAGCAGGGCTCAGGCATGTCCGCTTAGTGCTGGTCAGCAGTAGCGGGGAGGACTCTGGAAGCTTGTTGTCTCCCTGTAGCTCATCAGGAGGTCAGCCAACTAACCCTTGGAGTCACTTCTGGTGTCTGGTTCCTTTCTGTGTTCTGCAGGCAGGGCCCTTTTAAGTATAATCAAGGCAGGGCACAACTCCTCCCTAGCCATCCTTGTAGGAAGACCTTCTCACTCCACATCTAGCTCTCTTTTGTATCAATGTCTAGAAGCAATCCACAGCAGGAGAGCCATTCACAGTCATGTGATTCTCAAAACAAGTAGAAAGACACAGTTGGTTTGGGCAGAAAAATTCAAGTTTTCTAAAAGTGACATTTGCTAAATTGTAGCTTAAAATCCGACTTTACCACTAAATAGGATTTCAAATTCAATTCATTTGAGTGCAAACAGCATTTCTCTAACTGGTCCTTAACTAAAGTTGACTTTCAGTGTAATAAGGTAACCCAGTATGGAGGAGATTAACCTTACAGCAGTGAAAACAACTTTAGGAGTTTTTCCCTGCCAAGACATGTAAAACTTAAATCCACTTTCCTACTGTCTAAATTCCATACACCCTGCCATGTGAGCCTTTAAGGCCTATCTTAGTGGTGACTTAGAAGTATTAAATAAGAAAGGTTTAGGGCTGTCAACAGTTTTATTTTGCCAGGTCAAATTACTACAGGCTGCAATGGCAGGCTTGAAACATGTTTTACAGTGCTACTTTAGTGGGTTGCACAATGTGTGCTGCAGCCTATTTGCAGGTAGCTTTTAATTTACAGTCCTTGGGTACATGTGGTACCATTTAAAAGGGACGTAAAAGTAATTTAAATGTGCCAATTGGGTTTATGCCAAAATCACCACGTTTAAAGGAGAGAACACACACACTTTGCCACTGGTTAGTAGGGGAAAGTGCCAACAAAAACGAGTTGAGTAAAAATCTGGAAGTGAATGCAAAAAGTCTGGGGAAATACCATTCTGAGGATGTCAAGTGTAACATAATTTCATTGCCCTGTCTGGTCATATCTGATACAGACTTTTAGCTACAGATTCCTTATCTTAGAGTTATCTCCACACATCAGACTGCATCTAGAAATATATTAGTGAACAGTACTCCTGCTGGTAGGTGGTGGTGTTCGGCTCTGTGTGGCGTCGTCAGCGTCATCCGTGTCAGAAGTGATGTACAGTGCCTATGTAGGAGCTACCCAGCATGCTGATGTCATCTTATTCCTTTCCACAGCAGTCAGCGCTGATCCAAAGAAGAGCTACCCCCAGTCACTTTTAGACTGACCTTTTTCAGCATTTTGGCAAAGATTGTTTGAGACATTGTCTCCTGGTGTGGCAGGGATATTTACG
Source organism: Pleurodeles waltl (assembly GCF_031143425.1). Lineage (NCBI taxonomy): Eukaryota > Metazoa > Chordata > Amphibia > Caudata > Salamandridae > Pleurodeles > Pleurodeles waltl. The sequence continues at coordinate 274,823,418 of NC_090440.1, forward strand.
AGGAAGGTTGGTTTTAAGCCCTGTGCCGCCAAATGTTAGTGACAGACCCACAACTCATCTGCCTCTTGTGTCTCTAGCGGTACCATGGCACTAATGCCTGCGTCAATTGTCGCATCATGCACCCCAAGGCCTTGAAGGAGCAATCCCTAAAACTCCTTGTCACACGACGAGCAACGTCACAACTGTCTAAATGCAGATCAAAAAGAAGGTCTCAGGTTCGGTCACAAAGCCATCGATCATCTCTACAGTCAAAGTCGTCCAGACGTTCTGGTAAGTCCCACAATCAGAAGAACAAGAATTTGAAGAGGGCTTCAACTTCGCCCCGTCTGTCGAAGTCATCTGATGAGAAGAGGGAGCATTGCCATTCAAGACCTGGCTCTGCAGTTGAGGCTGCATCTGGGCCGTCTCTGCACCTCCAAGAGTCTCCTGAAGCCAAAGCAACCCATGTCCAATTCTGATTTTTATGAGGCCGGGCACCTCATACTTAGGCTGCCCAACCCTGCTGGTGCACCCTCGAGCCTCACGGGGTCAGGAGGGGTGCCGGTCCGGCTCCCTTGGATCCATACAGGGATCTGGACCGATGCCTGTTGAGCTACCTCAACCTTCTCCGGTGCTAGTTCCACTGCCAAACTCACTGGTGCCCACCAGCAGCGCAACCCCTATTCTTATCCCTGACTTCAACATGGAACCAGATGGGTGATGCTGGCGCCGACTGGAGACATTCCATCTAGGCCTGAGCCCTATTCCTATGCGCTAGGACTTGAGGATTATTGGTAGGGGCCACTGGACCCTTATGAATACCAGCCTCTAGCCCCCGATGAGAATAACGGTTGTGAAGATTTGGCAGATGCCAGTGGACTGGACACCACCCCAGACACTTTGGCTGCAGAGGAAAAGCCTTATTTGCAATGGCAGTGAGGAGGGCTGCCGAGGACCTGGACCTACAGCTTCCCTACGTGCCTATCAAGACAAACGTGTTGACGGAAGTGCTTTAGCTGGGAATCACCCCTTTCGAACAGCTTCTCCCTTTTAATGAAGCCCTCACAGATGTGCTACTCTGGTCTGGTTTAAGACCTGCGCATGGGCTCCTGTGAATAGAACAGTTGCCCACTGCCATTGCCCTGCCCCGGGGGACTCAATTTTCCTCACCCCACCTCTGAGAGCTTGGTGGTGCAAGCCTGCACTTCCAAGGCAAATATAGGCGCATTCCCTGCAACGCCACCGGAGAGGCAATCCAAGAGACTAGGTGCCAGATGTAGCAAAGGGTTTTTCCCATTCTGTGACAATGGGAAAATGTGTTCGGACATATGGCCCCAGATACCTTAGACAAGATGTTTTCTTCTGCCAGCCTGGAACTGTGGTTGATGAACACCGTGTGCCTTTTGGGCTAATACTCCCACATGCATTGGGACTCGGTTGCACAGGTGCAGCGTGTGGTTTCTGAGGAGGCCCAGGCCATACTTTCCCAAGCTGTCATGGATGGGAGGAACATAGCTATGTTGGTCATACGCTGTGGGCTGCATAAGAGCAACTCACAGGACAAAGCAGTTTCAGTGGCCTTAGACGCCTCGCTTTGTTGAGAACCACTGGCTTTTCAGGGGATGTCCAGGCCTCACTCATGGACATCCCCTTTAATAGCTTCCTTCTTTTCGGAGACCAGGTACACTCAGCACTTTAAGGACAGGAGAGCCACTCCAGGTCCTTGGGCCTTTCCAGGACCCCTCACCAACCCCAGTCTGCCTTTTGCTTTTTTCATGGCCTCGGAAGGGGCTTTCAGCCTCATCTATACCCTCATAGCCACCACAGTGCACAAGCTTCCTAGACCCTGGGTGACACCCACCGACCCCTTGGGTCTGATAGAGATCAGATCAGTACATCATTCCCCCAGCAGCTGCAGCCTCCAAGCCCCTTTAGTTTGCCCTCTGACCATCATGGACACCCAGTGGGAGGCAGGATATGTGGTCACCTACACAACTAGAGATCAATACATCAGACATCTGGGTTCTCCAGATTGTCCGAAGGGACTACTCACTCACCTACGTGACTACCCCTCCATCCATGCCACCCACTTGTAACAGACTGACGGAGGACCATATCTCCTTATTCTGCCAGGAAGTGGCAGCTTTCTTGGCCAAGGGAGCCATAGAGAGGGTGCCAGCATCAGAAGTAGGTCATGGTTCTTTCGGGTGCATACTATTGTTGACCTGCGCCTTCTCAAACTCTTCGTGAAAAAGCAGAAATTTAAAATGCTCATACTTGCCCAAGTTCTGTCTGCTCTAGACCCGTGAGACTGGATGGTAGCATTGACTTTGCAGGATGCATATTTTCACCCGTCCTGCCTGCCCACAGATGTTACTTGCAGTTCATAGTGGGCCAAGAGCACTTTCAGTTTGCCGTCCTCCCTGTAAGCCTTTACCAGCACCCTTTGGGTGTTTGCAAAAGTGATGGCAGTGGTTGAGGCTCATCTGCAGAGGTCGGGGCTTCAAATTGGTGGTTCAACACCTGGCAGGATTTTTGAATGCTAGAGCAGACAAACTCAGCCAAAGATGCCTAGCAGATCACAAATAGCACCTCCATCCAGAGGGTATGCAGGTCTGTTTCATCAATGGGGAGAACCTCGGTTAGATCTGTTTGCCGCTGCCAAGAATGGGCTATGCCAACAGTTCTGCATGCTGGAATTTCTAAAGTGGCTGTTTCTCAGAGATGCATTTGGACTTGAATGGAGCTCGGGTCTCCGGTATTCTTTTCTGCCCATACCACTCCTGCCCAGAGTTCTAAAGAAGATCAGGAATGACCGGGCCCAAGTCATCCTTGTGGCTCTGGACTGGGCTCAGAGTGTCTGGTATCCGAGCTGTTGAGCATGGGCATCAGTCCTCCGATCAGGCTGTCCCTTTGGGAGGATCTTCTGTTACAGCAGCAGGGAAGGGCTCTCCACCTGAACCTGTCAACGCTCTGCCTTCATGCATGAAGAATGAGCAGCAACATTTGACAGCTTTCAACCTTCCACCTGAAGTCTATAATGTCATCTTGGCAGCCAGGTCTCCCTCTACCAGGAGTGTATACGTCTGCCTTTGCAGAAGGTATGTGGCATGGGGTGCTGAAAAACAGGTTAACCCCCTTTTCCCACCCTTTCTCTTGTCCTTCTGTTTATTCTTTGTCTTGCCCATAAGGGCTCTGCTTTGGGCACCTTGAAAAGCTATCTTTCTGCCATCTCAGCATTTCTGCGGTTGTCAGATCAACCATTCCTTTTCAAGTCTCAAGTGTATATCGGTTTCTGAAAGGTATCCAATACTTGTTCCCACCGTCACACTGCATAATGCCTCAGTGGGACCTAAATTTAGTTTTTGACTTTTCTGATGTGAGCTCCTTTTGAGCTGCTACATAACTGTCCTATGGGCTACTTATTATCAAGACTGCCTTTTTAGTGGCAATAACATCTGTCCAGAGGGTCAGTGAGCTCCAGGTTTTGTCATCTAAGCTTCAGTGCCTTACCATCTACCCAGACAAGCTGGTTCTTTGAACTAGAGCACCTTTCCTACCAAAAGTGACCACTCTCTTTCTTTCATGTAGGCCAGTCCATCACCTGCCTCCTTTTTTGTGCTCCACCTCATCCTTCTAATACAGATGAGTGACTCTACCAGTTAAATCCAAAAAGAGTGTTGTCTTTCTGCCTTGACAGAACAAGAGTTCAGCGTGTCTGAACAACTTTGTGTGGTTTGTCGGAGCCCAGAAAGGGAAGGTGGTTCTGAAACAGACCATCTCAGTGTTCTCTATCAAAATCTGCTACGCATTAGCCAAGAAGCAACCCCCTAAGGACTTGCATGCTGATTCCACCAGGCTTGACCACTGCATTAACAATCTTACTTATGGTCCTAGACATCTGCCAGGCAGCAACATAGGCATCTCTGCACGTTACTAAGCACTACAACTTTGGATGGACACTTTGCCTGCTCGGTCATGCTGGGCTTTCTAGTGTGAAATGGTTCCACAAACACTCTTCTGGGGAGATATTGCTTGGATAGCTATCTATGGTAACTAATCTGTAGCTAGAAGTCTCTATCAGGTTAACAAGTTACTTTACTTTGGTAACGCCTTATCTGGTAGAGACTGTCTTTCTGCAGATTCCTTACCAACCCACCCATTCACCCCGTTCTGTGAACAAATTTATTAACTAGGGCTTTTTCCTTTTTTAGGACCCTAGCTTTCAGACACCAGTAGTCTGTATTCTTTGTGGCTCCACACTTCTGGCGTGGAGACACAAAAAGAAACTGGCGCCAGTTCACTGAGGTGGCGTCAGTAAAGGCATCGCATACGTCACTTTGGGCGCTGACAACGCCATGCAGAGCTGAATGATGCCACCTACCAGCGTGCAGGGGTACAGCTCATGAAACGATTTCTGGATCCATTCTGACACCTTGGGATAATTCTAAGGTGAGGAATCTGAGACTAGATAGCCTCAACAAGTTAAGGCATTACTGAAGCTAAGTAGCTTGTTCATTAGAGCTTTTTTCAATGTGCCCTTTCATTGTTTGGACCTTCTAGCTTTGTCACTGCAGTCCAGTTCACAATAGAATCTCATGCTGCAGCCACGACTAAAGGATTAAAGCAAATACATGTCAGTTTGAAGGAGATTGATATTCTGTCATAGCTTTGCCATTTCAACTTTATATTGAAGAAACTCATGATAATTTTCATGGCATGGAGGCATCAAGACCTGGAGGCGTTTTATCCTTGAGACCTAGAAATCCATCTTGTTCTTTTCTGCAGCTGATTAAAATGCCATGATCAGAATTCTGTGTTCGAGGGCATGTGTGGCTGTAGATACACATGCTCTGCCTTTCACCTGACCAGAAAGAGATTGACTGCAATGCCTGCAAATTGTTCTGTTCCAAGAAGACCCTTCAGCACCGAAATGCTTGACTGCTCGAATTTTCGCTAAAGGTCTTGGGCGACACTACCAATCTCTTCGGTGAAAAACATGCGCAGGGTTGAAGAAGAGGAGGCCTTCTTGATCAAAGATAGCTCTGGCACTGACGTCAAGGTAAACTTCGAAATGGAAGAGGTACCATCTGCCCAGCGAGTGAATTCAGTAGTATGGCCCCTGCTCCAGCATCCAAGCCCTCCACAAAGTCTGGTGTTCCACTGCTTCCACTATCTGAGGTCGCTGGACCACCACTGCCTTCTGGCCATGGTCCGATCCAAAAGCCTGTCTTGGCTGTCCCGCCCTTGGGCCCGTCACTGAAGCTCACCTCAAAGGTCAAGTCTTCAGCATTGACCTCCACCTCATCAGACCGAAAGCATGTTTTGGCATCTTTCTTGACCCTCCGTGTCAACCCGGCAGCCAAATCCCATCAACGTTGCGCCAACAAAGCCTTATCCGGCCAAGCCCAAACTTTCAACAATGAAAGCCGTAGAGCCAAAGGACTCTAGACAGTCTTCGGCCTCTACTTACCTTGTCGAGCCTATCCTTGAAAAACTGAACATTCGACAGACGAAGATTCAGATTCAAGTAGGGACTGCCCGCATCATTGCTACTCCTTCTTTCCCTCCACCTCCAAAGCAGAAGTTGCTTTTCGAGGAGGCTGTGGACCTCCCCGTTCCTTCCAGGAAGAAGACTATAGACAAGACTACCAGCCCTGCCTACCATAGCCCTCATACACCTCCTCCTCAACCGCAACCACCACCTCCATCCACTCCTCATTCTCCTCCACCAGTGTCTCCTACACACAACCCACTTGATGTCTCACAATAAAGGTCACCACAGTCGGGCACCCCAGGGGCTAGTGGGGCCATTAGGTGACCCTGACTCTTGGGACATGTAGGGTACTGATTCTACTACCCCCAAAAAACCTGACCTATACCCAGCTTGTCCCTCCCATCCTGAGGATACCACTTTCTTCCAGCAGGCTTTTGCTAGGGTGGCAGCCTTTCATAATGTTGAGCTTCACAAACAACTTTTAGAACAGGACTTTCTTTTCAAGACCCTTGCTTCCACAAACAGGGATACCCAGTTTTTCCCATGCTACCTTGCATAATGAAGCATGCTGAGGACATTTTCAAAGAACCAGTCTGAACGTGGGTCACCACCCCTCGGGATGATAAAAAATATAAAGCGCCGCCTTCCAGACCCTTGTTCAGCCGGAGTCAAGTACCACCTGACTCCATTGTTGCAACCACTCTATGCAAGAGGACAGTCAGTCAGGCTACAAGGGATACTCCCTCCTAAAAAGGAAAGTAAATGTTTAGATGCTGCTGGGAAGGTTGCTGCAGAAGCTGCCAATGACTGGCATATTGAGAAATTCTCATGTCCTGTTAGCCCGTTATAAAACAGCCCATTGGGACAAGATGGAGGAACTCTTGCAGTACCTCCCAGAACAGCCTAGGAAGAGGGGTCCTCAGATTTTTACTGAGGGGGCAAGCCATCACAAACAACTCCATCCGCTGCTCCATCGACGCTGCAGATACTGCAGCTAGAGAGATTGTTAATAGCATCATTCTTAGGAGACATGCATGGCTAAAGTGTTATGGGTTCAAACCAGAGGTCAAACAGGCAATATTAAATATGCATTTCGATAAAACGCACCTTTTAGGACTAAAAGTAGATTCTACTCTTGACAGTCGAACAAGCATTGGTAAATGCATTAGGTTTCGCCTATTTGATTATTATAATTTTTTGTTGTAAGATTTAGCTTGGTGAGCAGTTGTGCAATATAAGTTACTGAAACTCTATAAAATTGTTATGACTTGTTTATTGAGAAAGCTAATATATTGTGCAGTAACTGATGGTAATATAATGTGGGGAGATTAGGGAAATGGCGGAGGACAAATAAAAAAATAAAAATAAACATGCAGCGGTTAAGCATGTTTGATATGTGTTGCATACTTGAGCAAGCTCATGAACTAAACTTGCAAAGAGCTGTGAAATGCTCACACCATGCCTCAAGAAGAGAACTGAATAAAGAGTATGGAATACAAAACATACAATATTCCACACAATGAACTGGGTCACCTGTACGGGTCTGTGCAAGTTTATGTTGTGGGTGGCTGTTTATAATGCAGCAGGTTTGAAAGCTCTGGAGCAGAGGACAAAAGGCAGTGCGAATATCTCAAAGTACCTGTCATTGGGGCAGGGCACAAAGGTGTTCAGAATAATGCTCATCCAGTCCTTGGTTTAAGAGGTAGGTCTCTGCAGACTACAAGAGGAAGCATGCCCGAAGTGCTAAAAAAAAAAAAAAAGCCAGACCTTACTGGGAGAAAGAGTAGCTACCCCCAACTGCTTGGTAGTCGTTTTTGTACCTTAGAGGGAATGGGTTGTCAGGCAATGCAGAGAGGCTGACGTCGCAGCTCTGTGCCCCTCTGCATAATGTTCACTGTCAGCTGCTACTCCCATCTCCCACAGAAGCGCACACCCGCACGAGCCATTTAACAGATATAAACATGGAGAAAGGACTGCGTAATACGTTTCGTCAGAGAGATGCAATTAAGGCCACGCAAAATATGACTTTTTATTAGATAGATATTAATAGCTGAGTGTTGATTGTTTTCAGTAGTTTAAAAGTAATATGTAGAGCATTATTCGGACTCCACACACGCCATAGAGACGTTTAAAGAAAGACTAGCGAGAGAACAGTCTGCGCGTGCCTTATTGATCTGCTGCAGAGGCTGTGAGTGTGAGAAAAAGAGCCAGCCTGAAACTGAGGAGACAGAATGCACCCACCTCATAGAGGTGTACTTTCATGCAAGGCAACGTCCTGAGAGGCGGCCATATTAAAGTCAGGCTGTGTGAGCGTAACCAGAGGATAATAATAAGAGAAGAGCTGGCATGACTCTGACAAGGCACATGCAGTTCCCTATGAGAGGAGGGCAAGCGCTGTGCGGAGGCGAAACCTAAAAAGAACACCGATACAACCAAAGCAATGGGAGTGTTAACGCGTCCGTCTATGTCAATTTATACACATCAGGACTCGTTTTAGGTCGATGAATCTTTGGGCCCAGTGATGAGTCTCCGTAAGACGGGATTACCAATTATTAAATCAATAGCATTATTAAAAGTTAGCATCAAAATATATTTCACAATAACCATTAATGAACCTTTGGCGCATTCATTAGTTTTCAGTCTCAAATAACCACACCTTGAAGGAGGATTTTGTGAATTTATTCCCTATTAATTACAATCTAATAATGAACGAATTAGTCTCAAAACCAAGAAGCATAAGAGCATAATCACAAAGTGGCAACTACGATAAGCTTTCAATAATGCGATGATCAGAAACATAAGATAGATGCGTCAGCATGAATAAATCACAGTGCATAATAATCCATAGGATATCAGTTCAGCATAGCTATATGTCAGTCACGTCAGTTCCGTCAGTCAAATGAACACCTCATCTAACCTCAAATTAGCATTAGCATGTTGGGCTTCATGCAAAACAATTTAGGATATCAATTTGGAAAACATCTATCTAAGATACCTAATCAAACATACAGCAGTTGGTACCTAGAAAGAAAGGCAAATAGATTCCGTTAGCATTATAATTACCCTCCTCGAGATAGGTCAGCATACAGGATCAGTCTTCGTCTTCAGGACATCAGTTGAATCACCGTCAGTCTATCTAAGTTAGAAGCAAGGAACACTTTTCCCTTAAGGGGGAAAGTTAACGGGGCAATCTGTGGACAAGGTTATTTTTCTAAGTCTCAAGTCACCAAATAGAGTGACAGAGTTTCTGGATGCAATATCATCCCCTGCCTAATGTGTCTCGTCTCTCGTGTCATGGGTTTTTATCCCCTTTTCGAGATGCATTCCCCCAAAATTCTATTGGTTAGTAACTACACCCCATTGTTGGTAAACAATCAAATTATACATTAAGTAATACATTTGTCATTTCATGATATTGGTTCGTCTTCTAATTGGTCTTCATAATCGACATTTTCGTAGGTGGCATATCCGGGGTTACTTCACCATTTTGGCACACGTCTTGGGTCAAGAGTTCTCTTCTCCTCGCTTTATTGTCCTTGAAAGTGTCTGTTTGTTTCAAATCGCACAATTTAGACTAGAAGCTACTAGCATGCGAATGGGAGAATTCCATTATGTTACTAATAAGTACAGAAAAGAACAATAGCTGGGTCATGGTCGTTTGCAAGTCCGCATACTGGAGAAGCAGAAAAATACGCTTTTAAATGAGAGTTACACAGCTAGTTCGCAACTCATGCTAACTTAAGACATACGAGTTCTAATGAATACAGTTTTAATCGTAATAATACATATAATTAAATGATTATTTCTTTTATTCAGCATTAGTGTTCACAAGTGAATAAATCTTCATGTTTATTAATAAATTTCAATTATTAATTATTAATGTTGCATTGTCAAATGTAAGCATTTCACGTCTATAATATATAATATTTAAATACGCTCTCTCAGTCCCACCTCTGATGACGCTCGTCATCACACAATCTTTGATCTTCAATTTTTCACCTTGCGCATAATACGCATTTCAACATCTTGCCCTTTATGTGAACTTTCCCATATTTCATTGAACATTTTCTCTCTTTCACTTTCTTCGTTCAGTCTGGCTCTTTTTGACAGGTTTCTTTTAATTTTGTCATTAATTTTGCATGCTCCCCATAATCCTAATAGACCAATCAAAACAATTAATAGACCTAACATAATTTTGCAAGAACTCCATTCCAAATGTTGGTAAACCAGCTTCCTACTCGGGCAATTCCTTTTCCAAATTTTTCCCAAACTCCAGGTTCTTTTAAATCCTTCAAATCTGCACTATCTCTAGTAAGGTTAGTAAGCATATTTCTAATTGTCTTACTATTATCAGGTATGAATGAACAGCAGTGACGTTCATTAAGCATTTTGCACACACCTCCATTCTTTGCTAAAAGAATGTCTAAAGCAAGCCGATTTTGAAGAGTCATGGCTCTTTCTGCAGCAAGTTCAGTATCCATCAATAGTATTGCTCCTGTAAAATTTGTCAGCATGTTATCCACAATAGTAGACAATTTTTGAATTTTCATAGAATTTAAGATAACCCCAATTGATGGGATTATTGCTCCAAATATGTCACCAATGACAGCCGTCACTGATTCTCGTTTTTGTCTAGTATGTTGTATTTCAGAAGATTTAGGTATTTGTTTTAAGTCATCAATCTGGTATATCTTTGGGAAAACTATTCCCAAATAACATGTCCCATGCCATCCCTTTGGGAGACGGTAATATGCATTTAACCGACAGATGTAATAGATTCCAGGAATCGCTGGGTCTTGTCCATTTAACATGAAGGTCCATTTACTCTGAAACAAAAACACATGTCTACATTCACTCGTACCCACAAATAAATTGTCTTGAACATATTTTGGCCTATATATACATAGCCTACCTACGTGTAATGCATCTATAGCTAATTTGCCTTGGGTTTTAATGGCTGTGTAAGCATAATCATTTGCATAAGTACGTTTTTCTAAGCCTTTCTCTAACTTTTCCTTTAATGCTTTGCGTCTATCATCTGTGTGGTCTAAAAAGCTCTTCTCTACAGAAGACAGTAAGCAAGTCAGATTATTGCGATGTGCATAAGCAGTTCCAAATGTAAGTGTCGGCTCAAAGAATCCTCTAACTATTTTAATATCATGTTCTTTAGCTAACTTATTCAAAAATTCAGTCAAAGGCACAAAAGAAAACACAACATCCAGATTTGAATAAAAGTATTGTACATGCTCTTGATTATAGAATCTTGTTAATAGCAAGCTGCAGCTAATCCCATAAGTAAGAGGGAGGCTATGATAAGTAACTCCCTCCTGCACAGATGAAGGGATTTTAGTACACACATAACAATCTTTCGCATCCATAGTTTCCACATACTCATTTAATAAGCGATAGAAGACATTAGTAGAAAGTTCCCCTTTTGTATTAGTTCCCTCATGCAGATGTCTAGCATCTTGTTCAAATTTCTCCCACGGTGATAATTTATTAGCAATAGTAGTAGTCTCTGGTTTTGAAGTTGCGTTAATAGTTTCTCTCTCTTTCCACGGCATTCCTACAATCACTCCCACAATCATTATTGCACATACAACACCTACCATAAATCCTAACCAACCACACACCTTACTTCCTTTGTTACTATAAGCCATGTTTGTATAGAATCAGAATAGCAGATCAACAATCAATTCAAGATGGCAAACTTTTTCTGCGTATTTACAGCGTCTTCTCTCACTCCAGGACCCTTTCTTTTCGTCAATTCAGGTTAGCAGCTTGTCGTAATTCTGTTTCTTGATGTCAAATCCAGGTTTAATGTCTCTTTCCGGTAAATTTATAAAGTCTCTTTCTTTTCAGTTTTCACGATTGTTCAAATTTTTCTTTGTAGTTTACCCTCCGGTACCGTAGTATTGGCCTGGCACTTCTCGATCAAAACAAAATGCTAAGAATTCTTGTTGCCATTCAGAAGTTGTAGCATATGCCCATTCAGGACCTGTGTACCTTTGGTTTGCTATTCTCTTTCTTTTTAATCTTCGTTCACCTTGCTGTTCTCCTTCACTCAGATCATCTGCCTGTGAAGTATTGCTTTCCTCTATTATTGTCTCGTTTGCTATTTCTTTTATTCTAAGATGTGACTTATCTGGCCATTTATCACCTCTGTGTGTCTTGTTTCGGTGTCTTCCTTCTAGACGTTGGATAGCACCCTCCTCTTGTGATATGTTGTTTTCTCTTGACGGATCTGTAACCTATTCAGAAGACTCTGATTCGTTCTGATTTAAATCTACGGTTTCTCTCTCTCTGCCAACCTCTGCTTCTATACTGTATTCAGGCTCAGAATGGTATTCGTCTGCTTCTGGGAGAACCTCTCCTTGTCTTAGTTCTCCTGCTGCCTCAACTGAGATAAGCACTCTGTCACCTCTCTCGATCTCACTGTCAGCTTGAGTGACAAGGCTGTCCTCAGTGGGCTCATCTGCAGTCTCAGATCTTTCTTGGCTGATCTCTGTTTCTGTGGCCTCTCCACTTGAAGTTACTGTACAGGATTCTTCAAGTTCCTCTTCGACAGGACACGTTACCCTCTTTGTATGACTGGCATGTATCCAGTTGGGAATTCCGGCACACTTCACAGCAGTAGTGGTAGTCAGTATTACTTGATATGGCCCCTTCCAGCGTGGTTCAAGACACGATTTCCTCACGTGCTTCTTGACAACCACCCAGTGGCCAGCTTGCAAAGAATGTCCTGGTTCACCAATTGGTGGCAATGTGTTAGCTTCCACCTGGTGAGAGAAAGAGCGAATCACGTCAGCCAAACCTTTGCAGTAATCCAACACCATATCATCTGTAATATTCACTAGTGCATTTGCAGGAACCGCTGGTAACCTCATTGCTCTACCCATGAGGATTTCATGGGGGGACAGTCCCGTTTTCTTATCTGGTGTGTTTCTCATGGACATCAGTACTAGCGGGAATGCATCTGGCCACTTCATGTTTGTTGCTGCACACATTTTCGCTATCCTTGATTTTAAGGTACCATTCATCTGTTCAACTAGTCCTGATGCTTCAGGGCGATAGCTACAGTGCAACTTCTGCTCGATGTTAAGTGCTGCACACAGAAGCTCGATCACCTCATTGTCGAAGTGTCTTCCCCTATCTGATTCTATAGAAACCGGAAACCCGAATCTTGGTATTAACTCCCTGAGTAGTAGTTTTGCAACTGTGAGACTGTCATTTCTACGTGTAGGGTATGCCTCAATCCAATGACTGAAAACACACACAATTACCAACACGTACTTCAATCCTCCACAAACAGGCATTTCAATGAAATCCATTTGTATTCTATTAAATGGACCTCCAGCTCTTCCAATGTGGCTCAAATTTACCACTGTTCCTTTTCCAGCATTCATCTGTTGACAGATGATGCACCTGTGACAAGTAATTTCTGCGGCATGTCTGAATTTTGGATTAAACCAATCAACTTTAAAAGATCTGATCATGGCATCTCTTCCTAAATGTGCTTGCCCATGATATAATCGGGCAAATTGTGACAGAAGACTATTTGGTAAGACCAACTTTCCATCATCTGAGACCCATATATCATCTGCTCTTTGTACACATTGCATTTTCTGCCAGGAATGTTTTTCTTCTTTGCTAGCACGATTTTGTAGTGTCTTTAGATGAATTAAAGTATCAACCACTCGTAATGCTAGACTCAAAGTTGTGTCTTTTTCAGGCTGTGGTAGCAATTCCCACTGCTCTTTAAATGATATACAGTTCACTGCACAAAACCTTGCAACCTGATCTGCATAACAATTCCCCATTGACACAAAATCTTGTGATCTGGTATGAGCGCTGCACTTTACCACGGCAATTTCAAGAGGTAACTGAATTGCATGTAACAAATCTCTTATTTGTTCTCCATTTTTCACTGGTGATCCAGAGGAAGTCATAAAATCCCTCTGCTACCAGATTTGACCAAAATCATGTACAATTCCGAATCCGTATCTGCTGTCAGTATAGATTGTAACTTTCAGATTCACAGCAGCATGGCAGGCCTTTGTAAGAGCTATTAATTCTGCCACCAGTGCAGAGAATACCTTTACAAGCCAAGAGGCCTCAACTATGCCAGATATAGTACATACTGCGTAACCAGCTCTCAATGTCCCTGTTGAATCTCTTAAACAGGACCCATCCACGAACATAATGCAGTCGTTTTCTTTTAACTGGGTGTCCTGTATGTCTGGGCGAGGTTTGGTACAGAGGTCAGTCACCTCAAGACAATCATGCTCAAATTCTTCCCCATCTTTGATTTCTGTATTCTCATTGGGAAGTAGAGTTGCCGGGTTCAGTACTGTGCATCTTTTCAGTGTAACATTTGGTGACCCCAAAATAATCGTCTCATATTTGGTAAGTCGTGCATTTGTCATGTGTTGTGTTTCCGTTTTTGTCAACAAGATTTCAACAGAATGTGGTACTAATACTGTCAAAGGGTATCCCATCACTATGCCCTCACATTGTGAAAGACTTTGACCAACTGCTGCAACTGCTCGCAAACAACCCGGTAAGGCTGCTGCGACAGGGTCCAAAGTAGCTGAAAAATATGCTACAGGGCGATTTGCATCTCCGTGGACCTGTGTTAAAACAGACAAAGAACAAGCATCACGTTCAGGACAAAACAACAGAAAAGGTTTCTCATAATCGGGCATTCCTAATGCTGGTGCCCTGCACATGCATTCTTTCAGCTCTAAGAATGACTCAAGCTCTTCTTTTGTCAAAATGATTGTGTATGGTTCATCTTTGACATCTTTCCCTGTCAATTTTATTAGGGGCTTTGCGATGATTGAGAAGTTGGGTATCCATTGACGGCAGTAACCCACCATTCCCAAAAACATCCTGACATCTCTCTTTGTTGTTGGGGGATTCATCTGTAAGACAGCTGTGATTCTTTCCTTTGATATCCTTCGGGATCCTTTCTCAATTAGATGCCCCAAATATTTTACTTCTTTCTGACAATATTGCAGTTTCTTAGGTGACACCTTATGCCCATTCTTTCCCAAATGGTTCAACAATGCAATGATATCATATTTACAACTGTCTCTGGTTTTGGAAGCAATTAACAAGTCATCAATGTACTGCACAAGAGTTGAATTAAAAGGCAGCACAAGAGGTTCTAGATCTTTGTTCAATATATGATTGAAGATAGATGGTGACTCAGAAAACCCTTGAGGGATTCTGCACCAACTGTACACCTTATCCAGGAATTTGAAACTGAACAAAAATTGGCTATCTTCATGTAGAGGTATTGAGAAAAATGCCTGTGATAAATCTACTACAGTAAACCATTCAGCATCACAAGGAACTTGGAACATTATTACCGCTGGGTTAGGTACCACAGGGCAACATTTTATCACGATTTCATTTATTTTTCTCAAATCCTGCATTCGAACCTTCCCACAGGGCTTCTTCAAACCCATAATATGTGAGTTAAACGGACTGCTCAAAACTTCTTTCAAAACTCCTTGTCTGAGAAAATCTGCAATTATCTGTGTCACTTCAATGAGTACATCCTGAGTCATGTGATATTGTGGTACTTGTGGGAATACTGCATTTGGTCTTATTTGCACCTTGACTGGTTCAACCCCTTTAATTAATCCGACCTCTTTTCCTGTCAAATCCCACACTCTCTCTGTTACGGACCCTTGTAGGTCAGCAGGTAAGTCGATTAGAGTGAACACTGGAAAAAAAGTAATTAGGGGGTAATCTTCACTCGTCTCCCCTCCTTCTATGAACTGACCCTCATCTCCTTCATCATCACTGTTTGTCTGGACTTCTATTCCATCGTTGGAACAGGTAATTGAACATTTAGTCTTACATAGTAAGTCCCTTCCCAGTAGGGATACTGGACATGAGTCGCATACGACAAACCTATGCAGGCCTTGGAAATTTCCAATTTCAACCTGTACTGGGTCAGTAATTGGATTTGTCAGATACTGGTTAGCCACACCAACCACTCGTATGGTGCGCCCTGATAAGGGTAGTCTCGGTACTTCTACGCTGCGGACTGTAGAGCGTGTAGCTCCGGTGTCAACTAAAAATGAAACCTTATAGCCCATCACTTTTCCCTCTACATATGGGCCTCTCTGATCTACTTCTAACGAGGCTGCAAGCCTGCACTCTTCACTGTCTGAACTGTCATCTGACCATTCCTCATTCATCTCATTTTCACCTCGTAATGGGAATTGTTGTACAGTGTTGTTTTGACTTGTCACCTGACCTGTGACCTGCTGAGGAAGCGTCACCTGTTGCTGTCCCATCGGAGCTAGGGGTAACTGCATTTGCTGTCTAGGCACCATAGGAATCTGCTGTTGCATCGATTGTACTGGCACGTTTTGAAAACGTGGCATTAACATTTGTTGCATAGGTTGTACCCCTGGCATTTGCATCAAATTATTCTGTAAGTTCGGGTTCTGATGTCTCATTCTTGGACCTCGCGGATTCTGTTGTGCACCAACATTAATGCTCTGCTGAACTGTACCATCATGCACCATATTTGGACAATCCCGTTTCCAATGTCCCATGCCCCCGCATGCATGGCATGATGACATCCTTTTCACTACCTGCCCGTCATTTTGAACGACGACATTATTCATGTCCAAATTACGATTCACAAAACCTCGACCTCTACCTCTCGGCTGTGCCTGAAACCCACCGTTCATTTGCGGTTGCTGGTGCATCATTTGCTGAACACCATTTCCCTGAATTCCAGCCTGTGCAGCTCTTATCTGCATCACCATCACTTTCTCTTTCAGCTTTTTCTGCTTCAACTCAATTTCATCACTACAGTATTTCGCATACTGTAACACCTCATCAATCGGTTTAGCTTGCCAACAAATCAAATGATTCTTAATCATCTGACCGACCTCTGGTCTCAGCCCTTCAACAAATCTGAACACAAGATGATTCATGTCTTTCGGTTCGATCGTCTCAGTACCACTATAATGTTTAAATGCCTTTAACAATCTCTCATAATAGGCATGTATTGATTCCTTAACCTCTTGCGAAGTCCGGTCGATTTTCTGCCAATCGGTCACCTTCGGTGACACCTTTTGTTTCAAAAACTCAATAACCTTATGATAATATTTCATCACCTCTTCAGAAGGTGCTCCAGTCACCTTATCCCTTGCCGGTTCCTTCGTGGGCCAATCTACCCCTCTTTTGCACTCGAGCCACAAATCCGGCGGAACAATAATCTCAAACAAGGTATTTAAGTCTTCCCAAAGACATTTTGCAAGCTTCACAAATCTATCTGTCTGTTGATACCACTCGATCGGTTTTTCTCTTAACCTCGGGTAATCATTCGTGAAGGACAAAATATCTCCCCTGGACCAAGGCACATGGACTAAAACACCACCAGCCGTTTCTCTCATGGGCAGGATTTTTACTGTATCTAAATTGGGTGTGGTCGTTGTTTCAATAGACCCTGGGCTATCCTTTTTCCCTTTGTCTCTTTTCTTTACCCACCGGCCTTCCCATTTTTCTAATGCTCCCCAAATTTGTGCACTCTGCAGCAATTCTTTCAGGTGTGTCTTCATGCCTGCAGATCTCATGTGATCAAAATCTTTAGTGTCAAAATCTAATCTGTAGCTCCTTTTCAAATGCTTCGTGTTACCAATATCAATATTGTATTTGTCTGCCAAGTTTGCTAATCTCTGGTGTATTTTCCCTACCTCTTTGGTAATCTTAGGGCATAAGTAGCTCAGTTCTGCCTCAGTGTAGGATTCCAACCTGTTCACTCCCATTGTTCCTTCCACTAACTCAGAAGCTTCTGCCCCTAGCCATACAAGATTCAGATATTCATCTTGTTTTTCCTTTTCAGGATCAATTTCGGTTACTGTAGTTTTTCGAGAAGTAGAAGTTTTCTCTAACCACTCGTTTAATTGCTGTACTGTAAAACCTTGCAGTGAGATGTTTCCTGCATGTATCATTGGAGTATGTGAGGTATTCGTACTCATAGTTTGGGGAGTCAAAACACCCAACCCTGCTTGTCGCATTGCTTCAAGAGGTGCCCCTATTGGACTAAGGTCCATTAAGGGTCTCTGTTGCTCACATACCTGTTCTTCCTGGGCCATTATCTGTGGAGTTCTAATAGACCCTCCTCTTATCGCTTCATAAGTCATAACTCCCTGTTCACATGTCCTTGTTTTCTCTTGGGCATATAACGGCACTGGGGGACCGACAGTAATAGGTAGTGATATAGCGGCAGGTGTCTGACCTGCTCCCAGGCTTCTAGGAGCCGCAACACCATAGGTCTGTTCTAATGTACCTGGTACAGGTACTAACGGAGGTCCTGCTACAGGGTTATATCCTGGTATCAGCTGTGGCGGTTGAGACACTAGCTTTCGAGTTGACTCAATCTGAATCAGCCTTGGCTTTGTATATATCGGGTCTGGCGGCACCACCAAGTTCGTAGTAGTCTCAAGCATTGGAACATCGGGATAAATTATTTTTATCTGCGGTGGAGGCTGCAACTGTATCGGCACGTCTGGTGCAGTGGGTACACTGTCACCACTCTGTATCAAGGCTGTATCGCTAGTCTGTACCGTATCAGTAACTCCCTTCTCCTGCGTCTGGTTCCCAGGATCCAAGCTAGTACTCGGAACATCGTTGCTCACCGAATAAGGTGGTGGTCGATCGTGCAGCAATCTATCCATAAACTCCTCATCCTCTGAATCATCCTCTTCTTCCCAGGACCTTTTTTGTTCTTTAACTTTGCCTGAATCTTTGTTAGTTTTGCAAGAAGCTTTCTTTCCCTGTGTCTCTTCTCCCTGTGTTATCGCTGGAAACAGCTTTAACCCATCTACTATTCCCCGTCTCCACATTTTATTCTCATTGTCCCATCTAGCTTCTGCATAGGATTTTTCTGCCCTTGTCAATCTTCTGTGAAACCTTTCTTGCCTATGTTTAAGAGCCATCAGGTCCCAAATCGCCAGAGCCTCATATTGTGCTGGTCTCGGAGGTGGTTTCTGCGTACTTAACATCCACCTCAAGTTTTCTAATACCTTTGGATTGAATGTCCCATGTTCCGGAAACGCTAGACACCCCTCTTTTTCCGTCAATTTGCGCCATTATTTTATCCATAAACAAGGTGCAACACCCTTTTCCTCCATAACTGTATAAGCTGGAGTACCCTCGGGTGGTGTAGGTTCCCCCCCCGGTTGCGACAATGTACACATCTCCCCTCAAAGCGCTTTTGAATGCCTTAACAAAATTCATTTTTGCAATTCTTTTATTTCGTTTTTAATCAGAAAAACAGCTTAATTCCCAGGACACTCTTCGCCTACCCTTTTCTCAACCTGTTGCCTCTCACGGACGGCAGCCAATCCGTGCGCGACCCCTCTTAACATCTGACCTATCTCAGCGCGGCACCACTGACGTCACACTCACACACTCTGCAGCTGACAAAGTCTTGCGGCTTGTCCACACCTCACTAACTCATACAATTCATACAAACTAATGTGATTTATTGCAGACACTTTAAAATGACAATACAAATCTGCCGGTTTACTACAGGAAGGGTAACACATTCGCTTCAGAACCTTACAGAGATTTCACTTGAAGCCTCGGCCGCTACTCTCTCCTTCTCAGTTCCCACATGCGCAAGCAGAATTCGACCCGCAAATCCTACTCTCGACTTGTCAATGACTCCTTCTAGTGCACTTTAGAGCTCGTCAAATCTCCATCGAAGGTTTCATACATACGTTATGACTCAAACCTGACTTGTCAATCACGCCCGATTGACCTATTAAACTGCACAGATTACAACATAAACCATATTTCTCATCCTACTCCGGAGTCTTAGACCTCAACAGGTCCGTATACATTAACCAACCACGTGGATAATTTTGAACAATAAGCGCTGTATTCACATGAAGTACGCCGACTTCCCTACTCTCATACTGTGGAGTACGCCCACTCCTGCTAAACAACACTTAATTTGGCCTAAATACACACACATCTTCACAATCTCCTGCAAGATGCATAAGCCTTAAGCAAGCGCAAAAGGCCCTAACCACACATACTATGGCGCCGAGAACATTCCCAACTCATCTAGACAGGCTCCGAGATCCCAGGAAAGCCCATGGCGAACCTAGCCACTCATCGTTTTGCCAAATTTCATTATCACAGAAAACAAAATTAACAATGAAAACTCCGTCCTAGGGCCCCCAAGGGCCAAACCGTCGCTCTGCTACCAGAACTGTTAACGCGTCCGTCTATGTCAATTTATACACATCAGGACTCGTTTTAGGTCGATGAATCTTTGGGCCCAGTGATGAGTCTCCGTAAAACGGGATTACCAATTATTAAATCAATAGCATTATTAAAAGTTAGCATCAAAATATATTTCACAATAACCATTAATGAACCTTCGGCGCATTCATTAGTTCTCAGACTCAAATAACCACACCTTGAAGGAGGATTTTGTGAATTTATTCCCTATTAATTACAATCTAATAATGAACGAATTAGTCTCAAAACCAAGAAGCATAAGAGCATAATCACAAAGTGGCAACTACGATAAGCTTTCAATAATGCGATGATCAGAAACATAAGATAGATGCGTCAGCATCAATAAATCACAGTGCATAATAATCCATAGGATATCAGTTCAGCATAGCTATATGTCAGTTCCGTCAGTCAAATGAACACCTCATCTAACCTCAAATTAGCATTAGCATGTTGGGCTTCATGCAAAACAATTTAGGATATCAATTTGGAAAACATCTAACTAAGACACCTAATCAAACATACAGCAGTTGGTACCTAGAAAGAAAGGCAAATAGATTCCGTTAGCATTATAATTACCCTCCTCGAGATAGGTCAGCATACAGGATCAGTCTTCGTCTTCAGGACATCAGTTGAATCACCGTCAGTCTATCTAAGTTGGAAGCAAGGAACACTTTTCCCTTAAGGGGGAAAGTTAACAGGGCAATCTATGGACAAGGTTATTTTTTTAAGTCTCAAGTCACCAAATAGAGTGACAGAGTTTCTGGATGCAATCAATATCATCCCCTGCCTAATGTGTCTCGTCTCTCGTGTCATGGGTTTTTATCCCCTTTTCGAGATACATTCCCCCAAAATTCTATTGGTTAGTAACTACACCCCATTGTTGGTAAACAATCAAATTATACATTAAGTAATACATTTGTCATTTCATGATATTGGTTCGTCTTCTAATTGGTCTTCATAATCGACATTTTCGTAGGTGGCATATCCGGGGTTACTTCACCATTTTGGCACACGTCTTGGGTCAAGAGTTCTCTTCTCCTCGCTTTGTTGTCCTTGAAAGTGTCTGTTTGTTTCAAATCGCACAATTTAGACTAGAAGCTACTAGCATGCGAATGGGAGAATTCCATTATGTTACTAACAAGTACAGAAAAGAACAATAGCAGGGTCATGGTCGTTTGCAAGTCCGCATACTGGAGAAGCAGAAAAATACTCTTTTAAATGAGAGTTACACAGCTAGTTCGCAACTCAAGCTAACTTAAGACATACGAGTTCTAATGAATACAGTTTTAATCGTAATAATACATATAATTAAATGATTATTTCTTTTATTCAGCATTAGTGTTCACAAGCGAATAAATCTTCATGTTTATTAATACATTTCGATTATTAATTATTAATGTTGCATTGTCAAATGTAAGCATTTCACGTCTATAATATATAATATTTAAACTACGCTCTCTCAGGAGCATTGCAAAACTTCAACTCCCAGGTGCTCCTTATGTCACGCAAACTACAGAGTTATATATCAATTCGCCTCCACAGATGCCTCTACTTCCTAACAGAAATAACCCCAGTCTGCTTACATCAAGGGTTATTATAGAGGCTTCTTCAGGGGAAGTGACAAGAAGGGCAAGGGTGCCGCCACATGGAGCAACATCACCTGCAAAGCAGTGACTACCCAAACCTCCCCCCGACCACACAACACCTGTAGGGGGCATACTACAGTTCTTCCGTTCCACCTGGGATACCATCATCACAAATAAATGGGTACTAGCCCATAGAACCCTTTCTTATTCAACATCAAGGCTCAGGAATATATTCCTATACTACACGATCTCTTAAAAAAAAAAAAAAAAGACGGGTCTCTGAGACCAATCTTCAGACCTCTAAACAAGTACATCCTATCAGAACACTTTCATTTGGTCACTCTACAGGATTCATTCTGCTTCTGCAAAAGGGTGACTTTATGGCAACATTAGACCTTAAAATACACCTATTTTCACATACCAGTACACCCTGCTCACTGCAAATACCTACGATTTCTCATAGCAGACAAACATCATCATCAAACAACTTTTTCTATGGCTGTTCTCCATAAAAAAATCTGCTATTTCATTTCTTATATGGATTAGATTCCCTTTGATGTGGGTTCTTGTCTTTGGCTTGATGGGGGATGGTGGTTTTAAGTGTTTTATCAAATATCCATGTTGGATGATGTTGGCATCTACTTGTCGGATGTAATGTTGTGCCATCCCCTGAGAATTGATCTAATTCTGCCTCCTATTGATGTTCAATGCAGGAGGATGTACTCTTTTGAGTCACATGCTTGTGTATCCAGTTAGTGTCATCCCACTTTCATGCACCCTTCCAAGAACGGGCTGCCTTTGCATACTGGTATATTGCCATACTTGTTCCAGTGATTTGGCTGGGTTGCTGCGCTGCAAAGGATAAATAAAGTGTCAATGGCTGTGTACTTCTTCTAGAGGGTATTAACTTCCTTGGGGGTGCATTCAGCCTCTGAAGTATAGTGCCTCCTTGGACTTTGCTGTTTCATTGTCCTTTTTCACCCTTTACCGTAATTCGACTGCTGGGTCATACATACTTTACCCTTGAAGGTCATGTTCACCACTGCCATCTGCCCTTTTTGTTTGAAACTTGACACCAATGGTTAGGTGTGCCTCCTGAGTGTAAGCCCCGTGCAGATGTGTGTGCTGACAGTGACTGCCATATCCAGGGCTGATTTTAAACAGATTGTTGATCATTTTCCCTTTCTGGATGACGGTTGTGCCAATTTTCTGATTTAGCCCTGGGATGTGCTGCAGCAGAGTTTCCATCTCCTTCATCTGCTCAGTGCGGTAACAATTCAGGGGGAAACAGCGTTTACAATGCAATGCCTTTACCATGCATGCTCTTACCATACAGATATTTCTTCTAAATAACATAATTATGCTATTTAAAAAAATGATAGTGGTAAAGGTAATTTTAGGGATTAGTGTTGTAAAGTGGTAAAGGAAGGAAGGGTATATAGATGGGTAAGACAAAGGGGACAAGGAGTATACTTTGTCTACTTTCTGAACCTGAAACCAGACAAGTGGCTGCGGCCTATCTTGGAACTCATGGTCCTCAACAGGACACCAGCAAAAAGGAGACAAAAATAGACCTCAAGATTCATGTTTATATGTCCTAATGAACAACAGGCAAAAAACGTTCCTGATGTTGTGGTGGACAGTATTACCTTTCAGGATAACTTCTGCACCTGGTTCGTTCACAGAATACCTAGTGGTAGCATATCTGTACAGGAAAGTAATCCACGTCTACACCTACCTGGACGGCTGTATTGTAACAACAATGTCATGCCAACAGTGCAAAAACAGCACACAAGTGGTAATTGAAACACTATACATCTAGGGTTTTTCATCAACAAAGAAAACGTTTTCCCCACATCGAAAACAGAAAAGAACTTCCTAGGGGCCAGGCTCATAAGCACACAAGCAACAACAGAACTAGTTCACTTCTACCAAAAGGTGCCAGCTCGGACATGTAGAACAGTAGTGTGGCCGATGTCATCATGCATACCACTCAAACTGAACATCAAACTCCACATAAGCCTGATCAAGGAGTGGCTTCAGAGACACTTGTCACACAGGGAATTTGGAGGATGTAGTGGTTGTAACAGATAAGGTACACAAGGAGATGCAATGGTCAATGACAACTAGCTCCATTGTTACCATAAAAGACGCATCCCACACAGGGTGGGGAGTACATATAAACAAGCTGAACATCAGGGCCCTCTGAAGTCAAGAGGACTCTGTCCTAGGAATCTTACCTTGGGGCAAGACTCCATAGTTTAGAGCAGCAGCACCACCAAGTGTGGGTGACTGAGTTGGTCCCATGCCGTCTGGAAGCCATCGGCCTGACTTCTTTGGATAGCTCGCAGCACCTAACCCTTACCTAAAAAGTAAAGGTGATTTGTGGCAGCCTAATAACATGATACTCCTGCTCAGGGAAGTCGTGAACAGATCATACCCATTTCTCTCAGTTATACAAAGTTTCACACATGCCAAGGCAGACTATGAGATGCAAGATAGGTTTCAATATATTTATTGAAGCAATTCCATTCAATTATATAAAGCATGAGCTGCAATGATTAAGCAGATGACGCATAATACAATGATCATTAGTAGAGTGAAGAAAATAAACAGTCTCACCATCCTGGTATGATTATGCAACCTAATTATTCCTACCTACATCATAATGTCTAAAACCTGAGAGCATAGTGGCGTTAGCCCCTTTGCCTATCCCAGTCTATGGGAAGTGCCCCTACCCCATCCCTTAAAGACGGGCAAGGGTCTGCCTGTTGTCTACTGGCAATCCTCCCAGTTGGCTGTAGAGTCAGAGCCAGGATCAGCGAAGCTGTCAATGGAATGATGCATGTCCTTGGACAGCCATAACTGGAATGCCCTCACCCTCCTTAAGCCTACATGCTGTTTATATAACAAATATCAAAGCATTCTAGAAACGGGCTTGACTTGATAACATGTCTAGGGTTGTCTCCATAACTCCTTCAGTGGCAACTGTAGTTAGAAAATCATGTACTAAGCGTGACAACCTTGAGTAGGGCACAGAACGAAATGCACATGAAGGTGCTGATAAAATGTGCAACGCAAGCAATTATACCTTCTCAGAAGAAGGCAGCTGATTAAAATATAAAAACAATGTGCTGAAAGATAGCTGTGCTAAAAAATATTAAAAATAACCAAATGAACAAATCGTGTATATATAAAGGAACAGGTTAGATACTAAGGGGAACCCACAATATGACACAATAAAGCATATAAATGTCATAGAACTAAAGACGATCTTCCTAGCCCTGAAAGCCTTTCAGCCACAAATCAAAGGAAAGGTGTTAGTGATCCAAATAGACAACACTACTACCATGTTCTACTTCAACAGACAGTTAGTGACAACATTCTGTGCGCTATACAGACTAGCAAAGGCTGGTCAATACAGAATGGCATAATGATAGTGTCAAAACAGAGTCAGACTTGCTAAGCAGGCAGAAAAATGCCTCACCAGTGGAAGCTAAAGACGCACACAGATAGACAGAATCTTCGAAAAGTAGGAAACGGCACACGCGGTCCTGTTCACAACCCACGCAAGAGAAAGCTAAATACCAAAACTTTACATTCAGATACTCAAGTCTCCAGTTGCTGGGGAATGTCCTTGCAATAGAAAAGTCAGGAAAAATTAAATATGCTTTTCTACCAATTCTCCCTGATCTCCCTAGTGGAAGAATAAGCAAGTGTCAATGGCCTTCATCCCCATTGCACTGAAATGGGCAGACAACCATATTTCTCAGACCTAGTGGAACTATCACAGGTCAATGTCAATGCCGTTACTGACCTATCTAGACATGCTGACCATGTAGAAAGACACAGGCCCTCATTACAACATTGGCGGCAAAAGTTGTTTACCACCGTGCAGAAGACCGCAAACACACCGCTGCAGCAGCGGAATTCCACCACGGTCATTATGACCCACTGCTCGGAATCCGCCAAAATTCAGACACCCTCACAAGTCTGCCACACCAAAGGTCAGTGATAAACTGGCAAAAACAAAACCTCCACCGTCACGCCAACAGAAATACGCCCACACTATCACGACACACGAATCCACGCAGCGCTCTTTCAACCGCGGTATTCCATTGGCGGTACACACGCCGCACTCAAAATACACACACATTTACAAAACACTACCACATTGGACAATTCCAAATACACACAACTGAGACACATACACACACCACTCCCACACACCCATTACAATATAAAACACACACCCACATCACCCACAAACCCCTACAACAAAATTACCGAGAGAAGGCCAAAGAGAGACACTACAAACAACTACCAAGCATCCACAGGCACACAGTACCATCACCCACATAACTTCCACGCACCTCACACAACACACCACTAAATATCACCCACACCACCCCATGGCACGGCAAAGACACCCCAGGTTCTCTGAGGAGGAGCTCAGGGTCATGGTGGAGGAAATCGTCCAGGTAGAGCCACAGCTATTCGGATCACAGGTGCCGCACACCTCCATAGCTAGGAAGATGGAGCTATGGTGCAGAATCGTGGACAGGGTCAACCCAGTGGGACAGCACCCAAGAAATAGGGATAATATCAGGAAGAGGTGGAACGACCTACGGGGGAAGGTGCGTTCTGTGGTTTCAAGACACCACATCGCAGTACAGAGGACTGGCGGCAGACCCCTACCTCCTCCCCCACAACTAACAACATGGGAGGAGCAAGTCTTGGTGATTCTGCATCCTGAGGGCCTCGCAGGAGTAGATGGAGGAATGGACTTTGGTAAGTCAAATCTTAACTATTACATCCCCCACCCTACTTGCATGCTATCACATAACCCCACCCTCACCCCCATCACTCCAACTCCTCACAAATGTCCCAACATCACAAACCACACATCCTAACAACAAGCCCTGCATGCAACAACAAAGCATGGACACCCATCACCAAAGCATGGCCACTGCACATACCCATACACCCCCCTAAACCACCATCACACAAGGACCCACACAGGAATGCAATCACTGGGGTACAGGGTCACCCACCCATTGCACACCATGGCACACACAGATGTAATAAACGTCCTGCAGGACCCCTACCTAACGTCACCGGACAGGAGGGTCCACACATGTCCACACTACCAACAGAAGAGGCCCACAGTGATGACAGCAGCTCTGTCGAACTGGATCTAGATGACCAGCCCGGCCCATCTAGGACCTCTGGACAGTCGTTTCCCCGGACACAGTCACAGGCCACCACAGAGCTTCCCCCCTCAGGAAACACCAGCACAGCACCCACCCAGCGGGCCCATACCTCTGTCCCCAGGACACGTCAAGCAGCAGTGTATCCACTACTACAGGAAACCCAGGCTAACCCACCACCCCAACAACAACAGGGACCTGGGGGCAGTGGGCACACGGTCCAGGGGACGGAGGCACAGGAACACAGGGGAACTGGGAGGGCTGCTGTGCGACATGGGGAGGACAGGCCCAGGGAACCCACTCTCCACGAGGCCCTCTCCAACATCATGGGAGCCTATCACCACTCCCAGGAGACGATGGCAACGGTACTGGCCAAGTTTCAGGAGACCCAGCGCCTGCAGGAGGAACAGTATTTGGGCTTCAGGGAGGAACTCAGATCCATCAATTCCACCCTGGGCACCATCGTAGGGGTGCTGAAGGAAGTCATCAACACCAGGAGGGACACTGTGGCACAACAAGGGGCCCCTGACACTAGCCTGGACGATGAACTGCCCACAACCTCCGCCGGCGCAAGTGGACAGGAGGCACCGCCACAGGACCACCACACCAGCACCCCACCCCCTGCAAAGGGAGAATCACCCCGCAAACGGTCCCTGACATCTAGTCCAAAGACAGAGAACCACGTCAAGACCCCCGCCAAGAAATGAGACCACCCTGAATGTCATCCTTCTGTCCCACCTTGTCACCCTGTCCATCCTCAAACTGCCCCAGCTCCGCTTCCTATGCCCATTTGGGCAATGCACCTGTGAGACTAATAGACTGGACTCTGCCATGGACATTCCACCACCATCACCCCTCACCATTTTACAACCCCCTCCAATATTGAGCACTGAAATAAACACCCTTAAAGCACAAAACAATCAGGAGTCTGTCTGTGATTTCGAAATAGTGTATTAGCAATTACAGTGAAAAAATGCTCTTTCAATTGTAATGTCAACATACCTCTGTCACACATCTCTAGTCCATGAGGAAACAAAGCAGATGTCACTTAGTGGGACCCACATCTGTGAAATCGTAAGGGAAAGTGACAACTCAGTGACCATACACTGGGTAAAAAACGACAGACAGTAGAGAGGTAGTAGTGTTAAAGTACATGTAGTAGGCATGTTTGTATTCTTACCTGTGTCTCATTGGAAGTATTGCAGGATAACCGAGTTCCTGTTGTCGATGTCCTCTTCTTCTGCATCCTCGTCTTCACTGTCCACAGGCTCCACAGCTGCCACAACACCGCCATCTGGACCATCCTCCTGCAGAAAAGGCACCTGTCGTCTCACAGCTAAGTTGTGAAGCATACAGCAGGCCACAATGATCTGGCACACCTTCTTTGGTGAGTAGAATAGGGATCCACCTGTCATATGGAGGCACCTGAACCTCGCCTTCAGGAGGCCGAAGGTCTGCTCTATAATCCTCCGAGTCCGCCCATGGGCCTCATTGTAGCGTTCCTCTGCCCTTGTCCTGGGATTCCTCACTGGGGTCAGTAGCCATGACAGGTTGGGGTAACCAGGGTCACCTGCAAATGGCGAGGGCAACTGTTAGACACACACTAACCTGTAGGGATATCCCCAGACCCAGACAACCATTCCCACTGACTTGCTTCCAGGTGCTCACCTAATAGCCACACACAGTGCCTCTGGAGTTGACCCATCACCTAAGTGATGCTGCTATTCCGCAGGATGTAAGCGTCATGCACTGAGCCAGGTAATTTGGCCTTCCCATGGGAGATGTACTGGACTGCCAAACACACCATCTGCACATTCATGGAATGATAACTCTTCTGGTTTCTGTACACCTGTTCACTCCTGCGGCGGGGTACCAAAGCCACATGTGTCCCATCAATGGAACCTATGATGTTGGGGATATGTCCCAGGGCATAGAAGTCACCTTTCGCTGTAGGCAAATCCTCCACCTGAGGGAAAACGATGTAGCTCCGCATGTGTTTCCGCAGGGCAGACAACACTCTGGACAACATGTTGGAAATCATAGGCTGGGACATCCCTGATGCTATGGCTACTGTTGTTTGAAATGTCCCACTTGCAAGGAAATGGAGTATTGACAGCCCCTGCACTAGAGGGGGGATTCCTGTGGGATGGCGGATAGCTGACATCAGGTCTGGCTCCAGCTGGGCACACAGTTCCAGGATTGTGGCACGATCAAGCCTGTAGGTGATGATCACATGTCTTTCCTCCGTTGTCGACAGGTCCACCAACAGTCTGTACACCGGAGGATGTCGCCATCTCCTCACATGTCCCAGCGGACAGTGCCTATGAAGGACAACAGCGAGCACAGAGTCAACCAACTCAGAGGTACGTACCCACAGCTTACACAAATCATAATCCGAAATTTGGCCTGTATGAGTGTTGAGGCAAGGCCTAGGTATGTGTGACGCAGTTAAAAATTAAGCCATGTGGGCCCCTGAAATGGCGGCTGCCTGACCTGTGAAGTGCGACAATGGGATGTGAGGTAACTGCGCTGGTGTTGTACACTATCACGGTAGGCGGTCGAAGACCGCTGCACAATTCTGCATTGGTTAACATTGGACCCTATGGGTCCCAGGAGCCAATGACGATGTACTCCGGCGGTGACGGTACGCACCACCGCAGACGTGACCGCCATTTTCTATCTGTTCAATCACTCGACACCTGATCTTCGACAGGAGAGGACCTACACTGCAAGTGCTGCTGTGACCTCGGTTTGGAAGAGAAAATGGCTCGTGCGTCTGGGGAGAGGGCCCCTGCCTTCACATCGGAGGAGTTGGAGAAACTCATGGATGGGGTCCTCCCCCAGTACACGGTACTCTACGGTCCTCCAGACAAACAGGTAAGTACACTGGGAGCATGCTGTATGGGCTATGCCTGTGTGGAGTGTGGTGGATGAAAGATGGAGGGGGGAGATTGAGGCGTGCACGAAACGACGGTGAGTGCATGTGCCACATGGCAAGGGTAGGGATGGGGGCCAATGACTGTGACGGTGCAGTAGGTAATAACTTTTTCTGCTTATTTTGCGCGCAGTGGAGGTGTCTGGGTGGGGGAGGTGGGCTGTGGGTTTCCCTAGGCCAGGGCGAGTGTGCTAGTTAGGTCCCCTTGTTCTGGCAGACCCTTTGGCACCCCACTCCACCTGTGTACAGTGCCAAGTACACCTAGTCAGGCTCCTGTGACATCCATGTGTACAGATGTCGGCCATAGCCTTGTAGTCCATGTCCCAGGGATTGAACAGTGGACCTCAAGTGCGCGGCGTAGTGCAGGGGGCTTCTCTTGTCTGTCGTGTCCGCCAACGGTAGCAGCAATGCATGCACTGAACATGTCTTTCTTCTGTCGTTCCCCCCCTTTTTGTGGTCTCCCTGTTCTTGTGTGCATTAGCATCATCAGGCGGAGGAGCAGTGGCACCAGAGCAGGAGGGAGCTGCATCCCACATGGCCCTGGAGGGCGACACTACGGAGTCTAAATTCACCAGTGGGACGGAGGGCGAGGGGAGCTCCACAGCGGGGACAGGAGCTGACACCAGTGATACGGACTCGTCCTCTGATGGGCGCTCCCTTGTGGTGGCGGCCACATCTGTGCCCCCCGCTTCTACAGGTACAGCCACCACCCCCCTACCAGCACCGCCCTCCCAGCAGCACCTCAGCCTTTGCCCCGTGCCCGCTCACCCAGGAGGGTGAGCATCACCTTCGCCCCAGGCACCCCAGGCCCTGCCCCAGTCACCCCTGCTGCCCTCAGTGAGGAGGCCATTGACCTCCTCAGGTCCCTCTCTGTTGAGCAGTCTACCATTTTGAATGCCATCCAGGGTGTAGAAAGGCAGTTGCAACAAACAAATGCATTCCCGGAGGGAGTTCATTCTGGTCAGGCGGCCCTTCAGCGAGCTTTTCAGACTCTGGCCTCAGCACTGATGGCAGCTATTGTCCCTGTCTCTAGCCTCCCCCCTCCAACTTCCTTCACCCAGACCCAATCCCCTCTACCTCAGCCTATCCCAAGCACACCTTCAGACCAGCATGCACCCACGTCAACACACAAGGGAAGCTCAGGCAAACATAAGCACCACACATCCCACAGGCACTCACGCAAGCATCACACACATGCAGACACACCAACATCCACTGCCTCCACTGTGTCCCCCTCCTCCTCGTCTCCCTCCTCCCTCCCAGTCTCGTCTCCACGTACACCTGCATGCACTACATCTACAGCCACTACTTCCATCACCAGAACACACACCACCACACCCCGCTCACGTGCAGTCACCACCCCCACTACCATTCGCACGTCCCCTGTGTCCTCTCCCAGTGTGTCTATGACGCCCCCTCCCAAGATACACAAATGCAGCCACACACCCACCCAACAGCCATCCACCTCACGACAGCCTATAGCGCATGCACCTTCACCCAAAGTCACCAAATGAACACCTCCTACAACCACAACCTCATCCTCCACTCCCAAACCCCCTCCAGCTACCCGTCCCAGTGTTCCCAAGAAACTTTTCCTGTCCACCCTTGACCTCTTTCCATCACCTCCCCCACCCCGTCCGTCTCCTAGGGCCGGACACTCCAGGTCCCAACCTAGCACCTCAGACACAACATCGCCGGGACCAGTGGTGCCTGTAGTCACCGGAATCTGGAGTGCACCGGACAGCAGGGCACCCAGTGTAACACGGAGCCACAGCACGGACAGTCCCCCACCTGTCAAGCATCAAAAGTTGGACAGTGCCCGGCGGGAGAGGGGGAAGACTCCAGCCACCAAAGCCGCTCCCAGGGGTACAGGTGGGAGTGTGGAGTCAGCTGCGACACCTTCCAAGGTGGGGAAGGGGCACAAGAAACTCAGCAAGTCTGTGAAGAGCAGCACAGCGGAGAAGAGCGCCATCATCCCCGCTGCCCAGGAGGCCACCGCCAGCACCAGCCCTGCTGCCCAGGAGGCCACCGCCATCATCCCCGCTGCCCAGGAGGCCACCGCCAGCACCAGCCCTGCTGCCCAGGAGGCCATCGCCAGCACCAGCCCAGCTGCACAGGAGGCCACCGCCAGCACCAGCCCAGCTGCACAGGAGGCCACCGCCAGCACCAGCCCAGCTGCCCAGGACAGGACTGCCAGCACCAGCCCAGCTGCCCAGGACAGGACTGCCAGCACCAGCCCAGCTGCACAGGACAGGACTGCCAGCACCAGCCCAGCTGCCCAGGACAGGACTGCCAGCACCAGCCCAGCTGCCCAGGACAGGACTGCCAGCACCAGCCCAGCTGCCCAGGACAGGACCGCCAGCACCAGCCCCGCTGGGCCATAAGGGACCACCAGCACCAGCCCCGCTGGGCAGGACAGGACCGCCAGCAGCTGAGTCACTGCCAAGGACCCCGCCGCCACAAGCACTGCTGAACAGGACACTGCCGCCACAAGCACTGCTGAACAGGACACTGCCACCACAAGCACCGCTGCCAAGGACACCGCCGCAAAAAGCACCACTGGCCCATGAGCGCCAAGGGCACTGATGCAACTGAGTCCGTCACGAGCAGGATGAAGCACTCTGGGCACAAGGCCCCCTCCAGAACCAGTGGAGTAAGGCATCCACTACCTCAGTCCTTAGCAGGATGAAGCACTCTGGGCATAAGGCCCCCTCCAGAACCACTGGAAATTCACATCCACTACCGCAGTCCTTGGTAGGATGAAGCACTCTGGGCACAAGGCCCCCTCCAGAACCAGTGGAGATTCACATCCACTACCTCAGTCCTTGGCAGGATGAAGCACTCTGGGCACGAGGCCCCCTCCAGAACCAGTGGAGACATCACTTGAGAGACTGTGGCTTTTCACTCCCCAGGATGGAACAGTGGGCAAACCATCCACTGTAGAGACTTGAAAGACTGTGGCTTTGCACTCCCCAGGATTGAACAGTGGGCATGTGGCCCCTTGTGGATTTGGCGTCATGCACTCAACCGGCTGAGGTGCCCCCCCTTTCCCTTCCCCCTGAGGTGCCTGTTTTATTGCTATCTGATGCCCCTGCAGTGTTCTCTCCGTCATGTTCGGGGATTGAGTGTGGGCCTCGCCCACGCCGTGTGGGCCCAGTGTTCCACGGACTTCAATGGAGCAATACCTGGACTACTATTCTTGGTGTAGATATTTGTTTATAGTGTATATATATTTTTGCGTACTGGATTTTAATATATTACAATGGTTACACTCATTTCCTTTTGTCTTTGCATTCTTCCGGGGGGGTTGGGGGGCATAATTGTAATGTATCATTCTGTATTAGTGTGTGTGTTGTAGTGGGTGAGGGTGTGGGGGTGTTGCGTGTGTGTGTCCCTGTTTTTTCTCTCCCCAACCCTGTGTCGTAGGTGCAGTACTCACCGTGGTCTTCGCCGTCGGCGTTCCTGCTCCTGGTAGAGGAGCAAGAAGATAAGGGCTGGCAGGATCTGGAGCTCGGGTTCCATGGCATCTGGATTCCTCGTGGGGTGTGTAGAGGTGAGCGTTTTCCCTTCGAAGTCCTGTTTCCCCGTGTTTTTGTTCACTGTGAATCCGCCCTGGAAAAGGTGGCGGATTGGTAGGTTGTGATACTGTGGGCGGTACATTGTCCTCCGCCTGTCTGTTGGCGGTGACTGCCATGCTGTTTGTTTGTACCGCTGTGGCGGTCGGAGTGTTAAAGTGGCTGTCTATGTTGGCGGTTTCCACCACAGTCGTGATTCCATTTTGGTTTCCGCCGGCCTGTTGGCGGTCTTACCGCCGCTTTAACACCGACTGCCAGGGTTGTAATGACCACCATAGTGTTTCACCTGGAACAAAAAAAATACTCAGCAGCATGGTGCCTTAAGACATAGAATACAGACTTTTGAAACTCCTACAAAGAACCATGGAAGTCCTATAAGCAGCAAGTAAACCAAGAGCAAGAAAATGTTACTCCAAAAAATTGAACCGATTTCTAAATTGGAGCTGCAAAGAAATAGATTCCAGGGCCTGGACAGAGGGTGCCACAGTCCTAAAATATATTACATACCTGCTAGACGAGGGACTCTCCTACAACACACTAAAGCTACAACTTGCAACCACTGTGGCTTAGAAAAGAGGTGTTATAGGAATACATTTTTTACTGAACACAAGCTTTCAAGAGGTTCCTGGAGGAAGTATAAACACTAGCACCACCTAGAACAGATACCACAGTGTCATGGATCCTAAATCTGATACGTAGCTTATGAAGCCATCTTTAGAACTCATGTACTGCATAGAGCTACAATTCCTCACTTGGAATATTGCTTTCTGGTTGCTCTCCCATTGATGTGCAGTGTGAATAAACTCCAGGCACTCCCACTCCAGGAACTATACCTTCAAATCCACCAGGACATGATAGTAATAAGAACTAACCCCAATTTCCTACCCAAGGCCCACAATAGTCCGACAATACAGCTACTAACAACCTTGCAGCAACCCGGGTCAAACGCAGAAAGTGTGTTCCACATCTAAACGTCAGAAGGGCGTTAATAAACTACATACAGGAAATCAAAACAATCTGGAAGAGAAATCAGTTCTTCGTCTCCAAAAACCAGGTGGATACCAGTTTCAAAAGGTACTATTGGAAAGTGGATATACCAAACAGTACAAAGATGTCGCACAGTGGCAGGGGTGACCCTGCGGAGATCACAAGAGCCCATTCCACAGGAAAAAAGGGCGCAATTCTCGCTTTCATAGCAAGTGTCTCAATCAACAACATCTCCGTGGCAGCCACATGGTGCTCATACACACCTTCACCAAACACTGCTGTGTGGACATCCACACCAGTAAAAAAAGAGGCATAGGTAGGACAAAAAGTACTTAAACACCTGATTTGCAAATCCAAATGTGTTCTCCACCCACTCCTGCAGGAAATGAGAACTCCACTTCATCTACGTACCCCATGTAAATCCAAAAACATTCACGCTGCAAAATGAAACTAATACTTACCTGTAGAAGGAGTTTTGAAGCTAAAAGACTTTCACATGCAGCCTTCCAACTCTTCCAGAATATTGGTGTGTAATCTGCAAGAGATGGAGGCAGAGAAATATAAATCAAACAAGAAGGAGGCTTCTATTGTTGTACGTCTGATGTCAGGAAGGAAGGATGTAGCACCAAATTGTTGTTGACAACGCTCCCTTAAAGAAATAAAATAACCAAAGACAAATCCAGAGTCAACCACTAGATGAGAGACTAATGCACATCATATGAATACAGAAAGATTTGAAGCTGCAGAACCCCTCATAAAGATAGGCAACAATTTTGTTTCTTGATGACCTCTGATGACTAATGTTTAACAAGTCAAAATAGCATGCCATTCTGCATTGAGAATATAAAATACTTGAACACATTAAGGCACCGCTCCGTGACATACGGTTAGTTGTGCAAATTGAGCAACTTCTTTAGCATTCCAATTATTCATTGACTCATATACTACCTTATCTAGCGATCTTGGGGGACTGTATTGCAGTTTCTGTGCAATACTCAAAAAATTATTCTAGAATGATATGAGGAGATGGGTGGGTCGAACAAGTTTTCAGCTGGTTTGGACATAGGATTTAATAGCTGTTGAAAAAGCCTAAAATAATACACAATTAAAATGGCATTAGTTTTATAAGCCTAATGAGATTTGCAGCCTGTTTTTCTGACTCAGGGGAGATTGACAATTCTCCAAGGTTAACTGAAGAAAGAATCCTGATTTTATTAAAGACAAGAAGACTACCGTTATGTATTACACTTTTATTGCCACTCCCCCCAGCACTATAAAAAACAGCTCAACCAAGAACTTAGCAACCTGATAATTAGAATGTCTCTCTCTTCTTAGTGTGTGTAAACCTACTTTGTATTGGGATGCTTATTGGTGTAATTCTTAAATTCAACACAACATTCTTCTTCATTAACCCCTTCGCTGCCACGCCTTTTCCCCCTCAGGTGGCAGGCCATTGCTTGGCTATTTGGGGCAGTTGACGCTTAGGACCTCATAACTTTTTGTCCACATAAGCTACCTATGACAAATTTGGGTCCTCATTTTCAAGCATCCTAGGGATTCTAGAGTTACCCAGCGTTTGTGGGTTCCCCTGATGGAGACCAAGAAATTAACCAAAATACAACAAAAATGTCAAACAAATGCAAAAAAGGGCTGCAGAAAAAGGCTTGTGTTTTTTTCCCTGAAAATGGCATTGTTGGACTTTTTTGCTTATGCAGGGTCATCCCTAATCTTTTCACATCCTGCCTCCTATTGTTTCTAACCTGTTGCTGTTGGCTTTTGAACTCTGAGCACTTTACCACTGCTAACCAGTGCTAAAGTGCACATGCTCTCTGTGTAAATTGTATGGTTAATTGGTTTATCCATGATTGGCATATTTGATTTACTAGTAAGTCCCTAGTAAAGTGCACTAGAGGTGCCCAGGGCCTGTAAATCAAATTCTACTAGTGGGCCTGCAGCACTGGTTGTTCCACCCTCATAAGTAGCTCTGTAATCAAACCTGCCACTGCAGTGTCTGTGTGTGCAGTTTTAACTGTAAATTCGACTTGGTAAGTGTACCCACTTGCCAGGCCTAAACGTTCCCTTTTCTTACATGTAAGACACCCCTCAGGTAGGCCCTAAGTAGCCCCAAGGGCCGGGTGCAGTGTATGGTTAAGGTAGGTATAGTACTGTGTTTTATATGTCCTGACAGTGAAACATTGCTAAATTCGTTTTTCACTGTTGCAAAGCCTGTCCCTCTCATAGGTGTTCATGGGGGCTACCTTTACATCTGATTAAAGTGTAGATTCCCTTTGGGAGCAGATGGACATCTGGAGTTTGGGGTCTCTGAGATCACAATTTAAAAAATACATCTTTTCGTAAAGTTGATTTTAAGATTGTGTGTGAAAATGCCACTTTTAGAAAGCGAGCATTTTCTTGCTTATACCATTTCTGTGACTCTGCCTGTTTGTAGATTCCCTGTCTGGGTCAGTTTGACAGTTGGGCTGGTTGCACCTCCCACCAGACAGTGACACAAAGGGAGCTGGGGTGTATCCTGCATATCCTGATGAGCCATCTGTGCTAGAAGGGAGGGGAGGAGTGGTCACACACCTGAAAGGGCTGTGCCTGCCCTCACACAATGCAGTCTCCAACCCCCTGGAGTTTGTCTGGGGCCTTGCCTGGGCAAGACAGGATTTTGCAATCAAGAGAGACTTTGCTTTGAAGTAGGTGTAAGCGTATGGTAAGTGTAGAAGAGCAAGCAAATTTATGTCTCTCCCTCGAGAAAGGGGGGGGGTGGTCTTTACTGAATATAAAATTATATCAAATGGCAGCAGCTTTTCAGTATATGCGCCCACTATGGGGTCCCAAGAAAGAAGGGACCACGGAAGTGGATTGCCCCAATATATACAAGCTGCAGATAGGATCAGTTGCCAATGGGTGTCTGGTAACATATCATGAGCCTGGATATTATAAGAAAACTCGATATAAGGTACTGGAAGCGGCCCATAAGTGTTGGCGATTATGGTATAAGAAGAAAGGATTTGGTAGATATAATCATTATACCATGATTGAGAAGAATCCATTGCTCCCTGAAATTTTTAAGGACAAATATATGGCAAACTGGGCCTCTTTAGGCATAGTGAGGCTAGTGAATTGTTTTGATAATTTTGGGGTTAAGGTGTTCGGAGATCTACAGGAGCAGTATGGTTTAGAGCGAAGGGACTTCTTTAAATATTTACAGATACAGGATTTTCTTGTAAAGAAATCAGGGGGTGTGCAGGGATTTAGAAGTAATCAATTGTTGAATGACATCCTGGCTAACCCTAATATAGCAATCAGGTCGGTCTACCCTTTACTACTGGCGGATCAGCTTGATGATTTAGAGAAGAATAAGGAGAGGTGGAGCAAAAAGCTGGTGGATGGGAGTAATAACTTTATGAGGTCACTGGAGCTGGGATGTACCATTCTATTATCCTCTTCCTTGCAAGCACAACATTATAAGACCATGTTCGACCTGTATCATACTCCAGCTCATCTCGCCAAGTGGGGGTGCTTGTCAGGAACAAACTGTCCAAGATGTGGGATGTATGGAACAGACATCGTACACATGATGGCTACATGTGGGGAACTAATGGCCTTGAGGGAAGGTATCCAATCTGTTTTGAAGGAGGTTTTGGGATATGATCTTGCTCTCACACCTGAGATCATGGTTTTCGGGGTTGCTGGAGAAGCGGGTGGCCCACATAGAGCATTTATCTTTGTGGCTATGGCAGTGTATCGAATATGTATATCATCCGCATGGTTGAATGTACGACCCCCGTCTTGGCAGCAATGGTTGGCTAGGTTACTGTCTGTATACCATTTGGAGATGGCATTATATGAACGCAAGGGGAAACATGCTAGGAGGAAAGGGAAGGCAATATGGGGGCCATTTCAGGTCTGGATTCTGGCCCATAATGATTAGCGCTTAAATTTAAAACTAGACCATCCTCCTTCAATTTAATTGGATATTCCTTCCCGTCTGGATTAGTCGGGTGGTCATGCTTTGCATTATTTAGCTAGGAGATGCTCTTCTCCTGTTGGTTTTTCTTTTTCCACTCTCTGTTCAGAATTTCATGTTTTCAGTGTAAAGTGATTTAAGAATATATTTGCTGTATGATTCCTTTCCAAATAAAAATATAAAAAAATAAAAAAAAGAAGTAGGCCTATTACTAAGGAGAAAATGGGTATAAGAAGGGCACCCAAAACCACAGACTTTAGAACACTTCTGGAAACCAAGAGGAACCTCCGCCTGGAGAAGAGCTGAAGAGCTGCCCTGCCTGTGACTGTGCTTTGTGGAGCTATCCTGCAGTTGCTGCTTCCGCCAGAGTAAGAGGGCAAATATTGGACTTTGTGTGCCTTCCATCTTGTGAAGACCTCCAAGGGCTTGATTCAGAGCTTGCCTCCTGTTATTTGAAGTCTCAGGCACAGCGAAGACTTCTCTCTGCCAGCACCTGAAGTCTCTGGAGAGACTCATCCTCTGCCAAGTGGTGCCCATCCAGTTCCTGGGACCCTGAAAGGAGAAGCTGGCAGCCTAAGAGGAAGAAATCCTCGCACAGAACGCCGTGCTCGGAAAAGATCAGCGCAACTCCGATCTGCGGCTGAAAAATAGACGCGCCGCCGGCTTCGCGGCTGAAAATATATGCTCGCATGGTACGCGACCCGAAGATCGATCCCGGGGCTGGAGAAACTACGCACAGCAGCGCTGACGGAGGCTGGTGAGATCTCAACCCGTGCTGCGTGGTTTCCGGATCATAGTGCGGCTGGATTTCCGACGCAAACACCGCTTGGCGTGTAAAAACAAAGCAAGGCCTAGCCGGACCCGAGAGTGCTGACCAGATTGAAGCATTGCTATCCTGTGGAGAGAAGAAACAACACGCCCGACCCGATGAAAGGAGAAACAAAGCAAGGTCTCGCTCGTGAGTGAAATCGACGTATCACAAGCCCTTTTTGACGCACACTCGCCAGAGCTGGATTATTTTTGACGCGCCCCAGGTACATATTCGCGCTAACAATGTTAGTGTGCGTTTAAAATTACATGAAGACTCTTTTTTGCATTTTCAGTGATGACTTGTGTATTGTGGATTTTTGTCGTTTTGGTCTTGTCTTGTTTTGTTTAGATAAATATTTCCTATTTTCTTTTTAAACCTGTGTTGTGTCATTTTGTAGTGATTTCATTAAGTTACTGTGTGTGTTGGTACAAATACTTTACACCTAGCCCTCTGAAGTTAGGCCTTCTGCTCGTACCAAACTACCAACGGGGTAAGTAGGGGCTAGCTGAGGGTGATTCTCTTTTACACTGACTAGAGTGAGGGTCCTTGCTTGGACAGGGGCCAACACAAAGACCCCATTTCTAACAGGCATCAACAAAGGGCTTGCATGCTAAAATGACCAGCTTCTCAGCTTTCAGGAATAGGCAGACTTGGATCAGAAAACCGCATTTTTCAACACAATTTTGGCATTTTACTGGGACATACCCCATTTTTACTATTTTTTGTGCTTTTAGTCTCCTTCCAGTTAGTGACGGAAATGGGTATGAAACCTATGCTGGATAGCAGAAAGCTAAACATTTCTGAAAAGTAGACAAAATTCTGAATTCACCAAGGGGTCATTTGTGTAGATCCTACAAGGTTTTCCTACATAAGATAACAGCTGAAATAAAAAATATTGAAATTGAGCTGGAAAAAAAAGCAATTTTTCTCCACGTTTTACTCTGTAACTTTTTCCAGCAATGTCAGATGTTTTGAAGCAATATACCGTTATGTCTGCTGGACTCTTCTGGTTGTGGGGCTATATAGGGCTTGTAGGTTCATCAAGAACTCTAGGTACCCAGAGCCAATAAATGAGCTACACCCTGCAATTGGTTTTCGTTCCATACCGGGTATACAGCAATTCCTTTGGTGAAATATAAAGAGTGAAAAATAGCTATCAAGAAAACCTTTGTATTTCCAAAATGGGCACAAGATAAGGTGTTGAGAAGCAGTGGTTATTTGCACCTTTCTGACTTTCTGAATTACAGGGCATTTCTTAATTAGACGTCTCTTTCACAGACTTCCTTACATTTGGAAGGAAAACATGTAAAGAAAGACAAGGGGCAATAACACTTGTTCCCCCAAGTCTCCCGATAAAAATGGTACCTCACTTGTGTGGGTAGGCCTAATGCCCGCAGCAGGAAACGCAACAAAGACACATCACATTTTTACAATGAAAACTGACGTGTTTTTTGGAAAGTGCCTAGCTGTGGATATTGATCTCTAGCTCAGCCGGCACCTAGGGAAACCTACCAAACCTGTGCATTTTTTAAAACTAGACACCAAGGGGAATCCAGGATGGAGTGACTTGTGGGGCTCTTACCAGGTTCTGTTACCCAGAATCCTTTGCAAACCTCAAAATTTGGCGAAAAAAACACTTTTTCCTCACATTTCGGTGACGGAAAGTTCTGGAATCTGAAAGGAGCCATAAATGTCCTTCCACCCAGCGTTCCTCTAGGTCTCCCGATACAAATGATACCTCATTTGTGTGTGTGGCCCAGGTGCCTGCAACAGGAAAAGACCAAAAACGTGTAGAGAGTGAGTGGATAGCACAGCAAGTTGATAAGCACAACTTTATCTTTTATGCATTTTTAGACTGACTCTGCTTTGGGGACCCACACAAGTGAGGTATCATTTTACTTGGGAGACTGAGGGGAATGCTTGGTGGTAGGACATTTGTGCTCACGTTTTGATACTACAAAGTAAAGTGAGGAAAATAAGTTTTTTTTAAAGCAAATTTTGAGGTTTGCAGAGGAATCTGGGTAAGAAATTGTTGGGGGATCCACGCAAGCTACCCCTCCCAGGACTCCTCTGGGTGTCTAGTTTTTAAAAGTGTCTGGGTTTGGTAGGTTTCCCTTGCCACACCTGGGACCAAAAACACAGGTGACCCCCCCACCTTGAAAAACAGGTAGTGTTGCAATAGATCATTTTGATGTGTCCACGTCCTTCTGTGATGTTCCAAACACTAAAAATGTGAAAAGAAACACACTTAGGTTATGTTAAGAAGACCCCTCACCCACCAACACATTTGGTGGCATGCATCCTCATCGGGGTCCCACCCAAGACACCTAGCATTTCACAGGTGTGCTCTGACGCCTGATTACAGTGGAGCAGGCTTTGTCATTTTTACCACACAGTCATTTTTACCACACATACTGGTTGGATTTATCAAGAGTGTGAGTGATGGTTCAGCAGATCAAATTCTTTTAACAAGAGATTTCACAAAAAACTGAACCAATGACTCACAGCTCGTGAGCTGTAAAACCGCGTCAAGGCACCAACCGCTTCACACACCTTTCATGCATGACATGCACAAGACCATTCACGCCGCCATCCGCGGGCCCAGCACATTACAACACTCGCATCAGCAGACAGCGCCATTCAAGGGCCCATCACTTTCATACACACACATTCCTGATATAGCAATTACACCAACTGATGGGAGTGTGTGTACTGGCGTTTGGCTGGCAGTGTGTTGCAATGGTCAACAGCAAGTTGCTATTTGCACTGATAGCCAAGCGCTACTCCACGCACACCGCCATCACTTTTTTTTTTAAAAGGAGACCACTAACTAATTATAAATAAGTACAAAACTGCAAACTCAAAAGCTCTAAATGCATGACAGTTATGCCAACTGTGAAACTG
Organism: Pleurodeles waltl; assembly: GCF_031143425.1. Classification (NCBI taxonomy): domain Eukaryota; kingdom Metazoa; phylum Chordata; class Amphibia; order Caudata; family Salamandridae; genus Pleurodeles; species Pleurodeles waltl. Next base: position 274,865,164 of record NC_090440.1, read on the forward strand.
AACAAAAAATATGAAACAAAATAGAACAGGCAGTTTTCACTCATGGCAATTCCCAATAATTCTTTTGGATGTGGTAACTTCTAAAACAGCTGACCACACACAACCCAGGCTTAGAAGGACAATCAGGGCAGTAGTTCAGAGTCTCCCTCCGGATACCTCTTCAGGCACAGAGTCTACATTTCTTGGTGGGAAAGTCTTTTTTGGGAGTGGGAGGAATGTGATCAGGAAAGTGGCAATCTTTCAATCTAGCCACATCCTCCACCACTGCTACTCTAGAAACTCTTGCCTGTTCCACCACAATAAGGCTCTCTATCACTGACTCCTGAAATATAACAAATTTTAGCCTTGACTCAGGGAAACAATCCTTGAACACAATAAAAGCATTAAAAGTTGCTAAACGAAACAAATGGATGGCCAACATTTTATACCAAACGTAAATCTTACGAATAGCAGTGTAAGGTTCCAACCTCAGGTCTACTCTATCAACCCCATCCATGTACTTATTGTAGTGTAAAATGCACACAGGTTTGCGCACTTCGGCAACTTGACCCTAAACAGCACAGGTGAAGTACTCTCATCATGTATAGTAGTTAACATGTAGACATCCCTTCTGTCTGCAAATTTCAGAGCTAGCAGCTCATCATTCCGCAAGGCACTGCACTGTCCCCTCTCAAGTTTTTTACAGACAGAGCTCCCTTGGAAAGTTTTTCCAGTTAGAGCAGATTGTGCCACATGCAACAGTGTCCACTCTGAACAGTTCATTGTCCATAAACAACTGAAAGAAATTGAGAGGCAAAAAGTTTTCCGTATTGACTCTGCACCTTGGGAGACCAGTAAATACAGGCAATTGTGGCTGCTCCATGTTTGGGGCAAGCCAGGTGTCAGGTCTTCCAATGGGAAACCCTTCAGTCCCAGGCTGCTGCACTATTGGCACATCAATGTCCTCCTCTAAAACAGGCCCTTCATCTGCACTGAGAGTGGCTTCCTCATCAGAAGATTCCTCTTGGACAGAAAACAGAATCTTTCACTTCCTCCTCAGCGTTAGATGCAGAGTCAGTCTTGTAATCATGGTCAGAAGACAAATCAAAAAGCATGCCAGCAACTACTCTGCACAGATACAGCAGTTACCAACAATATCCCACTAAAAAGAAAATTGAAAAGCAAATTAGAGAAAAAACGGCTGATCTGCCCCTGGGGGTGGCCAAAACATGGATATGCTTATGCCCCCAGGGGAGCGACCCTTGCCCAAGGGGTCGCTCCCCAAAATAAGCCTAAAACAGTCCCTGGTGTCTATTGGGGAGATTCCTGCTCCACAATCGCGTACGAGGCCAGCGATCGTCGAGCAGGAATCCACTCAAAACAGGCCTGTGGCAAAGAAAAAACTCTTTCCTGTCCACCTGTGTCTGTTTCCAAACGCCCCCCAGGAGAAGGACTCACCTTGCAGACCTCCTCTCTCCTAACATGCTGGAAATGGCTTCCAGCGCGTCCCCAGCAGCATTTGATGACATTGGTGCGCTGACGTCATCAGATTGTCGGAGGGGGGAGAGTCAGGGGTTGGGGGTGGAAGGGAAAGTGAATCCCCTTCCATCTCCGATCGGGTAGTGTGGGCTGGGTGCAGGACGAGCTGGGCTCATCCTCGGCCCATGGCAACCGTGGCCGAGGGCAAGCCCAGCTCATCCAAGGCACCCGAGGGGTTAACTTCTATTGGATGCCATACTACACCATTCCTTCATTATTCTTTTAATCCTTGCAGCCATCTTCATTACTCAGGTCTACTGCCCATCTGTCAAACAAAATGATTCGTAAACTTTTTTCTGTTAAACAGCCTCCCTAGGGAGTGGAGGATAGGATAATGCTAGCCTCTCTGACTTTAATAAAATCAAGTTCCCACCTTCATTTAATATGAGAGAATGTAAAATTTCTTATCTACCATGAAGGAAAGTTTCAATTCTATTAAGGACACGGAGGCGAGGATTATGCAGTTCTTTCTTCACTTTTTATTATCCAGCAGATTCAAAGTACAAAAAAAAAAAATACAACAAACTACAACTCCCATGAGTCCGTAGTCATGGAAACCAAGAACCAATGAACAGCAACAATATTGACAGTATAAATGCCATCGCGTAACGTCATCCACCCTCGACTTCACTGCGTAGGGACGGCAGAACTTCAAGTAGTCGTTGACTCAGCACCTAAGAGAAAACGTAACACGGCATCAGCCCCCAGATAATTAACCGCAACACATAACCGCTGAAACCTAAGAAACATTAGGCATACAAAGCGATTAGGAATAGAGAAAACACCCATCTAGTACTTATGCCCAAATGCTACATCACTTGAAACAGAAAACTGTACAGTAGAAAAAACACATCGTACCACAGAGCCTGCAATCCAAAATACCTAAAGTATACCACCTTGAACTTGGTCCACATGTCTATTCCGGGCGGGGTGGAACCTAACATGTGACGGGAGGGATAATCCTCGCCTCCGTGTCCTTAATAGAATTGAAACTTTCCTTCACGGTAGCTAGGAAATTTTACATTCTATATCAGGACCGGAGGCGAGGATTATGCAAGTTCAAAGCTTACTTACCACCAGAGAGGCTGCCTCATGGATCGGTTTAAAATAAAATTTCTTGAAAACTGACTCCGAGGACCAATCAGCTGCATTCATGATGTCCTCTAGTCTACCACCTACCTGGACGGCTTTAGAGGCCATGGCACCCCGAGTTGAATGGGCGCCGAAGACCCGAATGTCCACTCCCGCTTCGGAAAGGATCCATCTAACCCACCTAGCAATGGTAGGTGAAGAGACCGCCTTGAACGGTATCTTTACGGAAATCAATAACTGGTTCTCCCCAGAGGGGCGAAGAGCAGCCGTGACTTCTTCATATGTTTTGAGACAACGCACCACGCACAACTTTGGGGCAAAGGGAAACGCCGGGTAAGACACCGATCTAGTGCCACATTTGGTCCTACGAGAAATCATGAAGGTAACGCCATCAGGAGAGAAGACTCTGGCCGTTACATCAAGAGCCCGAACGTCCGAGACTCTCTTGCAAGATATGAGACACAATAACATTGCCAACTTCACTGACAACTGTTTCCTAGAAAGGAAAGAATTATCCTGCCACAACGATAGTAGTTTTAGGACCAGGTTAACATCCCACACTTCAGAATATCTAGGGAGGGGAGGACGGGATAGGCGCAGCCCCTTGAGTAGCCTGCAAACCCATGGATGGGAACCCACTGGGTAACCCTCTAGAGGAGGATGTCCAGCCGATATAGCGGACCGAAAGGAGTTCACCATGCAATATGACAACCCTGACGCGGCCAATTCCGCCAAGAAATTAATCACGTCTGTAACGTGGGCCCCCAAGGGATCGGTATGTCTGTCCAGACACCAGCTAGCCCATCTAGACCAGGCTGACTTGTACCTCTTTCCAGTCCCAGGGGCCCAGGCTTGAGAAATGAGGGTTTGAGCCACTTGCGAAAGTCGGCAATCGTGCCAGCGTCTCCGGAAATCTTCCAGGTTGCCAACTTCAGGTGACCCTGGAGGACCAACGGATGGCACTGGCCCGAGGCATCCCGAAGGATTGAGGGGTGCAGAGGAAGGCGAAGAGGAAAGTCGCACGACAGCTCTAGCAGGGTTGGGAACCACGCCTGAGAGCTCCACAACGGAGTCACCAGAACAATCGTGGCCTGTTGACGGCATACTAGAGACAGGACTCTCGGAATCATCAAGAAGGGGGGAAATGCGTACCCTAGAAAGGAGGTCCAGGTCTGCTGCAACGCATCAACCGCCTCCGCCCCCGGATCGGGGCGCCAACTGAAATAGCGGGGAATCTGCGCGTTCCACCTCGAGGCAAACAGGTCCACTGTGCAAGGACCCCAATGGGCCATAATCGCGCGGAAAATCGCTGGATCCAGCTGCCAGTCGCTGGAATCCGTAAGATACCTGGAGTTCCAGTCCACCGTAGCATTGTGAATGCCCGGAAGGTATTCCGCTGTGACCGAAATCTGGTGCGTGAGGCAAAAATGCCCAAAATTCCTTCGCTAGTTCGGCTAGTGCTCTGGATCGCGTGCCCCCCAGGCGGGTGATGTACTGAACCGCTGAGACATTGTCCATCCGGAGAAGGACCACACAAGAAACCCTGTCCCGGGTCATGGATCTGATCGCAAATGAGCCCGCCAGAAGTTCCAGACAATTGATATGGAGGTCGAGCTCCTGAGTCGTCCAACAACCCCGAAGGACAAATCCCTGCAACGAGCTCCCCAGCCATGGCGACTGGCATCCGACTCTATGACCAGATCGGGAGCAGAGCCGAAGATGGCCCTCCCGTTCCACGCTTCCATGTGGTCCAACCACCACATCAACTCCGTTCTGGCTCCCAAATTGAGAGCGATCCGTTCGGAGTAGGTCAGCCCCCTTCGTAAATGATGTGCCTTGAGGCGTTGGAGAGCCCTGTAGTGAAGAGGGCCTGGAAAAATAGCCTGAATCGATGAGGATAGTAAACCCACCACTCTGGCTAACTGGCGAAGCAAGATCTTGTCCCGTCTCAGCACGATCCTCAGCTCCTTCTTGATCTTTGCAATTTTTTGGAGCCGGAGACTTAGGGAAGCCGCCTTTGAATCTATCAAGAACCCCAAGAACGTCATTGACTGCGATGGGGTCAGGTCGGATTTCTGAAAGTTGATAACAAACCCCAGATCCTGCAACAGCGCAATAGTCGTGTTCAGATGGGAGATAAGAAAATCCTTGGATTGATCCATCAGGAGGATATCGTCCAGGTAAATAATGAGACGGATTCCCCTCGAACGAAGGAGCTCCACCACCGGCTTGAGGAGCTTGGTGAAGCTCCATGGGGCAGACGACAGGCCAAAGGGGAGAGAGGTGAACTCGAATACCTGGTGTCGCCACCGGAATTGCAGAAACCTGCGATGTGGAGGAAAAATGGGGACCGTGAGGTACGTGTCCTTGAGGTCCAGACGGACCATCCAGTCCCTCGGAGTAACATATCCCTCAGGAGATGAATCCCCTCCATTTAGAAGTGGCGATATACCACCCACTCGTTGAAGGCCCGCAAATTGATAACCGGGCGAAAACCTTTGTCCTTCTTCTTTACCAGGAAGAGGTTGCTGATGAACCCTCTTGGGTGAATCGACGTGGGGCAAATAGCGCCTTTGCGCAGTAGTTCCTGTACCTCCGAATCTACGAGGTGCGAATCCGCATCTGAAAAAAACATGGGTTTGGGGATCGACTCTTGAACTGGGGTGCCCCAGAACTCTATGTGAAAACCTGACACCGTTTGAAGCACCCATGCATCCGACGTGATGCGCTCCCAGTTGTGTTTGAACCCGCGGAGCCGCCCCCCCAGATTTTGAGGGAAAGAAGGGGTAATCCTTACCAGAGGGTCCTCCCGGAGCATTGGCTGCACCACGGGCTCCTCTACCCGCTCGTCTCTGACCTTTCCCCCTGTTGGGGAAGAAGGTTCCCTGACGACCGTCTTGCCAGCTGAATTGAGGGGAAGTACCAGGGCTTTGCTGGAACTGGCGGCCGGAAGAGCGACCCCTACCTCGTTGCCCCTCCAAAAACCTTTCCCGGAAATTTTTTCTTTATGGAGGACTGGGCCTTGTCCAGGGCCGAAAAAGTGGCCACAAACTTCCCCAGCTCCTTGACGAAGGGGTCACCGAAAAGATTCCCCTGCGCCACCGCTCCTGCCTCTGAGGATGATAATTCCCCCGGCTTGGGGTCAATCTTAAGCAGCAGGGAATGGCGCCTCTCTGCCGAAATAGCGCAGTTGGCATTCCCCCGAAGGCATAAAGCCCGCTGGGCCCAACCCGCCACGACCTCAGTCTGAAGCGGTGTACCCGACAATTTGGCCCGCTCGGCCAATTGGATGATTTGCGTGAGGGGTCCCACGACGTCCAGGAGTTTATCTTGGCACGCCCGCCAAGACCTATCAATCCCCTTCTTTGGGTCTTTAACGTACTTCCCAAAGAAAGTACAAAGCTTTGGGTCCAACTCCGGAGTGGCGGCCACTCTATCCGGAAGAGTGGGGCGGGGACACTCTGCCCTGAGTTGTGCCCGCACTTCTTTGTCTAGCGGTTGACGGAGTTTACCCGCCACGTAATCTGCCACTTTAGGGTCCGGGTGCCATTCGGAAGAGCGGGGGTGATAAATGCCTTCTGGCTCAAACATGTCGGAATCCGACTCTCCCGGCTCCTGGGCATCCGGGAGAGAGGCACCTGGGCGCCACGGACGCCCCGTTTCCAGGTCCTCAGCCGAGAAAGAATCTCCTTCTGAATCGTCAACCATGCCCAATGAAGATCCCATGAAGAGATCGGATTTGGGGTGACCTTTGTCACCAATAACCCCGGGCAAAGAGCCCTCCCGGGAGGGTAATCGCAGCTGCGAGGGCGCACCCTTATCTGAAAGGGAAGGAGGAACCTCCGATTCGCCAAGGTGCCCCGCATTACGCTTGCGTGGTTTCCTGGGGGAAGCCCCATGGGCAACCCCGTCACCCCCGTCATGCCAGAGCCCCTAGAAACCTGCGCGGCCAGTTGCGTCATGCTTTCTTTGAAAGGAGCCAAAGCCTGCGCAATGACCTGCGATAAGACCACCTCCAGCCCTGAAGGGAGAGCACGGAGGGAAGGGTCCTCGGAGGGCATGAGGGAAAAAGACTCCTGGTCCTGGGCAGGTTGCATAACGGTAGACAGGAACAAACCCCCAAAAAAATGTATGCCACAAATCTTGTGGGGAACAACCTCCTCCTACTCCTGTCTTGACAAAAATCTGCAAGGCACAATGCCTTACGGTAGCCAACCGCCAAAACGGTGTCCCAGGAGGGAGCCTGGCACTGGGCAGAAGAAGCAAGCCCAACGCGATGAAAAACGCAGCATTGCGCATTGAAAAACGTGCACGCTGCGCTCGCGATTTAAAAAACGGAACGCATGCCCTCTAGAGGGCCCGACGTGTTACCGCACTCACAACGCGCTCGGGCACCAAAGCCTACCGCGCACTCGTAGCAACAGCGTTGCTACAACAAGAAACAACCTGCAAGGAAGAAAAAAACAATTGCGCTAAACGCGCGTAACCAAATCGTCAAGTACACGCGAAGTCTTGGTCAAACAATTAGCGAGAGGCAGAAAAGGCACTTATCTGTCACCGAGCAGTGAAGAAAGAGGGTGGATGACGTTACGCGATGGCATTTATACTGTCAATATTGTTACTGTTCATTGGTTCTTGGTTTCCATGACTACGGACTCATGGGAGTTGTAGTTTGTTGTATTTTTTTTTTTTGTACTTTGAATCTGCTGGATAATAAAAAGTGAAGAAAGAACTGCATAATCCTCGCCTCCGGTCCTGATATAGAATTGTCATTTTATATGAAGCAGTGAGGCAAGCATTAGTCAAGTTCAAAGCCTCATAAATCCTGTCTTGTGATGTGGTCAATTGGTCATAAAAAACTTCACAAACATGTTGGACCTGGCCCTTTTACAGGGTCATTCCCCAGACTTTTTGCTTTTGCCTCCTTATTGTTCTGACCTTTGTTGGCTGACGTTTTGACTCTCATCACTTTTTCACTGCTAACCAGTGCTAAAGTGCATGTGCTCTCCCTTACAAAATTGGTATGATTGGATTATACCTAATTGGCATATTTAATGTACCTATAAGTCCCTTGTAACGTGGTATCTCTATACCCTGGGCCTGTAAATTAAATGCTACTAGTGGGCCTGCAGCTCTACTTGCGCCACCCACTGAAGTAGCCAGTCAAACCTATCTAAGGCCTGCTAGCGCAGAGCCTGTGTGCGCAGTTTTCTGCCACAGGGACCTGGCATCTAAATTTACATGCCAGGCCCAGAACGCCACTTTTACTACATGTAAGTCACCCCTAAGGTATGCCCTGGCTAGCCCTATGGGCAGGGTGCCATGTATGTAGAAGGCAGGACATGTGCCATGTTGTGTGGCCTGTCCTGGTAGTGACAAACAGCTTAACTTGGTGTCTCACTGCTGTGAGTGCTGCCTTCTCATAGGATTGCATTGGAAATGCCCGGCCTTATGTGTAAGGGGTATTGTCTGATTTATGAGGGGTAGCGTAGGCATGTTTCGTATGGGTGTGATAGTGATGAGAAATGCTGCTTACTGGTGTAGGTGTATTTTTTTACTATCACAGAAATGCCACTTCTAGAAAGTGCGCATTTATCTGTGCTTATAACTTTGGTGTTTTGCAGATTGCCTCCAATCCACGTCTGGGCAGACTGACAATTGGGGCTTTGTGAATACTTCTCAGACAGCCTGAATACAGGGAAGGTGGGGGTGTCACAGAGGTGCATCTACATATTGTAAAGCCTACCTGGGCTGAGAGAAGGGAGAGGCGGGGCACACCTGCATTTGTAAAGGCTGTGCTCTGGCCTCACACTATAGGGTCGTTTACCCCCCCTGATGTTTGGAGCCTGTGCTGGAGAAGAGAAAGGGCACTCCCAGAACCAGTTGTAACTGGTTGGAACCCCCTCTCCTGCCCATTGTAAAACACACTGTAAACCTAGTATAAGTACGGGGGAATTTTCCCCACAATTTAGACATCATTTTGGACATTCTGGGAATTCCAGGAACCTTACCTGGAGCTGGGCAGGACGCTGTTGAAAGGACTCACCAGGACCACTTTGGACTGCTGCTGCTTTGCTGACCTGTGACCTGCCTGGTCACAAGAGGAACTGCCACTGCTTGCACCTCCTGGTTGTGCTGACCCGCTGCTGGGTTCTCCAGCCCTGCGCCCCCTTCTTCATCTGTTGTCTCCAGAGACAGGGTGCTGTGGCCCCTGACCTTTGTAATCTTCTTCCAGCACGAGGAGTGCTGCTGTGGCTGCATAGCGCTTCTAGAACGCTCCTTTGTGACTGGAAAGCGCTTCTCAAAAGCACGTTTTGCCTGCTGAAGAAAATCACTGCCACAGGTGGGCTGCAGATTTGGCCTTAGCGCTTTGAAAAGCGCTCTGTTTATGCCCTCAAACCACTGCTGCAACCCGGGCGTCTAGTTTACATTCGAGCTCTCTTCAGTGCCACCGGGGCACAAGAAGAAGCCAAGCGGAGCAAGTGTGCTCCTGTCGGCGCCCCGAGGCACGGTCTGCTCTCAGGAGCGCCCCCGGGACACCAGCCGCCTCCGATTCTGCAGGGATCACCGCGGCGGCCCAGGAAGCTCTTAAAAACACTCACACACCGCATCTGGTGCGGGCGAGTGTCTACTCGAGCCCCAGGAGGGTTCCGATCCTTATATGTCTCACTGCAGGACTCCGGGGAAGGCGCGGGGAGCACCCCCTTCCCCCGGTATCTGCCTTTGGAACAGGACGCTGCTTTTTCCTTTCAACCACCGGGTGATTTTGTTCCTCCTGCAAACCGGGAAGGGAGACCTCAATGGAGGCCCCCTTCTGCTCGCCCCTACTTGTTTGTTGGGCCTCGCCTGGCCCCGAGGACAAGATGTGCAGAGGCAGGCCCCCATCAAAATCGCAGGTACTAGGAGGGGCCCGTTTACTACGAGGAGGAATGTGCCGACCGCCCCTCTCCCCCATGAGCACCGCATGGCCCCTGTTGTGTGCACAGGAGCGAAGGGGCCTCCTATGCTCTTCCTTAAGGCACAGGGAGTGCCTCTTCTGCAGAACACCAGGTACTTTTTAGGAAATATTGGCTCCAGGAGCCTAGTATGGACCTTGGGAGGTTTGTAGGTTTCCTACCTGCTTTCCTGCCATAACATATATGTGCTGATGTTCCTTTTATGGGCATGACATACTGATATGTATTTTTTGTGACTTGTGAGATGTTTTCTAATGTTCCTTTTATGGGTATTTAGGAGTTATTCATTGCAAGTGCATAGAATTCTTACTGTAATTCCTGACTACTGCTTAGGTTGCAGGATCCTGAATACTTACGTGTTCTAATGTGACAACTGCGTATTCTTGCAGAGTATTAGTAACTTGTGTAACATTCTGACAACTGCTAAGGAAGCAGGGTATTACTTACATTTAATGTTGGTCTAATTATGTTTTGTGCAATACAGTTTATTTTTACATAGCTCAGTGTTGTGTTTACTTTGTGGTGTGCGTTTTGTGTCACGTGTGTTGTGTGTGTTGTGCATAAGCTTTACACATTGCCTCTGGGATAGGCCTGACTGCTCATGCCAAGCTACCAAGGGGTTGAGCAGGGGTTATCTTGGATGTGTAACTCCCTTGCCCTGACTAGAGTGGGTAGGTTCTGCCTGGCTGAGGTGCATACCCTAGCCAACCACAAACCCCATTTCTAACAAAACACATTTGCATTTAGCCAAGCTGCTGCATTCACAGTACCTTGCAATCTTCCTCCTATATCAAATGTCTTGCTGTGGCCCCCTGAAGCGAATCTGTATGCATTTCGAAATGTCTAACCCGTATTGCATCACCGCTCTCGTCCACTTGGCAGTGGTAGCTACTGACACTTTCTTATATGGTTCATGTACAAAATTAACAACGGTGTCTTATCTGATCACGTCCCGTCCAATCGCCTCTCATACTCCTGCGTACACCTCAGCACATATAACTTTGGATTATCATCACATTTTGGATAGAAAATGGATTCATTCGTTGTTTGTTGTACGCAAAACCTGAAACAGCGCCCATCTTGATTATAGAACCTAGTACATACATCAAACACTCAAACTTTAGAAACACTCCTGATTGAAATTAAACACAGAAATGCACCCAATACATATTCATTGGCCACTCTTCTAACAAATATAACATCCTCCAAACATCACTCAGATTTTTACAGAACTCCTGTTGGTCTGCATAACCTTCTACTCTTCAACACTGCATACTAATTCATCTCTCCCGGCAGATCTACCCTCCATCAATGAATAACTTGCTGATCTCTAACAACGTACTTTCCTCTTACTCAACTCTTCTGAAAACAACTCTGTTGAAATGTACCAACTCTGCTGCTTAGCCCTACAATGCTTCCAGAAGCCTTAAGCTCCTTTATACCTTTCCTCATTCTTGGAGCGAGTGACTCCTGTAATAGTTCCACAATCATTTCCCAAAAATCCTTTAACTTTATAGATCTCCTAATACCTTCTAAGCAGGAAAGTTGAGGACCTCTATTTGTACTAAAGTATGCACTACTTCTACTGCTATTAAGAATCCCTTGACTGCCTACGCTAGAGAAGATTGTTCTACTGCTAATTCCAAAACTCCCCGAATTTACACCTGACTCTCAAAAAGGAGTTGGCAACCCCACAAGACAACCTTGTCTCCTCACCGTTGTCAAAAGGCTTTGTTTGAATCACCATGAACAAGGGGAATGCATTTCACAGCCTTTACCTCCAGTCCTACTGAAATGGATGCACGCCTGTATCACACTGACATACTTTTTACTTAGCTTCTAATCACTGTTATATTGTCAAAAATATGAAATTCCAGCCTTCCTCTACATATTCCTTAGCTGGCAGATACTCCACTTTCAGTGAAACCTTGTGCGCTAGATTAGAAAATAATTCAGAATCTCCTGTGCTACATCTGTCAACCCCCTCAATCTGTTTCATTCTAATCTGTTTATATTTTGGACTGCTGAAACATGTTTAATGCAACAAAATTGAATGTATTCACACAACTTAAATAGAATGTCCATTACTTGCATCCAGATTTTCCAACCATCAACTCATCTCTTAATGTACTTCCCATAAGATCACTTTGTTTCTGTACCATGGAAAGCCTCTGACCCGAGTCACTTGTAAAGTTCTAATGTAAGGGCCCAGGAAAAAAAACAACTGATTTATTGAAGAAAGTAAAACTATTACTGTTACCAATGCTGTCAAATCCACCATGTTCCTCTTAAGCGGCTGTCACACTTTTGTATATATTTCTTCAACTTCCTCTCTGAATGCCTTAGAACTTCCTGAACTGCCTACCTTGAATACTTAAAACTCTAGAATCCTTTTGGCTCTAGAATTAACCTCCACATACATGATGAATCCTAAACCTCTCCAGTAAAACGCCTTTCTGTAAAATGTCCATCAACATGTATATACTTTTTATCCTGAAATATCTTTAAACTAAGAACTTGTTTAATTCCTTTAGGTTGATAACCGGTCTGCAATATTTTTCCTTCTTCACTTAAAAAATGTGCACAGTCTATCTGCCTCTGAGATCCTTACACTCTCCCGTAGCATAATATTTGATTTACGTCCTTCCTTTTCCCCAATCTCTTGCTGTTCTCCTTTCAAATTTAACTATAAAGGTTGTTTTACCTGACCTCCTTCATCTGTAAACTCAATCGTGTAGTCTATTGATTCCACTGATGCCCACAGGTCATTTGTCGACCACTGCTATACTTTGAATTATTGCCCTATCCTCCTGCCTGCCTTTGCAAGGGAAGAACCAAAATTTCTCTCTGTACTCATCTTGAGCTCCACTCTGAGCGTGTCTCATCCTCTTGCGCCTCGCATTCTACTACTATTTCTTCTCTGACTATAGAAACCTACAGTTGTTTGGATCCCAGGGAATGTTGCTTTACTCTGGAACTGGGACCTTTGAAACAATCATCCAGGGAACTTCCCCTTTTCCCAGCCCTACCGAACAAATGTGCCAAACACTTTGCACATCCAATTTTGCACTTTATCAAGCGCAATAAAAGTGTGCACATATTTTCCTGCGCTCTTTATCAGTTCTTCTCCAAACAAGTTATTTTTCATTTACAGTGGCCTCTTTATTGACCATAAACCTCACCATTGGATAAATATTCAGCACTATTGACCAATGTCTTTCTACTATTAAGGTAGCATTAGCGTTATGCAAAACAAAAAAAACAGTAAACACTGTGGCTCCATCCCCTCATTAGTGTAAAATCAACTGGTATACTCCTTTCCTATGCCTTTTTCTCCATATCCAGTATTCGTGGCAAAGGAACCTCAGTGTCACAATGCTTATCTTAGCATTGCTTTTTAAGAATCTTTCCAATATTTTCTCGGCTCTCTTCTCAAATTAAAGAGATCACTAGTGATCTCTAGATTAAAATTTGGCATGGCAATCACCATCTCTATTTGAGGTCCTGAGAATTCCGCATGGAAAAAGCCCTTGTGTCATTATCCAGTGGATGCCTAATCCACACCTGTATATATTATGCCTCGTCCTTTATATATTCATGCCACATTTTAATAAGCCCTCATCAAGGGAGTGACAAATTGAATTTTCCCTGAACATTTTATACCCCTGGGGATCCTCAGCACACCCTTCACAATAACCCCTGTCCTCGCTAATATAATCTTCTTTCTCATAAATCTCATCAGGATCTAATACATATTCATCACAATCACTCACACCTTTAGAGTTCCTCCTCATTTTCATTACTCTGCATCTTGTTTGTGCCACTTACAATACTTTCTCCATGTGTAACGCTATGGGCAGCTGTACCTTTTGTAGTGTTTTGGCCACCTTCTTTTACCACCATATAACATATGTTAACGCAGATATCCTCATTAGAAATTATTAATTAATGTTTATGTGCTTTGATTAACGAAAAGTTAGTAAAGAATAATATGCACATTCGAAAATGTGCCCACAGGGTATGGCAGCCACTTATACGAATGTTGTACTAAAATAACTAAAAGCGTGTGAAATAATGAAAATGTTTAATAATAATTTGGTAATATGTCATATTGAGATGTATAACCTATGTTTTGCATTAATTCATAGAATTAACTTAGCTGAAGTCGTGGCCTACTTGCCAGGACCTCATACAGAAGCTGTTTTTGTAGAACCTGCTGGAGGAAAGCGACAATGCTGACCTGACCCTGAACCACCCCATGTTAAAGTTGCTTAGCTAGACAGGAGATGATGAAATCAAATTGATACAATTATGTGTAGAGGCTAAATGTACTTTTCCAGGACTTGAACAATGAGAGCACTGACTGAAGAGGAAATAGGGAAATAAAATTTGTTAAACGCTTTGAATTGTGGTTATTCATGAAATGATGGTAATAATTGTTTTATTGACTAATGATTCTCTTAGTGGCTACTGATTGATTACATTGATTATTGATGCCACTGGTCACCACTTGATTAGGATACTCCATGCGATCCAAAAGGTTCATCGACGTATACGCGTCCCCTTGTAAGTTTACTTATTAAGAACCAGGCGCGTCAGCACATACTTAACCTTTTTTAGCTTTAGACAAATACTTTGTTTTAAAAATATTTTCCTCTACTTGTTTTGGCTTTCTTTTTCCTCCTCATCATACATTGACCAAAATTCATCATCTGAATTGACCTAATTTCTCCTGTTGCCAAATAGATTGCAATCTACTTTACTTAGATGCATATTCCTTTTGGCACCCATTGCCTCATCTCCCTAGTACCTCTTCACTGTTATCTTCCTCAGCCATATTTCTTTTGATATCTTTTTATCCCTCTGCCTTCAGAAAACCACCTTACACACATACCTCAATCTCTGTCCCTTTCTTAAACTTGCACTGACCTTAAACTATGATAAACACGTTGCAAAGAGCGGCAACAATGTGTCTCTGTAAATTGACCGTTTAATTTGTTACTCGCTTCTTTGCTCCACACAATAAATCTGCCTAAACCAGAATGTTCACCATGATCTTGTGGTACATGCACGACTTGCAAACTGCACATCTTCAAATGACAAAATTAGACATAATCCTTGGCACTCGGATGTCGTTACTTAAAGAGCATGCTTAAATCTGCCAGCAGCTGACCTGTTCACACAACTTCTGTCCCGCGGCTCTCCCTGAGCTTCAAGAAAGAGTCCATTTGACTGAAATCTGCAGGTTAGCAGACGCTCTCAAACACATCCCCTCATACGATGGTCGTAAGATAATCAAAACCGCCTGCCTACATGTAGATGCTAAATATCCTGCCCTCCAGCTTGTGAAACAATGAAAAACAACTTCCTCCAGCAATCGATTCTCCTTATGGATTTTCGGCCCCCAGTTTCTAATTTTCAGCAACATATGCACACCAGTGCTTAATTTGTGACAAGGTAAGTCCCAGGGCCCTAGTCAGGAGGCAACTGCAGCTTGCAGTAGCCCATTGCCCGTACCAGTGCCACAAATTATAGTATCTGCACAAATAATAACCATAAAACTGCTGCAAGTGTGGCTATTTGAGGCCCCAAAGCAATAAGAATGGCTTCGGCTGCAGGTGTTGGCTGGTTTTAATGTATATTGAATTAAGAAATAACTGTTGTTCTACTCACCTCTAAATCACACAAACGGCCCACCGTGTGGCACACTGTCATAAGTGCCTGTGTTGACAATTAACTGCTGGTGACAAGCACCGGAAACCACTAGCTCAAATTAAGCACTAAAAATCATCCATCACCTTCTACCCATCCATGTCCAATGTTTCGAAAATCAGAAACTGATACCTCATAAGTAAACACCCTGATACTAAATTAACAATCATATGAACATCACAGTTCTCTTCACGGTAAACTACTAAAATCATTAAATAAACCCATGCTTAACCCTCTGTTAGCTTGGAACAAAGCGGTCAGGCTTAATTTAGAAGCAGTGTGTAAAATATTTATGTAGCACTCAAACAGTAAAAAAAAGTGAGAACACAATACTAGAAAAATTACATAAAATTTTTGAAACTATAGAATATTTTAATAAATAAAATTACACCAAAACGACAAAAACCTAATAAGGAGAACCAGGAATATGAACCTTTTTAATGCTTGAATTAAAAATAGCACCAAAAACCACAAAGCACCAGCTTATGTCATCTGGTCGTATTAGACCGGGTCAAAGTCAAAATTTAAGGCCTACCGTGATGGAGCTCAGATCAGATCTGATAAAGGGACCAGGTTAATATTAGTGAAAGTTTACCTTTGAAATTGTTATGGAGAAAAAGTGGTCGTCAGCAGGGCAAGCTTGATCAGAAGCGATGCTCAACAGCAGTGGGTTGCCGAGCAGCAGAGTCCTGGTGCAGTCGCAGACAAAGGCTGGAAAGCTCTGAGCAGGTAAAGTCCAAAGTCTGTGCCCCAGGAGGTATCAGAATAGATGAGATGCTGCTCGGCATCTGTACCGTTTGTTTGGACTTCAAAACTTCTATGAAACTCATAACTCTTTCAGTGGAACAAACTAGCAAGCTGAAGCTAGCTGCTGATTCGACAACTGCAGCTTCAATGGCAATCCAGGTCTCCGTTCTCCAGGCAGAAAGTTGCCAAAAGGTTTTTAAGTCCCAGTTCTTGCAGTTTGTGGATAGAAGGGATACAATAGGACATGGGGGCACCACCTGTGGGTTAGGATATTCTCCACTAGTGGCTAGCACCAGGGTATAAGGAAGGTCCATTTGGTGCTGCTTAGCTGGGCAGTTGCAGGAAAATGGATCTCATGCCCATGTCAGGCTAGGAGTGTTACTATCCTGTTCACCCTCTCTAGATGTTCAGTCAAATCATCACCTTTAATGTAGATATCATTAATATATGGCATTATCTCTGGATCTTCCCGTAAGACCTCTATTATTCCTGCTGCAATAAGCCAGGGATATTTTTATACCCCTAAAGTAATCTCATATGGGTGAATTGAAATCTGGCGAATGAAGTCATTAGATACTGTGATCCAGGAAATATATTTTGGCTCCAGAAACTACCTAGTAGATTTTGTATTTTTTCCCTAACCAAATTTGTCAGCAGTCCAGTGCTGTGAGCAGTTTACATTTGTGAGTGGTGCACTTAAATTCCTAGAGTCTAAAACTATTCCATAGGAATTATCTGGCTTCAATACCAGAAAAAGAAGAGTTTCCATGTTTGAATGACGAGGCACTGTTACACTGTGATACAGTAATTGGTCTAAAACAGCTTTTATATTATGTCTAATCTATGGCTTTAAGGGATACTGAGCCTGACCCTGGCACTCACTCCTTATGAGAATCACATGTGGAACAGCGTCTTTGTGTCCTCCCACCTGAGAACTTCGAGTACTAAGGGGAAAACTTCTTGTGCTACCGCCTCACCTCAAGGTACACCCCTTATAAATAATGGAGACCAGCCATCCTCCACAAGAAATATGTCATAGAGGTTTGATATTTGAGACTTTTGTGCACTATATCTTTCTCAATTTGTATTTCTACATCATAAACTCTGTATGGAGATGTTAAATGTCGTCCCTCCCTTGCTTCAACCTGTATGTCTTCTTTGGTTGGAGTTAACACCAGATGGCCAGTCGTGGCCAACTACTAACACTTCTGCTGTGTTATTTAGAAGCGCTACTGTCCAAGTTCTGTTCTGCGGAAGTGCCCATCATTTCCAAGACATGCTTTTTCACTAAACCAGCAACTTTTTTTTGTTCTTCATATGAGTTCTTGAGTCCAACCCTTTCTCTTCTTTCTTCACACTATCTTCAACTTAATGCACTGGCTCATGTATTCCATCCTTTCTGCAATAGTCAGCCTGTCCACGCCCTTTTTGTCCTTTTACTGTCCCCTGAAGCCCCCAAAGTACAGGAAAAATGAATGTCAGAAAACTGATATTGATCCATTTCTCTAATTTTGTAACAGGCCCTTAAATGATATCCACTCATGTCCCAGAGATCCAGTCCAGGTTTTCTGTTTTGCTTTCTATTTTTTCTTAATCTTCAGCGTAACCTCTCTCTTACTGGAGTCCTCAGTTTCATTTTGACTTTAGAGTTGAGGTGTGAAATTCAGAAAACATTTTAGGCTGTTCCTGTTCACGATCTTGAATAGGAACTGCTGGCATACTGCCAGAACTGTGGCTTCTCCCAGAATGTTGCTCAGAACTATAGGGAAAATGGTTTTACAATTCCTTATCGTCTCGTCCTTAAATCAAGAAATAGTGCAGCTCCATGATCATTCTATCTTTATAACCTCCTGTAACACAGCTAATGAAGATATGCCATGTGTAGTAGTGTAAGTACTTACAAAGATTGTTTCTCCATGTAGATTTCAACTCTCCTGCTGGTACCATACCAAATGCAACCACATAATCAGCGCTCTGTGTTTATCCTGGGATGTCGTGTGAAGATAGACCACGTCCAATTGATTCGTTTTACAAGCAATTTAAAATAGAATATCATCTTGCTTTGCCCTTGATAACATTTATAGTCTGCGGAATATCTGCCTGCATTGCCAGATGCACTTGTGCAGGGTTGGTAACCATTGCCCCTGTCACAGTCACAGATGGGCACTTTTTTAATAGATGTTTAAAGTCTGGTGCGTGCAGATTTATTGCATCTAGATATGTTGAATACCCAGTCAATACGAGCAGGTTTGTAATTAACAGCTATTGCAAAAGCTCTCCATGTCGAGATCTACAGGATCAAACCTCACCATGACTGAAATGTTTCAAAGGGGTATGAAGCATGTACATTTACAACAAAATGTAACCTACCCTCTTTGTAAGGAAAACCAGGACCCAAGCTATTGTATAACAGATCCAAAACTGAAATCGAAATAGGGATTTTACCTTTTACCAGTCAAGTGCCTGAGAAACCCTCATCAGTGAGGGAGCACCTCTTTGAACTGAGGGAAGAGATCAATATTGCAATAGAAATCTCTGCTATTAGTAGTAATTTTTAAAATCTTGCATGTCTCATTCAGGATTACACAAATATCGGCCATACGATGTGTGGCAGTGATAACTTTCCTGTAATCTTTCGACAATACGGCCCGAGATTCAGATTTTCTATGCCCTCTGGCAGTGTATAGAGTATATATCAGAATGGTCAATAATATGGTCAATATACAATCAGGAGACAGAGAGCCTAAAGGACTGTAACCATAGAAACCCAATGAGCATTACATGTGAAATGTGAGTAATAGGGAACAGTCACTTTGATGAGACTGAGTACTTGTGGGCTACAAACCACTTTTTATCATGGCTAGACAGACACAAGAATTGAAACTAGAAATGTACCTTATGATTTGAATAAAATTAAAAACCTATCGAAGTGCACATAATATGTATAGTGGTTCTATAAGGACAAACACGATAGTGACGATATTGGTGAATAAACAGAAGCTAAAAATATTGCAACATTATAACAATAATTCACAATATCTCTCTATCGTCTCTCCAACCCTCCCCTTTCTCAGTCCCTAACACCAAAAAGACCCTGTGAGGTTTATTAGATGGCCTTGGTCTCACTCACATACCTTAGTAGAGCAGAGTTATTTTTCAGTAAAATGGCAGCTGTTGTAGCAGTCTTTTGTCTTAGCTGCTTCGTTGTCTCCTGGAAGGGTGGTAAGCCTTCCTTTAAACTTAAGAAAGGAAGAGGTGTTCTCATAAAGACTTCTAGTTGCAGGTTCTTTACCTGCGTATTTACCCCAGGCATCAGACTGAATCCAGAGAATTTTATGAGCAGTACCCCTGTGCACCGTTAGGTGGTGTTGGTCATCTCAGCATCCGACGTCCTTATCGTCCACGGCGGATATCATGCTGCGGGTCCCGGGTGCATTGACATGAGTTCCTTTCTTTCCAGCCAGCTAGTGCCGATCTGAGGAGAGCTACCCCTCAGTCAATTTTTGCCTGGCCTTTTTAGACTTTGCTGAATTTTTTTGGTTGGTTTTTAACTCTTGGTGCATTGAGGATGTCATTAAGCACGACCAGATTTAAGCCCTGCGGTTCCTGTCTTTGGACGGTGTCTATGATGGCTCTGCAACTTGTGTGTCCTTGGTGCCTGGAGCGCGACCATGACCTGAAGTTGTGCTCCAAGTGTTGGGCCGTGCATCAGAAGGCTTTGAGGGAGTGATGTCTGAAGCTGATGGTGGACCAAAGCTTGATTCCACGTAAGTCGAGGTCCCAGTCATCGCTGTCCCACTCCAAGTCCTCAGGGCTATCGGGTAAGATTACTTCAACTTCTCCTTGTCCGTTGGCCAACGAGACGAGGGAGCATTCGCGCTCTAGGCTTTGTTTCAGGGAACCTGCACATAGGCTGATGCAGCACTTCCCCAAATTGTTGGGAGCTGGAGCGTCCCCTGCCCAACTCCAAGAGTTTTAAAAGGCCATGCGCCTAATTTTTGGGCATCTTGACACCGCTGGACCACCTTCAGGCCCTGCAGATTTTGGTTCTGCGACGGCAGCTTCAGCCTCACCACCGAGGGGCATCCATTGATCCAGTCCCAAATCTGCACCGACATTGGTCATAGCACCCCAACTCTCTCTGATGCCAGTGCCAATACTCCCCACACCGCCTGCACCCAGAGGCGGTGCCACACCCATTCTCATTTTTGATTCCAACACGGAGTTAGATGGGTGTCGTATGACACAGATTCCGACGCTGGCAGGAGCCTTGGCTCCTATGTTGGACCCTGAGCCCCTTTCTTTCGGTGAGCTATGAGAGGGGGCGCTGAACCCTTTAGAATACCAGCTCCAAGACCCTATAGACTGGCACAAAGAGTTGGGTAAAGCCAGCAGACTAGATACTTCTCCAGATATTGGCAAGCTTTCTTCCCCTACTGTGGCTATGGAGGAGGGAGCTTCCTATTCCATGGTGGTGAGAAAAGCAGCTGAGATATTTGACCTTGAGTTGCCTTCAGTGGCTGTTAGGACTAACCTCCTGACCGAGGTGCTTCAACCTGAAGCTTCCTCCTCAGAACCCATGCTCCCCTTTAATGAAGCCCTCACAGATGTCCTACTGGGTACCTGGTCGAAACCCAGCACAGGGGCTTCTGTGAACAGGACAATTGCCCACCGCCATCGCCTCAGTCCAGGGGGACCCAAGCTTTCTGACACAACACCCCAGGGCACGATCCCTTGTACATCCATGGATAGGGAATCCAAAAGGTTGTGCACATTTGGGAAGAAGTTTTTTTCTTGCACCAGCCTAGCATTGTGGTCCATGAACTCTGCATGCCTTTTGGGCCGTTACTCCCACATTCTGTGGGATAAGGTTAGGCAAGTGCTGCTGCACTCTGTCAGGCAGTTGATGATGGTGTTTCTCTCAGTGCTTCACTACTCCTCCCTGTGCTTATAGGAATATATTTGTTTGTTTATATGGATACACACCCCAAGGACTACATATCAGTCATTCCTGGGCAGTAACAGTAAAGTCTCCATGGGCAGGAGATATTTTAAACAGGAGAACTGTTGTTTCACAAACTGTGGCCACCAGGACTGGCCACTGCTAATACTTATGTAACCTTGAACCTTAAGTCTTTTTTGTATAAGAAAACAAAAAAAGACTACAAATAGACGCTATGACGAGTCCAGATTTGGCCACGGTGGAAAGATGCTAGACAATTGAAATAATGTACATCAAGTGGGTTTTTTGCATAATTGTATAATACATTTTGATCACACTACAAATATATGTAATTTGGAGTCCTCGCACTTAAGTGAAGATAGCCTGAATATGGGCTAAGGTAGGCCACAGGCCTCATGTAAATGTTGGATTTCCAGAGGGGCTAGCTTGGCCTTTTATCATCCAGGGTGATACCACCTGAGCCTTTGAATGATATAGCACACCATCACTGCATGGAAGAGACCAGCCGTCACTGAACAAACACACTGAGCCAGTTAGTGAGAACTTTCAAAACCCAGCTGAAGGGGTGCCACAGCTTCAGATAACACCATACAGAAGGCAAAAGTATGCAAAACAAATGGAGGGAAGATAATATATATGTTTTATCTTGTGTCTGTCTCTTGGTCCTTTCCTTGTCCTGGAGTCATGTCCTGTCATGGTTTTGTGTGTTATGCTACGTGGTTCCTCAGGATTTTGTATGCCAGCTGAAAACAGGAGAAGATACTCAGAGAGTGAGGTGATAGATTCACACTGCTGATGGGACAATGACATGCATGACTGATCCCTACCTTCTTTTCTTATTTACAAGGTAATAAATGCTTCAACACGTGTATTTGCCTGCCTCATGTGCTGTGCATCTGTGTCTTCTATTCAGATGACCTAGTATCAGGGCCACTGGAGTTATGTAGCAAATGGCGGGCAAAAGTATGTGGCAGATGTGCCTGAATTATGTGGCTAGAAGCTACACATTATGCTGCTTAATGCTGCACATTCAGTGGCAACATTATTTTCCTGTCTTGTCATTTAACACACATTAACACGGTCTGAGCAAAAATGTCTTCTTATTAGTACCAGTTAAATGGATGACCAGAAGAGTCAGCAACTAAAAAGTGATCAGATGACCTCTGCAGAATATGCTAGTCACAGAACTGCATAATTCAAGTGGCCCTTCCTCTTACTAACATGCACCAAGAGGAGACATTGCATGCTTCATGTGGGCTACATAAAAGATCGTTATAATTTTATTGTTATTGCATTAGTTGTGTGATGGGGTTATGAAAAGGAATGCTTCTTTACAACTACACTACATATACACGATGCAGTCTAGGTTTCCAACACAGGAGTTAACATTTTCTCTAAAGTAATACATGATTCTTATTTATGACTTGTGAGGCACTGAGAATTTGTGGCTGGCTCGACATCTATTTATGCTTCACAGACTTGGACACATCCGCTCTCGACATCACCACAACATTGATCTGTTTCAGAGCAGTGGTTCACAGCATCTTCAATACACACAAATATTCCTGTCAAATGACGAGACCATTTCTGGGCACCTTCTTTGACTTAAAGAGAGGTCAGACCTGAGTCACTGCCTGAGAGGGACATGACTGTCATAGCTTATTCTCATTGTGTGTTCAATGACTACACACCAGAATTACACTAATGCTGTATGTATTTGTAGCATTTGGGGATGCACAAGTTCCCCTTAAGAGGGTATATGGTCTAAGCAAGCCCTGTGGTATAAGGAAGGAAGGTGCTTTATGAAGTCACCTGGTGGTTAGTTGAAATTATTGCCAATTTACCCTAAAAACCTATAGGGGGGCTGCTCCATTGGCACAGTTCTAGTTTGGCAGAGGAGCTGAAAATTCCCCCGCTCCATGGCCCAGGTGTTACAACAGAATGTTCATTGAATGGCTGGGCCACATTAATTCTCGCATGGTTTGTCCCAGCCTGCAATGGCACGGACAAGCTAAAAACGATGGAGCGAAATGTGTGCCACCATATTTCAGAATATTGTATTCAAAATTACAATTCACACAGAGCTGCTTGCCACCTGGAAAAGCTCAGTGTGATATCTCATTTACGGCTGTGCTAAACAACCAAACTGAGTCAAACCCAGAAAGGGGACGAAGCATCAGCGGGATGTAACACAAGGCACCACGACTGTGGTATCCAGTGACGTGGAGAGTGGCAAGCATTGGCTGGATCAATGTCCACATCCTGTTCTGCAGGTATGTTTTGAATGCAGACCTTTTCCCAGCACCTAATTGGGTACAATGAGATTTAATCGCCAAATTATTTTACGGAGAGCAAGAAGTTGGGCTTATGTGCCCAATAGCACTCATTATCAGATTCACAGTCATTTACACATATAGGTTCAACTTACTTGTGTAAATGGCTTGATTTACAAAAGTGGAATATGAATTTGAGCTTATAATTCAATTTACACACACATAATATAACACCTGTGTTATGCAACATTAGATTGGCGTAAATCTGCTCTCATGGATGTGGAGTGTGCATTCCACGGTGGGGATGCCACACAGAGAGTTTGTGAACACTGACAAATGTATGAATTGGTAACGTCTCACAAACATTCTCAGCCTGGAAACGTTTAGAGACATACTGTTGTTACAGACATGAGGAAATAATTTCTCAGTAACATAATAAGGGGAAACATCCCTAAGATTTGTGGAGTTGTAGGAGACGTGGGTTCTCCACCGTGAAAAACATTTTCTCTGTGGAAAATGGGGGAACAAGTTAGAAAAGGTAAATGTTTTAGCAATCATTTTTTTCTCATGTGAAATAGTTTTCCATGAGCAGTTATGTATGTGTAGCTGCTTACGATTTGAGTACTTCAGAAAAGTTGTGACTGTTGCAGGCTCCCAGGATTACTTCTGGAATTGTTTGAGAATTTTAAAATCAAAATCGAAAATTCTCCCCCTTAATGTAGGAGTAAACTTAAGACTGTAATTTTTCTTAGTGTATGTGTCCCTTTGTGTCTGGGGAAAAAAAACATGCACACAAGGGTAGAACACACCTGGAGGAGCCAGGACTCCAGGCAGGGTGGAAGCCCAAGGCCACCTCCTCCTTGTGAATATTTGTTACTGTTTGGTTCTGTAATTTTAACATGCCATAAATTGAAGTTGGTGATTTGTGGTCAGGCAGTCTTTGTTTTCTCCTGTACACAGAAGTTTGGCCTAATTTGCTAGTTGCATGTCTTTGCATTCGGAAACAGTTACCTGGGTCTCGGGTTGCCAAGCCATGTCTGCTTCATAGCATCTTCTGGCTGAATTACTTTTCACGTCATATTTCATATGGGCCTACAGTACTTTCTTTTTAAATATTTTGAACACTGGATTTTTCAGGTTGCTGGAAATGCTTTCTTTGGGCCTCTGTCATCATTCCTCTCACTCAGAAAGGAGAGACTTCGATGACCTCACGCGCTGATAGAGTGAGTGGCCTATTTGTAGAACACGAGGTGACACAGGAAGCAGTGCACTGCACAGCAGCTTTTTTATTTAATTTGTATGTTGCAGTTCTTAAGTGCTATATACATATTATAGGTAAAGTTGGGGTTATTAGAACATTTTATTGCATGCCATTACAGAACATGCTATTCATTGAAGGACTCGGAAGGCAGGATCCATGCCAGGCTTGCAGGGCCTTGCAGAGTAACCACTGTGTAAATAGGATTCATATACATTTATTTTACGTAATTAATCTTATGTGGGTATCAAGAAACTCGCACATGGTTCTGGACCTACCTTGGATCCCCAAGAAAAACATACATCTGAATCTTTTATAGCCTAAATAAATGCCAGTGAATCAGCCATGTAGGAACCTCACTGGGCACCACTAGTCCAGGCGAAAAAACACTACATCGTCCAAATCCAGGCTTCCCGCTCTACTCTAAGAGATCCAGATGGCAAGGCCAAGAATTCAAATTTTGAGTAGCCAATCCAACAGAGATAATACTCACTTTAAAATCATCAGTCAGTGTACAAATGTATGCTCCGAAAAAGCACCATCAAGGCCCAGACGATTCAGGTATATGTATCTGTTCTACAGAGTCTAGTCCTGGGCCGAGGGCTGTCATGAGACTATTAACCCAAGAAAGTGCTTTAAGTGAATACAGAGTACCAGCCCATCTGTATTTCCATTTAAAACACTTACCCAAGGTCACAGATGTTGCACCTTTGGAACCGATCCTGTTGGCCCATCTACCACTGAAGCTCTGTTTCACCAATCTGCACACATTTGAAGCCGCCTGTTTAGTTAAGCTGCCTCTTCTGTCATTTTCTTTGTATTCAGTCAATGTTTTTTAAAGTTAGGCTGGTGTTACCAATGTAGAGGAATAATTCCTTTAAATGTTTAACACACAGAAATATATAGCTGCCCCCTTTCTGTGCTCCTAACTCTTGACTCCCTTCATTCTCCGGGTTAAGTGCCATAAAGGTGCCTCTTTGTGGCTTCTTTGGTGCTATAAAAGTTTAGGTAAACACATTAGAAAGGGTTGCATCTCTAGGGTATCACAGCCAGTCTGTACCAATGAGGCAAAAACACTCCAGAGATGGTGGCCTTGTTGTGTCCTCTCTCCTGTAGTGACAGGCCTGGGAGGAATGCTGTGCACCTGGCATACATCCCCTACACTCCAAACCAAAACACATAGGTAAACAACATTGTCATTTACAAAACCAATAGATCCAACTCTCAGAAATGCAAGACCTATTGCATTGTAAATGCTTGTTGTTATTGCTGCAGCCTGCTCTCAGCACTGCGGTTTGGTTAGTTACACCACAGCAAGTCTGAGGGCCATGGCACAGCTTATCCAGAGGTTGCAGCCTCTCATGCTGTCAGGCTTCCTTTAGCAATGACATGCAGGTCTGCCTTTAAAGGCGAATATAGCTCCATTCAGCAGCACCACATCTTCCTCTTGTGTCGTCAGTGGCAGCAGCACCCTCCTGCAGCAGCTGGTGCGTACATGTCTGAACTTTGAGTTAGTAACGTTTTTTGCAGTACAGTTCTAAATCTGAACCGTTCAAAGAGATCAGGAAACCCACTCATGTTAAGGGTTGCTCCTGGCTTTGTTACCAATAGAGTCCTCTTTCTCAGGCTGTGCCTCATGCCAGAAACACACTGGGCTTCTCATGAGCAGTCTCTCCTTCTGCAGGGCCTGAGCACTCCTTAAATCTCTCAGCATGCAGGCTTCTAGTCAAACCAAAATAATGTGACCCTTAAAAATCTAGCTAAGAATAATTTCCAACTTAGTTTGAGGGGAGAAGAAAAGAGGCAGGTAAAAGGATCTGTAGAACCTTTAGGCCTTCTACAGGCAAAAGAAGGCCTTAGACTACACTAATGCACTAATGATATATACTTTTATCCAAAGAAAAACTTTCAGGATCCATGCCTGCCAATGGGAACACACTTCTAACCCGATTACAAAATGCCCCAGACCTCTAGTTCGTCCCAAAAAGGCTCATGACCCATATATTCATAAACTATTGAGGCGAAGCACAAGCTAGATCTATCAGTTTGAGGCAACATCCCCTATGTCCTAAATCTCATGTATAACAATATTGCCAGTTGGGATTAATAATGAAAGTTGTACATGCAAGGATACAATATTTTTTATAAACGATATTTAGAACACAATATTAATGCAGAAGATATTACTGTAGTTGATAATCTAACATACATATCAGGGGTAAACTTGTTCCCTTGTAATTTTTAGAAACTGTGTGGAATGTACCATTACCAAATAATGCATCAGTATCGGACTCTTTCAAATATCTACCCTACTTCCAACTAAAAATACTGTGCTAAGGGTGTAGGGAGATCTTCAAGTAGATCAAAACCAAAACATGTTGCTTGTGTTATTTTGGTTTTATATGTTTTATTATCTCTTCACAGAATAAAGCATGAATACTAACAGCATAATTAATGTTCCTGGCCCCCACCCCATGCCCCAGATATATAACAATAAACCAGGAAAAGATGATAATGGCCTCAGCTCAAGGATACCTCACAGAGGAGTGCTGTCTGCACCATGATGTGTTGTTTGGGAAGGCAGCAATGGCTGTACCTGACTCCCAGAAAAAGAAGATATGTCAGGAAATACAGGCAAAAATAAATGCAATGGGAGCCAGGCACTGCTCAATTGATGAAAGATGTAAGAGGTGGTATGCCCTCAGGCCACGGACCAAAATAAAAAAGGTTGTGGAGCGACTGAAGGAGTCACGTGGAACAGGTGGCAGACCATCCACAGTACCACCACCCATATCAATTGAGAACATGGTAGAGACCACACTGGAGCCGGAGGCTGTTGTGGAAATCTGGGGCATTGACAGTTCAGCACCAGGGACTTCAAAAAGTAAGAGGCACTATATTATCTATTCACAGATCTCAGGGCACAACTCCATGCACACAACCACAGGTTCAAAAAGCATGCATCATTCGAAAATGCTCAAGATTATAGGTCAAGTGCAAGTATAGTGCATTATGGGTAATGTAGTCAGCTCAGGAATACAATAGACTTTATTGCGCAAAACATCATACAGGTATTCACAATGTGTCACATATGTCCCACACATCTCCCTCACGTACCTATTGTGGACCCCAGTGTAGAGTGAGTGGATGATGGCAGCAGAAGAGCCAGTCCCCATTGACACAGAATACGGCAAGTTCCCACCCCACTTTTTGCAGAGAGTGTTCGAAGAGCCTACAGAAATGGACAACAAGGATGAACCTCTGCCTCCTAGTCCCAAAACACAGCCAACTTAGAGTCAACCACAGCGAGTTGCATGGCGTGGGTGCAGAAGATGTTGTGTGGTGCGTGATGCTGGTGAGGAGAATGGCAGCGCATAATTGTTTATGGGTCTCGAGGCATCCCTTCTGAACAGTCAACACCTGCAAAACAAACAGTTGTGCATGATAAACAGAGACCTATATCATATGCAGCAGACCTTGACACAGGGCTTTAACAGTATGGGAATACACATGGCCACCATGAATGGCAACATAGTCTGCCTCAACACTGCCATTCAGAACCTATGTAGGTAAATGGTGATGGACTGTGCTGCTGCATAGAGGGATCGCTTGAGTCAATCCAATAGGCCATTTGGCCACAAAAAATACCATGCCTTGTGCGACGCACTGTCACACTCCAGGTGGATTTGGAACATTTTGCTGGTGATGTGCCCAGGGGAGTAGGCTGCATTACCTCAGCTGGTGAGCTGCTACAGACCTCCTAGTCAGCAAGAGGCAAATGGAGACAGCCCTCACGATGGTGAGGAGATATCAAGCGTGAGCAGCGTATCCACCACTGATGCATGTCTCCTGGGGTGTAGCAGCGGCGGCCACACATCTGGAGGTCACCTAGGCACAGGCAATGGTGCTCGTAGCCGTAGGAGGGTGTGATGGACAAATATTTGGAATTTTGCTTTGCACATGGCTATAATGTGTTGGGTGATGTAACCTCAAATCCTTGATTATTTGTCTACTTGTCACTTGATATATATATATGTTGCATGTAATGTTGGGCAGAAGGACTACCTGAGATTAAAGGATATTTTGATAACTTGGCTATGCATGTTTATTATTTGTGAGGGCGGTGTCATTCATCATTTACCTTGCAAAGTAATGGGTTGCAATGTGATCCCATTGCTGTTTCCCCTCCACTGTTCTGCTGCTATCCCCAGGCTATCATAGAGGTGGCTCTTGCTCCTCATCCTCTTAATCAGTGTGATCTATGTTGAGATGTAGCCCATGCCTGGTTATAATGGTATGTAAGATGGCACAGGTAGCCACAATTTTGCATGCAATCTCAGGAGCATACTGGAGTGCACCTGTACCTTTGTGCAGGCAACAAAATTCCGATTTCTACATAGCACAGGTCTTTTCAATGATGGCTCTGGGGCACCGATGTGCTTTGTTGTCACCTCTCATTCTGATCTGCGGGGGGCTAGTACCCAAGGCCTCATCCCACATGCACCGTCACCTGTGGCCAAAAAATGTAGTTGTGAGCATGGCATTACCTAGTTATGCACAGACACATATATGCAATTTAGGTTTACAGCCACACATCACCTAATAAATATCCATCATCAAACTCCCCACATTCTAGGTGTTGGTGTATTCCACTGTGCCTGAAGATATGTGTCATGTGTGCTCCCTGGGTATTTAACTGCTATATCTGTGATGACATAGGGGCATTGCATACCACCTGGATGTTCAGTGAATGAATACTTTTCCTATTGGGGAACACATATTCTAGATATGCAGGAGGACAGATGGGCACATGTGTCACATCCACACATCCTAATACTCGGGGGAAGTTGGCTATCCTGTAAAAGTTCAGTTTGGTGCTGTATGTTTCCCCAGCATCCCGGGGAAGGTGAATGTAGTTGGACATGTGTGACAGCATGGCATCTAAGGACCGCCTGAAGAAGCGGGACACCCCACCAGTAACAGCAATCACCCCTTGGTAGCTACCTGAGGCCAAAAGGTGCAGTGAGCACAGCGCTTGCACATGTGTGGGGATGGAGCAGCTGCGCAGGGTACGCCTTTCTATCTGCGGTGTGAGAGATTCTATCTGCTCTACAATCACTGTGCTACTCAGCCTGTATTTCTCATACAGTTCTTCCTCTGTTTGTTGGAATATGGACTGCCTGGTTCTGTATATCCTCTCCTGTTTCCACCTCCCTCCTCCTCTGCTGGGCAGTCTGGAATCGCCTCCTCAGTGCAATCACGTAGAGTGCAGTCATTGTGGAAAACCCTGATGCATTCTGGGGCTTATTTTATAGTTTGAATTTGCTTACCATCTGAATGGAATCAGTGCTAATCTTCATGTGCAAACTGGCCTTTTTGCGCTTAGTCGCTAATTGTGACTGCACCGTACATATGGTTTGTGAGTTGCAAACTGCGATTTCCTATTTGCAAGTCACAAAATCCAGTTGCAATATATTGCAAGTCAGTAATTGGTTGCATCGATATTTAAGATTAGTGAATGGCATTTGTACATACCAAAATTCTATTTTCGCTATTGCACCTAGGTTTGCAACCAAATACCAATTCACAAAAAACACGTACATGTGGCCCCTAGTGGTCGGAGGTTGCTGTTGGACCCAGGGATCAGTATGCCTTCTCCTCCTGAGGGATCCTGAGCACCATCTTCAAACTTTCACAGCTCCAGTTCAGCTAGGGCTCTCATGAAGTGAGCACAACTAGAACTACTGGCGCTCGCCAGGCTGCTCGGGCTCTGACCATACACAACAGGCCTTTCAGGATTGCCACCACCAGTCAATGCCTCAGTTCAACTTCACAGCAATGCGCTGCCCTAGTAATCAGCTGGCTGTGGTGATCAGAGAAGTCCCATCGTAGCTGCTATTGGAGGTACCACATCATAATCAGCATCCGCGGTGTCTACGCTCTGACAGCAAAATACCCCCCACGAGGATGCTCTAGCAGGGGGAGACTCAAGGCCACACAAGCGACACTACCATCATCCTGGTCTCCTGTATGGAGAAACTTAGAAACGTAAATTTTCAGTAAAAACATACAGGAAAAACAAGAGTGTCCGCCCTCTGAATGTGCCAGGCGTCTGTACCTCATCCCACAAAACTTTTTTTTTTCCATAAAGGTATTCCGCAATAAAGATGTTTGCCATTGTATGCTTAGAAAGAAAGACAAGAGTAACATTTTCATTCTTTTAGTTATAGAAATATGAACCTGGACCAAATTTGAATTTGTCAGGTGCTTTAATATATCAGAATTTGGCAATAAATTCAGCTGAACTGCACCCATTTAGAATTTAATACGGAAACACAAG
The DNA here is from genome assembly GCF_031143425.1 of Pleurodeles waltl. Taxonomy (NCBI): domain Eukaryota; kingdom Metazoa; phylum Chordata; class Amphibia; order Caudata; family Salamandridae; genus Pleurodeles; species Pleurodeles waltl. The sequence goes on from NC_090440.1 coordinate 274,896,023, forward strand.
ATACTAGGTTAATGCAAGATCTTGCATCACTTCAGTTAATGCAAGTCATTAAAACTATGACAAACTGCTGAGGCCATCTTTTGGATCCAGTTTTCTCTAATATTACAGATTTAACCACAGAAGATGCAACCCCCATTTTATGGTCAGATCATTATATAGTTCCTTTCTTACTAGATATCCCCAAAAGAGTGCACAAAGAGACTCCTTCTCCGAAATACACATGAACATAGTCCAAACTTGATGTTTTAAATGGACAAAGACTCAAGGAAACTGCTCCAGCCATGGAGGGAGATACCACATGTTAGACCTGACAGCCTTAGGGTGGTCACCCCTAACTTTTTGCCTGCCTCCCTCCACTTTTTGGACACTGTTTTTGCTGGCTTTTAGACTCTGCGCACTTTATCACTGCTAACCAGTGCTAAAGTGCATATGCTCTCTCCCTTTAAACATGGTAACCTTGAATCATACCTGATTGGACTATTTAATTTACTTATAAGTCCCTAGTAATGTGCACTATATGTGCCTAGGGCCTGTAGATTAAATGCTACTAGTGGGCCTGCAGCACTGGTTGTGCCACCCACTCAAGTAGCCCCTTACCTTGTCTCAGGCCTGCCATTGCAAGGCCTGTGTGTGCAGTTTCACTGTCACATCGACTTGGCATTTAAAAGTACTTGCCAAGCCTAAACCTCCCCTTTCTCCACATATAAGTCACCCCTAATATGTGCCCTAGGTAACCCGTAGAGCAGGGTGCTGTGTGGGTGAAAGGCAGGACATGTAACAGTGTAGTTTACATGTCCTGGTAGTGTAAAACTCCTAAATTCGTTTTTACACTTCTGTGAGGCCTGCTCCCTTCATAGGCTAACATTGGGGCTGCCCTCATACGGTATTGAAGTGGTAGCTACTGATCTGAAAGGAGTAGGCATGTCATATTTAGTATGGCAGAATGGTAATGCTGACTGGTGAAGTTGGATTTAATATTGCTATTCTAGAAACGCCACTTTTAGAAAGTGAGCATTTCTTTGCACTTAAATCTTTCTGTGCCTTACAATCCACGTCTGGCTGGGCTTGGTTGACAGCTCCTTGTGCATTCACTCAGACACACCCCAAACACAGGGTAATCAGCCTCACTTGCATACATCTGCATTTTGAATGGGTCTTCCTGGGCTGGGAGGGTGGAGGGCCTGCTCTCACACAAAGGACTGCCACACCCCCTACTGGGACCCTGGCAGACAGGATTGAACTGAAAGGGGACCTGGTGCACTTCTTAGCCACTCTTTAAAGTCTCCCCCACTTCAAAGGCACATTTGGGTATAAAACAGGGCCTCTGCCCTACCTCATCAGACACTTGCCGAAGAAGAAACCTGAACCAGAACCTGCATCCTGCCAAGAAGAACTGCCTGGCTGCCTAAAGGACTCACCTGACTGCTTTCTACAAAGGACTGCTGCCTTGCTGTTGCCCTGCTGCCTTGCTGAACTCTTGTCTGGCTGTGAAAGTGCTCTACAAGGGCTTGGATAGAGCTTGCCTGCTGTTCCCTGAAGTCTCAGGACCAAAACGACTTCTCTTTTTCATTTGGACTCTTTGTGCGCCGAACATTTAGACGCACAGCTTGTTCCGCGGCGAGAAAAACGCCGCACACCAACGCTGACCGACGCGACGCCTTCGGGGTGGCCGGAACTTCGACGCACGGCCTCGCAAGGACAACACCGCCTGACTTCCAGAGGGAGAATCGACACAACGCCTGCCGTGAGAGCGAAACTTCGACGCACAGCCCCGCGGAACGACGTGCAGCCGGAAAACAAGCAGGAGAATCCACGCACAGACCCGGGACATCTGGTAATCCCCACGGCTCATAGAAAGAGACGGGAAACGACTCACGACTTCCCTGCGTGAAAAATAACGACACAAGTCTGTGTGTGCTGAGGAGAAATCGTCGCACACATCATTTTTCCACGTATCTCTTCTTCTGCGGCCCTTTGCAGAGATTTTCCACTCCAAACCAGGTACTTTGTGCTTGAAAGAGACTTTGATTTTTAAAGACACTTGATATCACTTTCCAGTAATATCCCTACAATTTTGCATTGCATCTTTATTCGTGTTGACCTACAATTATCCTGACAAATATTATATATTTTTCTAAACACTGTTTGGTGTATTTTTGTGGTGCTACTTATTGCACAAATACTTTACACATTGCCTTCTAAGTTAAGCCTGACTGCTCGTGCCAAGCTACCAGAGGGTGGGCACAGGATAATCTTGGATTGTGTGTGACTTACCCTGACTAGAGTGAGGGTTCTTGCTTGGACAGAGGATAACCTGACTGCCAACCAAAAACCCCATTTTTAACACCACAGAAATGTATAAAAACTTTGAGTGCTGGCTAGCGGAGTTGTCCAATCCCTTAGTCCCATGCAGACACAAAAGTCGAAGCAGATTAGCAGCTGGACTCCATGGTATACACCCGTGCTTGTGGAACTAAAGGAAGTGGCTAAGGGGCTGAAAAACGGAAAGAATCTGGAGAAAAGCATACCATATTATTAACAAAGTGATCTATAGGCAAACTACAAAAAGGTACCAACAAGCCACAAGAAGGGCCAGAACCTCTTATTTCGATATAAGAATTGAAAATGCCAACAATTCCTCTAAGGAGTTGTAGAGTAGTAAATAGCCTTATGAAATCACCCACCAGTATAACGGGTCTCCCCACTCTGCAGACTGGTGTGATGTGTTTGCTAATGCCTTTATTAATAAAATAAAACCTATCTTAAATTTCTTACCAAAAACTGCAGCATTGAGCCCCACCATCCCTAGAGACCTAATAATACAGCCCGATTAGATTAATTTTCCACCTTAAACAATGAAAACATTGAAGGGATTCTAGTCTCTATAAAATCAGCCTCACTGCTTCACCCAGCTCCACCAGATGTTTTGTTAATGTTTTGTTAATATCCTACCAATTTTATTGAGGATCCTTTACAAGTCCCTGATCAGCGGCAATGTTCCCCTTACTTGGAAACATATCATAGCCAAACCCTTACTTAAGAAGCCTTCTGTGGATCTGCTTCTGACAGAAAACTATAGGCTGATCCCCTTACTCCCCATAGCAAATTACGTTTTAGATAAATAGGACAATAAGCATCTTTTTAGGTTTTTAGAAAAGGATTCAATTCTTCATCCCACACAAACAGGATTCAAGCAGGGAAGCATCACTGAGACCGCTCTGCTAATAGCCACAGAAGAACCTTGGTACTGTGGTGGCTCAGCAGCTATGATTATGCTTGATTGCAGTGCAGCTTTTAACTCTGTCTCACATATTATTCTCATTAAAAGAAAGAGAGAAGCCGGTATCACAGATGCCGCCTTCAACTGGCTTGCAGCATTCCTAGAGAAAAGAAGCTTTCAGGTCTGGGATGAACTCTTCTTTTCTGACCACTTACCCCATCAACTGCGGCTTTTCATAGGGCTCTTCCCTAAGCCCCATGCTCTAATTTATACGTTCTCCCCCTGACAAAGATAGTGCAGGCACATTGTCTCATTCTAGTGTCAATGCGGCCGACACACAGCTTATTTTAGCTCTCATTCCAGAAACAGAGCAGACATCCTGTCAATTAAACTCATACCTTAATCAGATTATGGACTGGATGTTAGGCAGCAGCCTCAAACCTAATGGTGGGGAAACCAAGGTGTTGGTTGTCGGCAATAAGCTTTCAAAATGGAATGAACTAGCTTGGCCTGAATACCTAGGAGAGCGACCACAACCCTTCGAGGCACTACAAAGTCTAGGTTTCCGGATGAACAATAAATTGTCAATGGAAGTTCAAGCCAAGAAAATGTCAGCAGTATGCTTCAGACTTTTGAGAACTTTAAGAAAAGTCTTTCAATGGCTCCCACTGACATCAAGGAAAGTGGTCATACAGGGACTGATCAACTCTTGTCTTGATTATGGTCACTCCTTCTTTCTGGGAAGACCTAACTATATCATAAGACGACTGCCGGTTGTCCAGAAAGCGGCGGTACATACCGTTCTTAAACTCCTCAGACATCATTCTTCTGCCCCAGCCTTGGCTGCACTGTATTAGCTTCCCGTGCAAAAAAGGATCCACTTTAAAGTTCTATGCATGGCCCATCAGAAATGCATGGAAAAGGTCCCCTCCCTTATCTGGCAACTTGTAAGCCCCTACACCAATACGAGGCCATCACGATCCGTGACCCTAAAGCTGCTGACTGTACCTAAGGTCAGAAAAGAAAGGTGTGGTGGACGATCCTTTGCACATTTGACTGTCAAGTTATGGAATGGTCTCCCTGCCAATCTCAGAATGGATTTATCTGAAACCACTTTTAGGAAACTCCTAAATACATATCTCTTTTAGTTGTCTTGTCACTTATATTCCGGTTAGGAGCCAACAGACTTGTCTGCCTTAATGCCGCGAGGCCAGAATGGGTAGTCATGCACTATACAAAAACTCTTGAATAGAATAGAATCATTTTTTAAACTCCGTACTTGCACCTCTAGGCAAGCTGTTACCCACCTGGCTGAGTTGAGTTTCTATTCTTCCAGCTTGCCAGGGAACAAAGTTTTTAAACTTGGTGCTGTAGAATCTTAGTGGCACTGGGACTGAGGCCGGACACGGCCTGTATGAGCTTTAAAATTGTCTTTTTGCACAACGCTCATACACTTTATAGTGAAAGGTAAGGGACAAAATAAATAAGAAGCACCTTAAAGTCAAAATAGGTACTGTTGCACAATGCCAAGGTACTTTGGTGTATCACCCCGTTGTGAAAAAAGAAAAACCAACCATTCTCCCAGAAACTGAGATAAAACGCTCCCTTTCCACAGTCGGAAGATGGACTCCTAATGAGTACAATAAAAAGTGTGTCATAAACGGACAGTAAATGAATCACTCGTAACGTATTTACCTCAACTAAATATTCAACATTTAACATTTTTATCCACAAGTAGTAATTAGTATGTCTTTTAAATAATTTTCAGTTGAATGTCACTTGATATTACTGTATGACTCGTTAGTACTTTTTAGCTGTATGAAATGTTTTTATTAACTATACAATATACTTATTCTGATCTGGGGTTTAAGCTTTTCCTTGAATATTCCATCTTGCACTGAGATAGACCTCAGACACTGCGTGCAGCAAAATGAGACCTATGAGATGAAGATTTTCTGAAATAGCTGTATATCAACTGATACTGGTTCGACAAAATACGCAAGAAGCGTTCACGTACTACTTGAATGATAAACACCACCATTGTTGTCCAAGCAACAAATTAGATGTTTGTTCGAACTATTCAAACTAAGGCACTCATTTCAACTCTGGCGGTTGGTGACCACTAGGGGAAATGTGACGGTAGTACCGCCAACAGGCTGGCGGTACTACATTGCGTATTTTGACCGTGACGAAAGCGCCATGGTCATACCGCCGGGACTGGCGGAATACCGCCATGGTGTTCCCGGCGGTCTTAATCTGCCAGAGCAGCGCTGCCCTGCGGATTTCGACTTCCCTTACCGCCAGCCTTTCCATGGCAGTGAACGCCGCCATGGAAAGGCTGGCGGTAAGGGGACTCGGGGTGCCCTTGGGGGCCCCCAGGCACAGCCCCATCGCGTAATCCACTGCCCGAATTATGGGCAGTGGATTGCGCGACAGGTGCTGCTGCACCCACCGCACGGCCACATTGCCGCCGGCTCCATTAGGAGCCGGCTGCAATGTTACGGCCCAGCGGCGATGTCCAAATTTGCCCGGCGGGTTCCTGGCCGCATAGGCGGCCGACTGGCGGTCAAATATTGGTGGTTGGCCTCAGCCGACCGCCAATGTTGTAATGGGGCTCTAAATGTTATCAGTGCCACGTGTATTTGCTGGGAGCACACCTCTGTATACAGCCCCGTTGTATTGCTAACCTTTACTTTTATTCAATTCTATCCTTTATGAATGGAAGCTGAAAGTTTGTGCATCATTTGGCTGTCCTTTAGTTTAGAAGAATCTCATGCTCCAATAGTGCAGCTGTACAACTTGGTACTTTCCGGTGCAAAGTTCTTTTCAAGTGAATTTGAACATTACTCGTGCTGAACCCATTCATCGCAGGTGGTGCTGATGACATGAAGGTATAGAGAAGGATCCACGTTGTCCTCCCTTTCATTCTTGCCAACCAAAGGGCTTACTGATTCATGAGATGGATACAGATCGTGGAAAGATGTCCCTGGCTGTGGTGTGATCTGTAGACTTTGCGAAAGTGTCCCTCAACAACTATAAAGGATGGGCCAGAATATGCAGTTTGATGAAATCGACCAACTCCTGACTCTTCTTTAAATCTTTAAAAATGTCACATCCCTTCAACTGTGAAAACTATCAAGCATTGTGACTCAGATACACTACTCTGTGTGAAGAAATGATTTCCTAAGTCAGTTGTACACTTGTTGAACAGTGTTGGTTCAAGATTCCACAGACAAAACTAATCTTAAAGACCTATTGAGCTTCAAAACCATAAAACGCAGAATACAGAAGTGGCTCCTCCATTAGGGGGGAGGAGCGTTGCAGCCCCCTCCCGCTCAGCCCCCCCACCAGTAGCGGCAGATGCAAAACTTTTAAAACAAAACAGTAATAAACTTTGTTTATTATCGTTTTCTTTTAAAGGGGCGGAGCCACGGGGGTGACGAGCATTGAGAGGGAGTGCACAGCACTCCCCCTCACTGCGCATGTATGTTTGGCCTGCCATCTCAAGCTGGCCAAACCCACATGTGCAGTGTGCTCTCTCCAGCCTGGAACTGTGTTGCCGGGCTGGAGAGAGCCTGCAGGCTCCCAGTCTGCCTGGAACGGCTCTGGCTGGGCGCTCCCAGCCAATCCTGACGCTGCTCTGAGCAGCGTCAGGATTGGTCGCAGGGCAGGCTGGAAGCCTGAGCCTGCCTGCAGTGGCAGGAGCAAGAGGAGCGGCACAGCGGGGAGAAGGTAAGTGCTTTTTTAATTTAATAAATTGAATGTTTATTTACCTACCTGCCCTTCGGCACCCCGCGAGCCGCTCCTTGCAGGCTATGCATTGTGGATGGATACAGAAAAATTACACCCCGATACTGTAACTCATCCAGAACTTTTTTAAACATCTGTCTAAGCTTTTTGCTTCGCAGGGTACTGATGTTTGGATTGTTCTCATTGCGTAAATGCATGATGTGGTGGACTGAATCGTTACTTACTGTGAACATTTGTATATATTGGACAAGTGCCTTTACTGAGAAATTATTTTTGTTTCTTCACATATGAGAATGATGATTACAACAAGCCCTCAAGAAGCGGCATGATAGCCGTAAAAAATGTGTTGGCTTTTGCAGCTCTTTGCCAAAGGATAGGGATATCACAGATGTTTTGCCGAAGGATTACAGACTGGACATTTTAAGCTAATTATGAAAACTCTGCTTTTTGAAAGTTGTATCTGACAGGAATTTGATAAAATGATGGACTAAAGACTATTGTAGTTGAATGTATTTTGATTTTGAAATTAATGTAGAGCAAGTAGATCTTTGATATGTGATCTACTTTTAGCAATCTTTAACATTCTAGGGATTCAAAATTAGTAAATTAGTTATATGAAGATTATATTGAATTGATTTTTTGACTTTGTTATTGGTGAAGTTCCCCACATCCTGGTAGTCTATACTTACATGGTTTTGTGCCAAAGGGATTTTTGGCATATGGGTGGAGTGTGCAGGGCCTGAGAGTATTGATATCCCGGTATATAGCTTTATGATGGGCTTCTGTAGCTGCATTGGCACTGTTGCAACAGTACTATTTACATGGTGATCATATCTTTGGTAGTTGAGAATGGCAAATTATTTTTAGAAAAGTGAAGCACTAGCAGATTACCACTTTAAATCAAGAGGGAATGGCAGTAGAAACTGCAGTAATGAATCACCTAGAGGCTTGCAGAACTTATTCATCAAATTAGAAGGACTTGCTAAGAAAGAATCACAGAAATGGTGGAACATGACTACGTTAAAGACGTATTTGAAAGATGGCAGGATACGGGTTTACGTATGAAGATTCTTCCAGCAGTAAAGATCTAGATGAGACTCAAGCAGCAAAATGGGAAAGGAAATTATCTGAGAACTCTAAATGTTTAGTTCTTATGCTTTTAGAACAGGCTGAGAGTAAAATTGATTCACTCAGAATATAAATTGAGGACACTAACAGGCTATAGCTGATCTGAAATTGGCAGAGGGAACTAAAACAAATACATTATTTTGGAGGACGTACTGGAAAAGGAGCAAGAAGAGATCAAGGATAGGAAAAGGTCCACATTTATTTGTGATGAAAGGGATTACTCTTATGCCAGAAAATCTGATGTAGGCTTAAAAGAGGGAACAGAGTAAGGCACCATCACAGCACAGCATAGCACTGTCCGATACATCTAGCATTGGTTCTAGAAGTTGGACTGGAGAGATCACCTCTATATTAGACAGCAGACCGGATACTTTTTTAGAAGATCTCACAAACAATACAGAGCAACCCAGTGTACCTAGGAACCTGGGTAAATAGACAGTATAGTGAACAGTGGTTCCCACAGGGGAAAGCTCTAAGCCTGCACTTCCTAGGTAACAGTAAAAAAGTAATCTGGTTGATGAATTTGAAAAACAGTTGTTTAATAGTGTGTGTATATATATATGTATATATATCAACGATATGGGAAATACAATGAAGTACAGTAAAGTACAAAAAAAGTAGTGTTCCAAATAGGTGGCGCATTGATTGTGGTTAGTGAAGGATAGCGAACAATAATGCGCAGTAATACATCAACCCATGAATGTTGACTTAAAGACTTCAATTTCTTTCAGAACCTAGACAAAAAAAAACCAAATATTGGTAAACATCCATTAAAGGACAGCATTTATACGTCTATGTTTCAACTCTTATCAATAGACTTGTTGAGGAGTCTTCATCAGGACCATATTGGTAGTCACTTACAATGTTCAAATAGTGAAGAATCAGTGACCCTTGACAAGTACTTAAAACAAAGTTCAGCTAGCTAATTGATATGCTGGAACAGCCTCACCTCTCACCATAGGTTAAGGGCACAAAGATTAATTTCTTGGAATATAAAAATTATGGATCTGTAAACAACAAATTTATATGTAATTAGTTACCCTAAAGTCCAATATATAATGTTGTTTAGGTATAGTACCCAAGAATACACAAAGAATTCTCATTGGCCACCACTATGTCACCTAAAAGAAAAAATGGATTTTCATCCTTAGAGGTGCCAAAGGAATGCCATCTTATCATACCAATAGCACATAAAATAAATATCCATTACCCTTTATGAATTCTCTAAATAAGGTTGTGTGGCAATATACTTCCACAAATATATGTAGTAATAAGAAAGAGAAAACAAAAAATACACAACACGAAAAAATAAGCTACCTCCACGGGAAAAAAATGCAACCAACAAATAGTTTGTAATGTACTGTCTAATACTGGTAATAATTTACAATAACCAGATAAATGTCCGGTTTAATATTGTTAATAATGTACAATAGCCAGATATATGAACCATTGTTTCTGAACTCCTGATATATTTACATAGGTCTGCAATTGCAAAAGGGTTTCATATTAAAAGAGTGCAGCATGTCTCTGATCCTCTAAATTGTTCAGTCCCTTGGGTATGGAATCCACATTGCCAATCCATTTAAGTTTTTTTTTCAACAGGATCTGTGTTATATTTTCCTTTCTGGGATCTGGTGTTACTTGTTAAATCACTTGCCAATGAATGTCCTCTGTGGAATGATGTTGCAGTTGGAAGGGTTCCACCAAGGGTGCTCCTGCGACATTACACCTGACATGGTTCTTACGTGGAAATAAACAAGTCTGGACTTTCTGAGTTGTATGCCCTGCATACAGCATATCACATGGACACCAAATTGTGTAAACCTCATTGTGAGAATTGCAATTTGTCAACGATCTCAAATCAAATTTAATATCACAATGTTTAAACAGTTAAGTATCCATAGAGTATTTGTAGGCTGTACATATAACACACTTGAAATGTCCCACTGGGTGAGGTAATCCTTATTGGTATGTAAGAGTCCGTTTTTATGGGGTTTCGGGAGAACTGCCTTTACTAATAAATCTTTAGTGTTGGATTCTCTCGTAAATAAAAACATTGGTTTCTCTGATTGAGACGTTAGGCTGAACAACAGCCTTGGCTGTGCTGAAAGTATTGCACCACAACAACATAATAGGTGGAGTGCTGAAACTTTTCAAACACTCACATCCAGTCACAGATGCGGTTTGAATCCATCTTTCTTTTGCTCACTGTGCACCCCAATTTGGACCCAGCCATATGCAAATCAGTGTTGACCCTGCTCCCAATGGAAACAGTCCAGCCCAAACTGCCAGGCCAGGTCCTTCCTGGACCAGAAACAAGCATCCTGGGACCAGTTTCAGGGTATCACCCTTCATAAGCCAGGCTAGCTTGAATCCAGTGGCACAGTGAGCAAAGCACCCATGTCTGGGCACACTTTCTAAGTTATAACTTTGAGGCTTGGAGACAATTAAGTGTGTCTACTGATTATGACAGAAATGTCATGGCTTTTCGAAAAAGTGTACAACAAGTGTTATCTTGATCAGAAAGAATTTAGATAGCAGAATTACGGTGACACCCATGATTTATTTCCTGCCTAACATCCATAAAGGTGGTTGGACACCACCATATACTATCATCTCTGGAATAGAGTCTTGCACTGAGAGAGCTGCTGAGTGTATTGTCATATTTTTAGCACCTATGGTTGCAAGCTTAGCTTCTAATATTAAAGATATTAAGAACTTATTGCGATGGGAGTACGCTTACTTTCTGGTATCTATGGATGTTAGAAGTCTGTATATCATCCTTAGTCATCAGGATGGTATTGCTACATTTCAGATATTTCTTCTCATTGAAGTCTGCTAGTTTCTTGAAAAATGTTCAAATGATTTTGGAAATGATGGAGTTTGTCTTACAGTGAGCGCTGATATATTGCATAAGTACCTTTATTGAGAAATTCTTTTTGATTCTTCACATATGAGAATGATGATTATCAAGGCTCTGAAGACGCAGCATGTTGGTCTATGCAGTGCTGTGTCAAAGGATCAGGCTGTCACTGCTGCATTCCCTAAGTATTAGAGACTGGACACCTTATGCTAATTACGAACACTTGGCTTTATGAAAGTTGGACCTGATAGGACTTTGCTAAGATGATGGACTAAAGATTATTGTAGTTAAATGTATTTTGATTATGAAATTAATGTGGAGTGTGTAGTACTTTTATATAATTTGATCTAAATTTGGCAATAATAACATTGTAAGTATTCAAATGTATTAAATTAGATATATAAAGAGTATATTGATTTTTTTTAACTTTGTGTTGTTATTGGTGAATTCCACACATTCTAGTTTATACTCACAGTTTGTTTTGTACTAAATGGGTTACTGGCATAGCGGGTAGAGTGTGCTGGGTGTGAGAGTTCTGTTCTCCCTGAGTATATTTTTTTGGTTAACTGCACCCTTTATCCCAACCAGCCTGATTGTTGCAAAGGGGGGTGGTCAACCGAAGTAACCACTTAGTGGCTTATTGACCTCTAAGTGACTGGGGAACCATAGAGGAGACATAATCCATGCTAGCTTATTTCCAATAGGTCCTCCTCTTTGGTGCTAGAGCACTTGTTTAAATTGTGAGGCCAGTCTTCCTCTGCCCACTTTATATCATAAGAGTCCATTAAGTGAGCCTCGAAGATCATTGAGATTGTCATCTTCAGTTTGAATTTGAATTCTATAAATTATTCCTAGCTAACTTAAAATGACTATCAAGAATTTCAACCTGAAAGTAGCTCTTAGCCTCCTTCCATTTTCTTGAAATTCAAGTGGGCTGTTTTCTAGGATAGACACCACCCATTGCCCCCTGCCTTTTCAGTAGAAACCATATGGGGCATCATTTCTCTCAGCAGTAGATAACCTCTTCTTTTGGAAGTGCAATTATTATCCTGATCCTTTTTAGTACCCTTTTCCTTGTTCTTATGCATCTCTTTTTTCCCTTTAAGGGTACTCACATGGATTAGATTTCTTATTCAACGTTCTCAGAGTAAGAGAAACACTTGTGAAAGGATTGATAGCTCTCATGGGCCTTAATGCCCTTCCTATCTTTTAAATCTAAACTTCCCTGATCTTCATGTTTGTGAAAATGATATTTATTTTTAAGGAATCCACCCTGAGTTTTAGAACTATGCCCTCAAAGTCCTGTTGATCTTTCACATTCCCTTCATTTTCAGATGTAGAATTTGTGTGTCTCTACCCATCAAAACCTATAGTTGATAATTCACTTTTGGTTATTACACCTCTTTCTGTTGAAGCGAAGTAGCCACATACTTGTGGCCCATGGCTGATAGCAATGTTTCAGGGCTTATATTACCAAGATCAGGGCCTAAAACTGGCTCAGTGGTCCCAATCAAATTTATGCCCAGATCTAATGCTGAAGAGGTACTATGTTCTTCTTGGATCTGCGTAAGAAACTCATAAAATACTGCTATTGAAGGGATATTGTGAGTAGTAGTATATAGGCTTGCAAGTATGTTTCTCCAAGGCTGGCATTGTTAAGGATTATAAACCTTTCCTTTGGCCTTAACACTTAGAAGCCTATTGATATAGGTAAATCTAAAGGCTGAAAGTTTGAAATCAGAATTTAAGTGTAGAATTAAACCTAGTGTTGGAAAGTGGGTTATTGGTAAGGGCAGATTGGTACTTACACTTAGCAATTGGCCACAACGCCAAACTAGGTCCAGTCAAGGGCTAAGTAAATTAATCCTTGCTTGACCCTTGGTAGCCTTACCCAAGAGCAGTTAGGAAGAACTTAAGGGACAGGTGTGTACAGCATTTATTATCAACAACACAGTAAATAGGTAAAACACAACACACAATAAAAATCCAGCACCAATTTAATAAAAATAGGAAATATTTTTATCTTTAAAATCACACCAAAACAACAAAAATCTCTTGTAGGGAACCAGAGATGTGAATCATGTGCCTTTAAGTGTGTGTAGAATAGTGTTATATGTGAGTTCAGTCTCGTTTTTAACAATGTACACATTTATATATTTTAGTGTAAGAGCATCAGTCATGCTTACATTTTATAATCTGATTTGGATAGGTGGCTACAATATTTATAGTGATGCCTACTTTTAGATTTTTTTCTTTAATATTTTACATATTTATAATAGCATTCTATAGTTGGCTGAAATCTTTTGTTTTATATTTTCAAATTGAATTTATTTTTTAGTATTTGTACAATGTGATATATGTGTGTGTTTGCAATGTCTAGACTTATACAACTTTTTTCTTTTTTATGTTTAGTCTTTGAGTGTTATGCTTTGCCGTGGTACTGTTATTCCCTGCCTTCACAATTATCTGTGTGTTTCCCTGCTAGGACCTGTGATGAGGGATGCAAGGTGTATGACTTACTTCATAGCGTGGCTGTCATCAATTTGAGACTGTTTGGACTGTAGTTCTACTGAAGTAGATGTGAGTGTATCTTTGCAGGTTATCAATCTACTTACTCTTTGGTAGGTATGTTTTTGTATTTGCATTCCCCTCCTTAATTTTTCTCTTCCTTTTTCCAGTTTGTAATAGCTAGTCCACAGTTTTTAGCCACTCCCCTGGCCTTTCCTAAATGTACACCTAAACCTTAGACCTACGTGTGAGGAGTATTTCACATGTGATAGTGCACCTGGTCCTTAATAAGTACACTTACAAGGGGATGCGTATAGGCCGATGAACCTTTTGAATCGCATGGAGTATCCTAGTCATGCAGTGACCATTGGACTGATAATCAACATCAATAATCAAGAAACATTTTATATGAAAAACAGCTCTAAACCATCTACTCATGAATGAACACGACTCCGAAAGGAGTTAATCATTTTTATATACCTATTGTTCACAATTCTAAAACATTTGTTAGATAAACCCTTATTCAAAACCACTTTTTTATTAATTCGTTATATAAAACATCATCACTTGGAAGGAACATATACAACAATGCAATTTCATAAGCCAAGAATACCAGCATTAATAGCAAAGCTCAGCAGAGTAGGTTTGTCAGTCATTTGTCACTGTCAACGTCACCCTTAACAGCCTGCCTAACCAAGATTAGCATCAGCATGTGGGACTTCAAGCGAAAACCTCTTAGAGAAAACATTAATTTGGAAAACTCTATCTAGGAGTGAATATCTATAATCAGTGCAGTTTGTACCTAGAAGAAAAGGCATCAAATTTATCAGTCACATTGTCATAGCTACCTATCCAGGATGGATCAGCAACAAGTAAGCCTTCGTCTTCAGATCATCAATTAGTTAGTCTTCGAATCAGGCTCACAGAGTATGAGCCCAATATCAGCACCTCAGACAGCGTCTCCTGACGTCATCAATTCTCTCCCCGCAACTCTGATTTTAGACCCTTGACATGACTTTTTATTAGTGTCTCCCAGTCCATCCCCCTAATTGCTAATTGGTCAGTCAGTCAGCAGATATGACTTTAACCTATAGTTTTTGTTTACCAAATCTTCTAATTTCAATATAAGCTTGTTCAGAAGATGTGGATTGGTTCACCATGCGATGTTCTCATCATCCGGCCCTTCAGGTATCAAAACTGTTGCATGTTCCTCTTCAGTCAGTGGCTCCATTGTTCAAGTCCTGGGAAAGTACATTTAGCCTACTCTACACATAATTGTATCAAATTGTCTTCATCATCTCCTGTCCGCCGGTACACTGCAGAATGTTCTAGCTAAGCGACTTTAACATTGAAAGGGTCAGGGTCATTGCATGTCTCCAGTCCTTTGCAAAACATTTTAGAAAATGTCATCTCTTTGTGTGTGTGAGGCTCAGGAAAACTAGGCCTTTAGTTCAACTGACTTAGCACTACAAATTAATTCAAAACATAAGTTAAACATCTCATTATGATATATTATTACATTTTTCTTATATCTTTTCATTATTTTGCACATTTTCAGTCATATTAATACACATGCTGATCGCACTCCGAGGGCACATTTTCTACGCATAACTCATTAGTAAACACATATACATCATTAATAATTTTCTTAATTAGCATATCTGCTTAAACACATGCGTGGCAGAGAAATCTGCACATGAATGATAGGTTTGGCATAGGTGTAGATCTACACCTGTATCTATGTGACTTCCATATATCAGAATGTGAAGTAGTACTCTAACATTTGGGTAGTGTTACTTCACTTACCCAAAACCTCCTTTTGTGAATAGCCCCACTATCATCTCAGCTACAGATAAAAATGTTTCCTTAGCACTTTCCCTGCAATATCCACATTTTGTTCGTCTCTCACAGGGTGTGGAGTGTAGGTAGCTGACATTGTTCATGTCTGCCCTATTAATGTCAATGGTCCCAAGTGTATTTTATATTGTACATTGAAGCTTTCAATCTAGTAAAAATATTTCAAATCAGCCCACTGTTTCAGTTCAGCCTTTTCAGCATAATTGAGAAACATGTGGGCAGTCTTGAAGTCCACATGTAGGCATGCCTGGCTTATGTTATCCATCAAGCTCTTACTGCTTCTTTATTTTCTAATTTCTGGTGAAACATTGGTCAGACTGTTGTGTATTGAGCTGTCTTCCTTGCCCCATAGCTTGTTTTGGTGACAGTCAACTGGAGCTGTTCTCTTCCTCAGACCTCGATTTCTTTTTTTGGTTTTATCTTAGCAGGGTTCTAGCACACCTAGATGACCCTAGTACACTTTTGCAACCCTGACAGGTTCAATGTGTGATCTGAGAGCACATATGGCCCTACAGACTTACAGATGTCTTCCTTTCAGTAGGCAAGGTTTGGCCAGATGGTGCTTCTACTGCTCAGCAAATTGTCAAAGCCACCATGTCTCTGGTATTTGCCTAGTTGCAGCCCTGGGGAACACCAGTACAGTGTCCCACATAAGACAGACCTAAATCCAGTAGCAGAAAAGTCATAAGTGGCAAGTCAGGGTACACCGCTCTGGAGAGGACAGCAGAAATGATCTGGACAGGAGGCACCATTCAGTAGGTAAACACTAGCAGGCTCTGCTTGTGCCATAGTAGACTCACCTGCTGAGAGATGCCAGGTGTTGGAAATGACCATCCTTTGCATGATATTTACCCAAATATTTGCCCTGACTGTTTTGTTAACATACAATTCTACACCTTAAGGTGCTTGCTCTCCCCCTTTGCACCTGATGAAATTGGTATACACCTGATTGGCACATTTAACCTATATATAAGTCCCTGGTATATGGTACACAGTTTACCCATGGACTGTACGTTACATATCACTAGTGGGCTGCACCCCTGCCCCCCAACCTTGAGCCCTTCACTACAGTAACAGAGTAAAGCATGTCTCCAGACCTATCATCATAGCCTGGCTGTGCAGTTTTAAACTGTAGGCTCAAGCTGTCAAAATAAACCCCTTTGACAGGCCTAAACCTTCCTTTTAACCCCTTTGCTGCCAGGCCTTTTCCCCTCCTGTGCCAAGCCTTTTTTTTGGCTATTTGGGGCAGTTTGCGCTTAGGCCCTCATAACTTTTTGTTCACATAAGCTACTCACGCCAAATTTGCATCCTTTTTTTCCCAACATCCTAGGGATTCTAGAGGTACCCAGACTTTGTGGGTTCCCCTGAAGGAGACCAAGAAATTAGCCAAAATACAGCAACATTTTCATTTTTTTTTTAAAAAGGGAAAAAAGGGCTGCAGAAGAAGGCTCGTGGTTTTTCCCTGAAAATGGCATAAACAAAGGGTTTGTGGTGGCAAAATCATCATCTTCCCAGCTTTCAGGAACAGGCAGACTTGAAATAGAAAACCCAATTTTTCAACACATTTTTGACATTTTACTGGGACATACCCCATTTTTACTATTTTTTGTGCTTTCAGCCTCCTTCCAGTTAGTGACCGAAATGGGTGAGAAACCAATGCTGGATCCCAGAAAGCTAGACATTTCTGAAAAGTAGGTAAAATTCAGAATTTAGCAAGGGGTCATTTGTGTAGATCCTACAAGTGTTTCCTACAGAAAATAACAGTGAAATAAAAGAATATTGAAATTGAGGTGAAAAAAACAGCCATTTTTCTCCACGTTTTACTCTGTAACTTTTTCCTGCTATGTCAGATTTTTTTAAAGCAATATACCGTTACGTCAACTGGACTCTTCTGGTTGGGAGGATATATAGGGCTTGTAGGTTCATCAAGAACTTTAGCTACCCAGAGACAATAAATGAGCTGCACCTTGCAATGAGTTTTCATTCTATACCGGGAATGCAGCAATTCATTTGCTGAAATATAAAAAGTGAAAAATAGGTATCAAGAAAACCTTTCTATTTCCAAAATGGCCACAAGGTAAGGTGTTGAGAAGCAGTGGTTATTTGCACATCTCTGAATTCCGGGGTGCCCATACTAGTATGTGAATTACAGGGCATTTCTCAAATAGACGTCTTTTTTACACACTGTCTTACATTTGGAAAGCAAAAATGTAGAGAAAGACAAGGGGCAATAACACTTGTTTTGCTATTCTGTGTTCCCCCATGTCTCCAGATAAAATGGTACCTCACTTGCGTGAGTAGGCCTAGTGCCAGTGACAGGAACTGCCTCAAAACACAACGTGGACACCGAACATTTTCACAAAGAAAACCGAGCTGTTTTGTGCAGTGGCTAGCTGTGGATTTTAGCCTCTAGCTCAGCCGGCACCTAGAGAAACCTAGAAAACCTGCGCAGTTTTGAAATCTAGACACCTAGGGGAATCCAAGATGGGGTCACTTGTCAGTCTCTGACCAGGTTCTGTTACCCAGAATCCTTTGTAAACGCCAAAATGTGGCCAAAAAAACACTTTTTCCTCTCATTTCGGTGACAGAAAGTTCTGGAATCAGAGAGGAGCCAGAAATGTCCTTCCACCCAGAGTTCCCCCAAGTCTCCCGATAAAAATGGTACCTCACTTGTGGGGGTAGGGCTAGCGCCCACGACAGGAAAAGCCCCAAAACACAACGTGGACACATCACATTTTCCCAAAGAAAACAGAGCTGTTTTTTGCAAAGTGCCTAGCTGTGGATTTTGGCCTCTATCTCAGCCGGCACCTAGGGAAACATAGCAAACCTGCGCAGTTTTGAAAACTAGACAGCTAAGGGAATCCAAGATGGGGTGATTTGTGGGGCTCTGACCAGGTTCTGTTTCCCAGAATCCTTTGCAAACGACGAAATTTGGCCAAAAAAACACTTTTTCCTCTCATTTCGGTGACAGAAAGTTCTGGAATCAGAGAGGAGCCACAAATTTCCTTCCACCCAAAGTTCCCCCAAGTCTCCTGATAAAAATGGTACCTCACTTGTGGGGGTAGGGCTAGCGCCCACGACAGGAAAAGCCCCAAAACACAACGTGGACACATCACATTTTCCCAAAGAAAACAGAGCTGTTTTTTGCAAAGTGCCTAGCTGTGGATTTTGGCCTCTAGCTCAGCCGGCACCTAGGGAAACCTAGCAAACCTGCGCAGTTTTGAAAACTAGACACCTAAGGGAATCCAAGATGGGGTGACTTGTGGGGCTCTGACCAGGTTCTGTTTCCCAGCATCCTTTGCAAACCTCAAAATTTGGCCAAAAAAACACTTTTCTCTCTCATTTCGGTGACAGAATATTCTGAAATCCGAGAGGAGCCACAAATTTCCTTCCACCCAGCGTTCCCCCAAGTCTCCCAATAAAAATGGTACCTCACTTGTATGGGTGGGCCTACTCCCCGCGAAAGGAAATGGCCCAAAACACTATCAGGACACATCAAAATTATCAAATACAAAATTACCTGTTTTTGCGGGGGGCACCTGCGGTTTTGGTACTGGGCTCAGCAGTCTTCTAGGGAAACCTACCAAACCCAGACAATTCTGAAAACTAGACACCGGAGGGAGTCCAGTGAGGTGTGACTTGCGTGGATCCCCCAATGTTTTCTTACCCAGAATCCTCAACAAACCTCAAATTTAGCTAAAAGATCACATTTTTCCCACATTTCTGTGTGGGATCACCACCCTGGGACAAATTTCCTACCACCCAATGTTCCCCTCAGTCTCCCGGTAAAAATGATACCTCATTTGTGTAGGTGGGCCAAGTGCTTGGGAAACGGAATAGCCAAAAACATGTTGATATTGAGGGGGAACCAAAGAGGGTCCAAAAGGGCAGTTTGCAAAAAAACATTTTTAGGCTGACAAGTGCAGCAGAATTTTTATTGGTATAGATGAGACAATGCTGGGTGGTAGGAATTTTGTGGATTCCTGCAGATTCCGGAAGGTTACATCAGAAAAAAGCGGGAAAAATGTGTGATTTCCAGCAAAGTTGGAGGTTTGCAGGGCATTGTGGGTACAAAAATGGTGCGGGGTGCATGTGAAAAACCACCCTGGAATCACCCAGATGTTTAGTTTTCAGATGTGTCTAGGTATTGTGGATTTTTCTACATGGCAGCGACCCTAAGTCCATAAAGTGCAGCCCTCACCATTCCAAGTGGGACGATTTTGAGAGTTAGCCAAGCTCTCATAGACCAAATGTAAAACCAAAACCCAAAATAATCAAATGTCTTCTTGCTTGCTGTGGGATAAGATGTCTTAGAGTGTTTGGGAGAGCTGAAAGACTGTTACCCCCTTCATTTGGGGCATAACCAGGCCCATACTGGTTGGTAGCCACCACCCCAATATATATATATTTTTTTTAATTTCCTGTCATCTAGTAGACTTTCTGCCCCCCCTGGGGGGTGGATGAGGGGTAATTGGCCCATCTGCCCACTGGTGGGCAGAACAAATTTGGCCCCATTTATTTGGGGTGGGGGTATGGCCATACCCCCACTCTCTTGTTTTGGAAAAGAAAAACTTCCCTGGTCTCTGGTGGGCTTTCTGCCCCCCCTTGGGGGCAGATGGGCCTTCCAAAAATAGGCCAAGGTGGCAGATATGGTCAACAGTAACGTGCCCCCATGGGGAGTGACCCTTACCCAGGGGGCTGCCCCCCTAAAGAAAACACACGCATACAGACACACCAATCGGTGGTGCCTAAGTGGTTTCTGCCGCCCTTGGGGGCAGATTGGCCAAACAAAAATCAGCCGATCTGCCCCCAAGGGGGGCAGAAATAGTGTAAATACAATTTGCTCTCCAGGGGAGCGACCTTTGCCTGATGGGTCGCTCCTCACCTCTAAAAACCAAAAAAAAAACAAAAAAAACATTTTTTTTTAAATCCCTTGCGCCTAGAGGTTTCTGCCCCCCCCCAGGGGCAGATCGGCCTAATAACAATAGGCCGATCTGCCCCTGGGGGGGGGGCAGAAATGGGCTAAAATGAATTTGCCCCCCCGGACAGCGACCCTTGCCTAAGGGGTCGCTCCCCTTGCGTGAAATTGGTGCAAAAAAAAATATCCCCGGTGCCTAGTGGTTTCTGTCCCCTTTGTAGGCAGATTGGCCTAATAAAAAGCGGCCGAGCTGCCCCTGGGGGGGGGGCAGAAATGGTCTAAATACAATGTGCTCCCCACCTCTAAAAAACTAAAATAAAGAAAACCCCAAAAAATGTATCCCTGGCAACTTGAGGTTTCTACCCCCCGGGGGCTGATCGGCCTAATAACAATAGGCCGATCTGCCCCCAGGGGGGTCAGAAATGGCCTAAAATAAATTCCCCCCCCCTCAGGGGAGCGACCCTTGTTTGGGGGTCGCTCCCCTTGCGTGAAATTGCCGCAAAAAAAAAAGATCCCTCAGTGCATAGTGGTTTCTGTCCCCCTTGGGGGCAGATTGACCTAACAAAAATCAGCAGATCTGCCCCCAAGGGGGGCAGAAATGGTCTAAATACAATTTACCCCCCAGGGGAGCGACCCTTGCCTAAGGGGTCGCTCCCCATCTCTAAAAAAAAACAAATAAAAAACAAAACAATTTTTTTTTTATCCATGGCCTAATAACAATAGGCCGATCTGCCCCCAGGGGGGAGAGAAATGGCCTAAAATAAATTCCCCCCCCCCCGGAGAGCGACCCTTGCCTATGGGGTCGCTCCTTTTCCGTGGATTTGCAGTAAAAAAAAAAAACTCCCTGGTGTCTAGTGGTTTCTGCCCCTCGTGGGGACAGACTGGCCTCATAAAAATAGGCGGATCTGCCCCCAAGGGGGGCAGAAATGGCCTAAATATAATTTGCCCCCTAGGGAGCGACCCTTGGCTAAGGGGTCGCTCCCCAACTAAAAAAGAAAAGCCGCCTAGTGGATTCAACAAGAGGGGGCAGAAAAGACCTTGCAAAATATTGCCCCCCTGGGGAGCGACCCTTGCCCAAGGAGTCGCTCCCCTTGTGCCAGTTTCATTTTTATGAAATATCTCTGGTGTCTAGTGGGCATTTCAAAAGCCGGATCGCTTTACGATTCAACTTTTTAAATGCTCTGAGAGACTTCACATGGGGCTGAGCTTCCAGCGCGATGGGGAAGTGGCCTCTGATGAGGTCAGCGCGCAAATGCGTGCTGACATCATCAGATGTCAGTGAGGGAGTCAGGGGGGGTTGGGGTGGGAGGGGAAGGGCCTCCCCTTCCATCCCTGCCTTAAAGGGGTGGGAGGGAAGCCCACAGAGGGAGCGCTTGCACTCCCTCTGAGCTCAGTGCCGAGGACGTAATGGTTACATCCTCGGCACATGAGCACTGTGCCGGTGGACGTAACCATTACATTGCCGGCACAGAAGGGGTTGAATATTAATAAATCACCCCTAAGGTATGCCCTATTGCTCATGGGGTAGGATGAGTGTTTTTTAAAAGTATGACATGTAAAATTTCGATTTTCCACTTGTCCTTACAGTGATAAAGAGCATAAAATATATTTTACTGTAGCAAGGCTGGCTTCTTTCATAGAGAAATGGTTATGTTAAAATGCTAATTTTGGATTGTTAGCAGCCACAGAAATAACTAAAGGACTCTTTTTAACAGTTAAACAAAATTCAATAAAATGGTAACTGTTACAAATGGGGTCTCTATTTGGCAGTGTTTCGCACCCTGTCCAAGTAGGGACCCTAACTCTAGTCAGGGCTAGAGAGTCACACACCTAAGAGAACCCTTGCTCACACTCTCAGTAGCTTAGACCAAGCAATCAGTCTTATCTCAGAGGCAATATGTAAAGTATTTGTACACACACACACAGCCACACAGTGAAAACACCACAAAAGTACTCCTTACCAGCTTAGAAAAATAGCCAATATTTATCTGAGTAAAACAAGACTAAAATGACAAAAATCAAAAATGCAAAAGTAAAGATACAATATTTCAGAGATTAAATCTTTGTATACGCTTAGAAACACAATAGCTCCAACTGGGGCTACCACGGCATCTTGACAGATTTGCTTCCAACATTCTGATGGCACTCACAAAGGAATGTGCATCAGACATGGAGTCGCACGGACCCCGTGTACAGTACCTTGGAAAACGATGAGTAAACAAAGACATTGCACGGGTTCGGGGAAGTGAGGCATTGCTGGAGCCGGTGCAGTGTCAGTTCCTTACGCTACTGCGGAGGTGAGGCGTTGGTTCCTTACGGTTGCTGGGGAGGTCATGTGGAGTCGGTTGCAAGGTGTTGGTTCCTTATGAAAAGGCAGAGGTGATGAATCCAGCAGATCAAGATTCCAGGGATCAACTTTGTGTGTCGCGATCACACCACGGGGCCACAGGTGCTGTGGCGGAGTTGGGTATCATGGATGTCAGTGACACGGCACTCGGACTTCACGCTGTGGCAGGACTTCGGATGCGACTTCGGATGCACTACGGTGCTTTCACTCCTCCAGTAGAGTGAGGTGGAGACGAAGTCTGGGGCAGATGTGGAGTAGGTTGCGGAAACTGGAGTTGGAAGATGTGAGGCGCCAAGCTAAGATAACCCATCAAAATAGATCCACAACTGGTTTGTGGAGCAAATTGCAGACCTGTGACAGATAACCAAAAAACAGGAAAAAATAATAAGGATCTGGAGAACAGACTGAGGGGCAACAGCATGCACATTCTAGGTCTGACAAAGAGAACAGGTGTGCAGTCTATAGAACTATTCCTGGAAAAGCTCACACCAGATCTGTTCATGGACAAAACAGCAGCCGAAGGAATTCTAGTGAACAGAGTGCACAGAACACCTAGACAGCCGTCTCGATCAGGAATCTCTCTAATACTGCTAGAATGATTATGATGCATTTCCGAAGATATAAGGATGAAATCTAACTACTGACCACACTGAGACTATAATGAAAACTGCATCTTGTTCTACCCATATTTTGGAATAAACATGCAAAAATAAATTGCAAAAGAAACTGAAAACTCCCAAAGAAGCGTAGTGAAGGCTGAGGGACCTCGTACACCATATGTCTTGCTAACTCAGTACACCTATGGTTCAATGCAAAGGGCAAAAGTCACTTATTCGATCAGCCTGCAGAAGAGATAAATACATATACATTCTGGTACTAAATACATAAAATAAAATCTCTGCAGTTGTGCAGAAATGCTGACTACTGCATTTTTACAACGAAGGGGAGCTTCACATACATAATGCACTAGGTAAGTTAGATAAATGCAGCATAGCACTGGTGGACGGAGGCAAGTGGATGAAACAACCAACTGAGAGAAAGTTAAGAGAATCTGCTTTTAAACTGTTAAATTAGGTGTGGTATTAATGTACTCGTCGTTGTTGCCAAGTTAAGTTGGCCTCACAGGAGGGAAGGGAGTTGAGGTTAATAATTGAACACACCTAGAACACAAGTAGGCAGACATGAAATGTCAGATCTAGGAGGTATCAGCAGCCAAACAATACAAAAGCATACACAAGAGTTGAGCGCAATCCATGGGGTGGGTAAAAGCCACAGGATATTGTCCTACCTGAGAAGAAGTGCCACAGAAATACGAATGCTACAGGAGACACATCAGTTGGAGGATTACAATCTGGCATGTAGCGCTTAGCTCCTCAGCTAGAGGAGTCCTATCATGGATATAAACATACCTATAAAGCTATAAACCTTACAAAGATCCCAATCTAAGATCTATAGGGGTGATGGGTAGATTACAAAGACATTCCACCTTTTTACTAAGCATGTATACACCCAATACAGGCACCTCTAACCTCTTTGAGGAAATTCAAACCTAATAATACAGTATGTGCATTATATATTATTTGAATGGGGACTTTAATTTCATTCTGATCCAATGATTACATTGTTCAAGATCCACTGACAGATCTTCAGGCCGTTCGTCCATAGTGTATTGGATGCAATGGATAGGTGAAACTCCTTGAGTTCTTTTGGACGCAAAAAAGTGATACAAGAGGGATAGTTATTTTATTCATCACTACACCATACATAGTTGTGAAATGACTTTGCAATGTCAGGCAGAACAAGTAGGGGGAATTCCAAGGGTCAGAATATTTGGACCCTACACTCTCTAATCATACACTACTGCAACTCAGAAGGTGGTGGGGCAGGTAAATATACGGATACCGCAATTGAGATTACTAGACAAGCCACTTAGGAAAGAAGCAAGAATACCGAAATCACTAAGCTACAGAAAGAAGATCTCAAATTGGAAAAATAACAGGCACTGGCTGACAATTAAAAAGGAGCAAAACTCAAGAAAATGTGGAACTCGAGCCGGCTAGAGATAGATCAGGCAATTACAAGTATAAGCAGTACACAACAACACAGGAGGGGGGAAAACACAAGATATCTCTTAGCATGATTAGTGAACAGAGAAAAGGGTTGCAAACCAATCATAGCAACAAAGGACAGGTCAGGTCAAACACTAACAGTTCAGGTAGGAATCCACAAAAGATTATTTACCGAACTGCATGGCTAACAAGAGAAAACACATAAACATCTATTTCTAGATAAAACCAGACTACCCACTCTTGAGGCAGGTTGGAAAGATGAACTTAATGTACCGTAGAAATAGACGACATAAAATATGCTATCAAACAGCTGCGAGCAGGCAAAACAACAAGAAGTGATAGCTCGCCTGCGGAATTCTGTAAATAATTTGCAAACACATTAGCTGCCCCTCTACTAGACATGGGTAAGACGCATACAGAACTCCACGCTCATTGGGACATAAACCAGTGACAGCCATTCAGTGTAAAAGGTCATTTATTAGTACAGGATTGCAACAAGCAAAATAACTTTAACTTTTATCTTGAAAACTGCAACTTTAATAACGCCCTCCCTTTAACATCTCCTCGCTCATCCTACCACTTCAAACCATCATTTCGTTTCTATTCCCCTACACACTCCCCTTTTCCTTTCATGCCCCATTTGGTTTGTGCGTACCCCCCACTCACAGCCTTCACCTGCTTGTTTATTCCCTGGAAGGGTGGCCAAGCCCGCATCTGACTCACCACCCTCCCCCATCTACTGCCAACCAGCACAAACCCATTTGGCGTTTTGGTGCCCCACCCCAGCATACATGCTACAGTAACCTGACCACGTCACTCCTGATCCCTGACCCAAACGTTTTCTCCCCACAAATCCTCCACCAACAACCTCAAGTTCATCAAAGATTATGCAATCCCTAGTGTGGACAAATGCACCCCATCATCCCTAAAGAGCGTCTTGTCTTGCTCTGTGATGTCCTCATGATTCAGGATCTTTATCCCCTGCGCCCAGCAAACAACTCTCATAGCTCTGTTAAGCTTCCTGCGAGCCCGCTCCATGGCTCCATATTTGACTGCCCCTCTCCATACCCTACGAGGCACAAATTCTGTCCACACCAAGCAGGTGCCGTGCAACTTATGCTTAATGATCTCCAAGTCTCTCTGCATGTGTTGCAGTAGCGTGAGTCCTGATAGTTTTACAAGGTCATTCTCACCCAGGTGGATAATTAGCAAATCCGGGCACCCCAGTTCATTAAGTTAGATGTGATGAAAGGAAGCAGGTTACCCCACCACATGCTGCTCTTCCCCCACCACTGCACCTCGTACCGTTTACTAGGAAGTCCTAATGCCCGGCCATAGACTTGTTTCTCCGCGAACTTCGCCGCCCAGTAGATAAAGGAATGGCCCTCCAGCTACGTGACCATTTTGCCATGCGATGGGCCGTACACCTCTCCTGTAATGGAAAAAGAACTGTAAAACATGTTTACCCAATCAGGCACCCCCCCCCCCCAATGTAATAAACTGCAGTCGCTCACCTGCCCTTCAGGGCCTTACATAACGTTCACAGCACCGTGACTTCCAGCGCCCTATTGCCCTGATCTTAGCCCAGTCCCAACCCAAATGTGCTGCAGCCGTAGCAGCCCCTATTCTGAAAGAATGTGTGCCAAAATCCATGGCCCTACGGCCCGTCCGTCCCAGAGCCATCCTCAAAACGCGTAAGAACTGAAAACTAGTAAGCTTGGACCTGGACCTGTGTACAAACACCCTAGCCTCCCTAGAGTAAAAACTTAACGTTTGGAACTTTGTCCATTCCCGAACTGGGCAGGCCAGAGCATTGCCCCCTTTTCTCAACCACACCCATTTCCCCATGCCTAGCTGATAGGTCTTAGAACGTCTAAGCCAAATTCTCAACCGTTCACCATGTAAACAAACCTCCTTATACTGCACCCCTACCGCTGTTCTGACACCCAGCAATTCCGACACGCAAAATTCGCCAAAAAACATCCACACCATACATAAACGAAACAATGCCAGCTCATATTCATCTGCACAACACACTGGCAGCACGTGTAACAACTCCAATAATAGCTCAAAACTAATAGGTTCTCTTGCCACTTTACCCTCTGCTGACCTAACCCTGCCCCATCCTTTTAACATCTTGCCCAAAAAATCATTTCTGGCCGGGTCGTGATCAAAAAACAGTTTCCCATAAAATGACACCCCAGCTAATTTCCCACCAATAGTCGCCGATGACAAACCTTTCTGAATTATGAAAAGCACGAAAAGCAACACCCGGTGTTCTAACTGTTTACCCTTCTGTAGCCAAAAGTTCCATGTAAAATGCTCAAATGATTGAAAATCCAACCAAGCCAGCGGGTAACTTCGCTGCGTTGGTTCCGCTAAGGACATCTCAACCAGCCCTGTGATAATCATGCCCCCCACTCCCAAATGTCATCATGCCCCCCACTCCCAAATGTCTGGAGGGACCGCTGTCTTATTCCGTTCTGCTCCAGGTGGCAGGTTGAGAAAACACTGCCACTGTGAACGAGACAGGGAATCCGCGATCTCATTGTATACTCCTGGTATATGAGCAGCTTTAAAAATTACATTTAATGATAGACACTGCAGCATAAACTGGGCCAACAAGCGCAAAACCCTAATGTCCCTAGCCCTCTGTCTGTTGATGAGTTCTACCAATGTCATGTTGTCTACTCTAAATAAAACTGTTCTATTCGCTAACTCCTGCCCCCAAACTGCCATTGCCATCAAGAGGGGGAAAAATTCCAAAAAAGGAATACTCCTCCCTTGTTGTATCCATTGTGTTGGCCATGATTCAGCACACCACCTACCATCCAAGAAAACTCCAAATCCTTTTGCTCCTGCCACATCCAAAAATATCTGCACTTGCCACACTGTCTCGTCCTCACAGAAAAACATGGATACCCCATTGAAATGTTTCAAGAATGTTTCCCACACCCTCACATCTTCTCGTAAACCCAAATAAACTTGTATCCTGTGATGTGTGTGATGTGGCAGTACTGCCCCGGACATAGCCAGCCCTAGCCTCCTACAAAAAGTCCTCCCTTTTCCACATAAATGGCCCCCTCGAATTGCATCCCCAGCACGTCAAAATCTCCTGGGTGTATAGGCAGTAGCCTGAACGCTGATTGAATGTCACACTTTGCCAATTCTGCCCCGTTGCCACATCCCCTGACCAGTTTTATCGCATCGTCTACAGATGCGTATACTACCCTGGTGTCTTCTTCCGCAATTAAATCATAGACAGATGCGCCCTCCGGCCATGACAGGTGGTGTATCAACCGAAACTCACCCGGGGCCTTCTTCGGCACTACTTCTAAAGAGGAGATCATCAGAGTTGGACTCGGCCAATCGTAAAAAGGCCCTGCAATTCCTCCCAATGACACTTCCTTATCCAGCTTACTCCTAACTACCTGTGGCAATTCTTTTGCAGACCGCAAGTTGTCTGGCCATCGCCTCCTACGCGGACCTCAGTAATTGACCCAAAAACCCTCCTGGAAACCCTGTGCTAGCTTAATGGCTGTGACCCTATCAGGGTATCTTTGTAGCCAGGGTATGATAAAGTCGATCTTAACTGGCGTAGGACCCCTTTGGGGCAGGAGAGTTTTGGGCACCCCTGCCACTGGCTGCTCTCCACTGCTCTGCTGGACTGGATAGTGAAAAGCACTGTGTAACCGGGTGACGACCCCCGCATTTGGAGCAATTGTGTCTGAATTTGCAAAGCTGTCTGGAACAGAAACCTTTGTTGAAGTTCCAGCAATCTCCCGTCGTATTAGTTGCAGCTCTCTGCCCCATGCCCGCCCCTCCTTGTGTGGGACGAGCCTGAAAAGGCTTATAAACCACAGGCAGGCCACTGGCAGTATGTGTAGATGCTGTGGACTGCGACGACGCCATCCACTGCATCCATAATTCTGGATCTACATCTCCCCATGGTTTGTCGGGATTGACACTTACTCTGGCCCTGAACTCCTCATCGTAACTCAACCAAATGAAACCCCCAAAATGCATTTGCGCCTTCCGAATGATGTCCATATACTTAAAAGTGCTATGGCCCTGTCTGGGTATTTTACACAATAAATGCTTGCGAAAATCAAAAATGCCGATGTCCAATTATCCATTGTAATTGGTACCCTTGGTCTATGTGCTAGCTCCCACTCCTCTTCCTTTGAGCCTTCCTTAGCTTGTATGTCTCTATGTAGGAGTTTGAAAACGTCTACGTACTCGTGTTTCCATATTCTCGCTTTAGTTTTTTCTGCTACATGCGATCCCAGGGGCATAGCCAGCCCCACATACGGAAGCCTCTTTTTGTGACTTCCGCTTTCTTTATCCTCTGTCCCTGTCGTCTCTCCTGCTACCTTGTCCCCACCTTTGTCCATAATAGTCACACTGTCTTGTAGTTCCTTCTCTTTCTCCCCCTCTTGAGAAACTTTGCCCCCCACTGTGTCCAAAACAGAAAATCACCTACCCCGATGGAATGACGTGCAGGTGTATCTCCCCCCTAACACCATCCGCCCAGACCGACCACCATTGCCCTTTACCCCTTCCTTGTGTTCCTAAAGGCCGTGAAACCTTCCTGGCCCCTCGGCCACGTGCCGGCCCTGGCCGCCCTTCATGCTGTTCTCCACCAACAGCCCGATCCTGTAAGATAGACACGGAAAGAGGGGTTGCGCCGCTCCTGCGCCCTCTCCCCCTGCCCCTCATGCTGCTCACCTCTACCTCTTGTATCTCCCCATCTTTCCATTCATACAAATCCTCCTCATAGTCGAGTTCCAACACATCTTCCTCACCCACATCCAATCTATTGTCAACACCACCACTCGTCATCATGTAGTTGACTGGAAACTCATCATGTCCCTCATGGCGCAAACCATCTCTGTGGAAACCTCGATTCTGCCGAGTAGAGAAGGCCGCCGAAGACCCCTCTAGCGCTTCAGACCAACACGCGGGGGCCGTGTTGTGCCCCGTTGGCATCACCTTCCTTCTGCCAACCTCAAGTATTGGCATCGCCTTTCCGCGCCAGTCATGGCTGTGTGCGCCACTGGCACCCATTGCGCTGCCTAATCCACTAGCCGCACCAGCCTCCTGCCCTTTACCGCTCGGTACCCAAACCCAGCTGCCCTTTCCAGTTTCCTGTGGCATGGTCCCTGTGCTCCTTACACCCTCTGCTGGCCTCTTTAGTTGCCGGCCGAATGGCGTGGCCACCTCACCCTCCATACATAACTGGGCCCACCTGTCCTCCGTCTCTGCCACTATGCGGCGTTGCTCCCATATCCTGGCCTCTAAATCCCATGCTTCACCCATGTCCAGCCTGCTTTGCCTGAGGCCACTCTGCCCGGTTCCTGTAAGGGGCTCTGGTGTACCGCCCCCCAGCCTTCCTGTTTTGTACCTTGTTCGCCTTCCCTTTTGCTGAGCCACCCCCCTGCTTGGGGCCCTTGCCCTTCTTCTTGGTAGTCATGGGGAGGCCTGCTAAATTGGTCCCATCTCTGGGGAGGGACAGGTCCATTGGAGTCAACTCTGCACTAGGGCCCGGGAGCTCTTGTACCACTAACTCCTCCAGGGGGGCGTTTTCCCCCACTGGTTGTTCCAGCTGGGCCTCATTGCCCACATCTAGCTGTTCGGATGCTGCCCCCTCCTCCACTGGCTCTGCCTTGCTGTGGGGGCCCTCACCCTCTCCCATTTGGCTGGTGGGGGAGGCTGCACCTCGTGCCCGCCCCACCGCCGCTTTTTTTGCATTTTTAGCCCTCTCAGGCGATGAACAAGTGGCTACCACTGCTGCTACCCGGCCAGAGGCGCCGCGCGTCGGCCGCACCATTCCAACCCAGGCCTGGTCCAAGACCCCAGGCCTGAGGAGGTCAGCTCGGCCGGCTTCGCCTAAGACGTGAAGCGCGGCCTTTACCGCCTCCGCGTCATGGCTGGTCGCCATGGCGCAAAAGCGGGAAAAACTCCCTTGTGCCTCGTACCGTAAATAAATGGCGTGAGCCGGTCTTCCCGGCGACCACACGTGTACACTGGTGGTCGGCGCGTATATTCAGAGGCGCGCCGCCGCTTGAGCCCCAAAAACCTCTTTGTACCGCTGAGCGATGTGGATAATGCTCAGCGGTTTATATTGTGTCTCCTATGCTGCCCTAAAAATAGGAAAAATTGCTGCGAGCCGCACTCGGCCCGGCAGCCGCACGTGCGCGCTGGCAATCAGCGCAACTTGTTGAGAAACGCACCACCGCTCATGAAGAACAGAGCACAGCAGCCTGTGCGCTGCATAACACAGGCTCCCCCCGCGGCTCCAACCCCCACCTACACTTGCCTGATATACTGTTCCCTACGGACCGGCCAAACCAACCGCACCACGGGTTCACGCGGAAAGAGGCCGGTCCCTCCCCCACACCCCGTTTCATCCCCACCCTTGAGGCCCACCCCCACTTACCTCTAAACCAATCCCATCCCGCGCCGTCACTTCCCCTCCCGAAAGAGCCTGCGGAGAGACCAGAGCGAGTCTCTTCCTCCCTGCGGGCCCCTCCATTGAGGGAGGCAGCAGTGGTGGACCTCCCATAATTTGTCAAAGGCCTGGCCAAATGAGAGCCCCGTAGACAGTTATCTCAGAGAAACACAGGGTTCAGGGTTCGTGGGCGGCCATAACATCACCTCAAACAGAAGTGAAGCATTTCTATAATAGAATAGCATATAGAAAACACATGAGATATGTGCACAGGCTAGCCTTGATACCCACACAGACTTCAACACCGTGGGCTGGCGTTTCAGTTTTAAATCACTCATTTGAACTAAGCAGAATGTGCTCCCTTTTGACTGTATACTAAGCATTGGCGCAACAAAACTTGAGCCCTCCACCCCCTGTCAGGTATAAAGAGCCCCATCCCACCCAGCCAGGAGCTCTCCGGTGTGGGGCCCTTGCACAGTGCCAGCCAGTGCGTGACTGCGTGGTGCTGAAGGTGGCCCCCTGGGGTTTGGACCCCACTCCACCCCCTTCCCCTCCCCCCAGTACTATGGGGGCTAAAGCTACGCCACTGATACCAAGAAGTCACATGTAAACTAATATCAGGCAGTTGAAGTGTAACAATGAGGGATGGGACTGAAGGATTGTCACGTCTCCACCCACTGGTGTTTGCGCTGCTAATCGAAACACTGCACAAGCAACAACAGTGCGTTTAGTTGGACCTAGAAGACATGGAATTCTGGTACTAAATGAACTGAATATCATGAGTGTTTAGTTTGTAAATAAAAAGGTGCCGGTGCTCAAAGCTCTCCTCTTAAACACGCGGCTGCTGCAATTAAAAGTGCGAGCACATAATACTGAGGCAGCGTAATCCTGAAGCCACCTCGGGCCTCTTCAGTCCATTTATAGCCACTCCCTGCCCTTTCAGCTCACTCTTGTAGCTTCCTGCTTTTCCCCTTTCTGATGCTTTTTCATTTTCTCTTCCTCCGTCTTTCCCACGTGTCTTTTCCTCGCAGTAAATGCTTGAGACAGAAAACTAAGCAGCGGCCCTCAGAAATAAGTGCCGGTGCTCAGCACCGGAAACAACAAGCACAAATTAAGCACTGAATATCATAGTCTTAGAGACGAACAACATATTACTGCTAATCAGGGATCCAGGTAACACACGATATGAAATAGAAACTACACCGCAGGAGGTGGAATTATTATTGACATTAAAGTGAATGTAACTAATTCTACATTAAACCCCTTTGTGGAGGCTAAACCAGGAAGCCCTACTGGACTGACGTTTCCAGTACAAATACTGACATTAAATATTTGGGTAGAAAGATCTGCGCAGACCTTGCTATATTCTATAAGTGCAATGTGAAAACAGTGTTAAAGATTCTCGAGAAGAACATAGAGAAGTGGTAAAATTACCGATGTCATGTTGGGACATGTAGCACTACGGGAAAAGGATAGTTACCCGAGAATACAGAAGTGACAGACAGTAATTTTAGGAGGAAGGGGGACAGACGGGAAGCACACACACTTATTCATTCACACACACACGCACATCCATTCACAACACTCATCAACATTCAAACAACCCGCACACACCAAACATTCATTAAACAGAAAACACACACACTTACCTTCAGCACGGAGGTCCCAGGAAGGTTGGGACTGCTGCCTTCCCTCATTGGCTGATGAGGGAAGGCAGTAGTCCCACCCTTGTCACAGAGTGGGATGGGGACAGTGAGACTTCTGACCCCTCCGAGGTGTTACTGATTGATACTCTCCCTGGGCGCTTCAGGGCTTAAACCTGAAGCGCCCAGGTTGGAGTCAATGCGTGACGCTTTCCTCGTCACCCAGGGAAGGCCTTGAGGCACCTTTGCTGAGCAGAGGAGGTCACGCCCATAGGAGCTGTGACCTCTTCAGCCCAACAAAGTTCAGCTTAGGCAGCCAGGAGCCTGCGCAAATCGCACATGTCTCGCTCCTGGCTGCCTGAGCTGAACATGAAGAGTGTCTGTCAGGCTGACCTTTGCTCAGTCTGATAGGCACTCTTCATGAGGAGCAAAAGGTGGGGGGAGGCGTGGTCCCTCCACCCTAAAGGACGGACGGCACATGGAATACAGTATGTGCTGCAAGGCACTCAACACAAATTCCAGCATCTTCTTTCCAGAGGCTGGACTTCTTTACGAAGCAACTGTATTGAAAGGGAGGTGGGGCTAGAATATCAATATAAATATATAGATTACCGGGGAAGAAGGGAGGGTGTACGTCTCAGATTTCTAAATGTATTGGGAAGCAGCTCTGGTACTAGGAAGAAGTTACAAGCGCAGGTAGTATGTTTTTTTTAACCATTTTTATTAAGCGCACTCCTACCTATTCGGGTGCCCAAGCAGTACAAGAAAAAGAGTGCCTGGAGGTGACTCATTTGGCATTAACCAAGTCTTCATTGCTTTTCTAAAATACATCAGGTTCTACAAGTTGCACAGGGATAGCAGAAGGGCATTTCAAGGTTTGGTGGCTATGGCACATTGGAATCAAAGTACTTGGAGCAGAAAGACATCAGAAGACCCCAGGGAAAGACCTGGGACATAGCGTGAGAACTTGTTTTCAAGATAGGTCGGATTAAACATAGTGGACATCGCAGATGACATGAAGGCGATTCTCTTCTTCACTGGAAGCCAATTAAGGTCATCCAGTGCCGTGGAGGAAGAGGAGCACCATGGGGGACCACAGCAAGCTACATTTTGTGTGCAGTGCAATTTCTTCAATACCTCCACTGAGGCACCCCAAAGCAGGAAATTGCAATATTCTAGACAACTCAAAATGGTTGTCTGCACTAGTATCCTGCAAGCTGTCGTAGGAAGAAAGGGCAAGGTTTTCATCATAAACATTTAGCAGCAAGTAGAAAGAAAATGACAGCTGATTAGCTTGTCTAACCAAAGAGAGGTCGGCGTCCATAAAAACGATCCACAAGGTCTTTCACAAATCTAGAAGGATCAGGAGGCATAATCCAATGTTTAAAAAATATATTTTTATTTGATGTTGATGCTTGGCAGTTCCGGCTGGACTGTTCCCATGAGGAACAGGGTCAAGACTGATTAAACCCAGATCTGTGACTGGGGGTGAGTGTTTGCATTGTTCAGCACTCTGTCCATCATCTTTTTGTGTCACTTTCTAAAAGTGGCATTTCTAAAATAGAAATGTTAAATCTGACTTTACCAGTAAAGAGGATTTATCATTACCGTTCCAGTGATAAGAAAAATGGTACAACTACTCCTTTCTGATCAGGAATTACAGCTTAAAAGTATATTAAGGAATTCCCAATGCTGGCATATGAGAGGGGTAGGCCTCACAGTAGTGAAAAGTGACATGTAAAACATAGTCCTGCCTTTTACTTACAGTACACCCTGCCCTATGGGCTACCTACTAACTACCTTAGGGTTGACATATGTAATAAAATGGCATTTAAGGTCTGGCAAGAGATTTTAAATGCCATGTCATTGGATGGTTTCTCCAATCCTGCATCCAGAGGTGACAAGACGAGTGCAGTTCGTGACAGATTGCTACCCCAAAAGATTCCGCGTTGCGAGGCAGCCCTGGAAGGATCACAGGGTGAGGTGGCAGAAAATGCACAGACCATGCTGCAGACAGTCCAACAACAAGCTCAAGAGTTACAGCAATTACAGGCTGAAAACACTGCACTACGACAAGTCCTGTCTTCCCGGTCAATGGATATACCACCTGTATCTGCTGCTACTCCTCGATATTCAGGAGATCCGCTGAAGACAAAGGAGTTTCTGGATGCCTTAACGGTCTTCTTTGCTTTTCGTCCACTCCAATTTTCCTCCGATAAGGCTAAGGTGGACTATCTCTGGTCTCTGCGGAAGATCCGGTCCTGACTAATTATCCTGCCTTTTTGACTCTCTTCAAACAGATGTTTGAAAGGTCTGGGGTGAAAGCAGCAGCTGAGGAGGCCTTATGTAATATACAGCAGGGCAATCAGGACATTCTGCAGTATATAACTCTTTTCAGACAGTTGGCAGCCGAAACCTCTTGGGTGGAACGCACGAGGTCTGCGTGAAGAAATTAAAGATGAGCTTGTACATTCTACTCCAGCCCGTTCCTTAAAGGAATTGATTAATCAAGTCATGAACATTGAATATAGGCTACGAGAGGCCTTTACCGGTTCCTTCAGCTCCTTGGTGTACTCTTTCCACGGATTTCATTTGTTCTTTACCATCCTCTTCTGGTAACCACGTAATCATGGTAACAGTTGATTCCTTCACCAAAAGTTACCAACAGACCCTGAAATGAGTCACATATTCATGCGGGATATTTTTCACCTCCATGGTGTTCCGCAAGAGGTCATTTCGGACAGAGGGCCACAATATGTGTCACGATTCGGGAGAGCTTTTTGTGGCTTGTTAAACTTTGAGGTATCCTTGTCCTCTGGTTTCCATCCACAAACGAATGGTCAAACTGAACGAGTGAATCAGGAACTCCAACAATATCTGAGATGTTACTGTAATGCTACTCAAAGTAATTGGTCGGAGTTTCTTGCCCTAGCCGAATTCTCCTATAATAACACAGTTCATAGTGCGACCAAGGCCACAGCTTTTTATTTTATCCTAGGGCCATGTCTACTGTTCCCTGTAAATCCTCTTTTGTTCCTGCAGTCACTTCTTTTGAAAGTCGGATCCGCCAAATCCAGGGCCTAAGTCATACAACTCTCTTAGCTTCTAAACAAGCAATGAAACGGAAAGCGGATCGTTATCGACAAACAGCACCTTCGTATCAAGTAGGCCACAAGGTGTGGCTTTCCTCCAGATTTCTACCCTCCCGATTTTCTGTCAATAAATTCAAATCACGTTTTTATGGACCCTTTCGGATTGTGCAAATCTTGAATCCTGTTGTTGTGCGACTGCGAATGCCTCATACTTGGAGGGTTCATCCAGTTTTTCATGTGTCCCAATTAAAGCCCTTCGATCCATACCAACGACAGTTCCAACGTCCTCCTCCTCTGTCTGTAGACGGCCATCCCAAATATGAAGTACAGGAAATTTGTGGTTCGGAACAGACTGCAATTTTTGGTCCATTGGAAGGGCTACCCTCTCAGTGACTGCTCTTTGGGAGGATGCCTCTTCCGTCCATGCTCCCCGCTTGGTTTGCCTGTTTTTTGCCCGTCACCCTGACAAACATGGAGCCTCGGGGAGGGGACCTACTGTAACGCCATGCCTTGTCGCAGCGTCTCTCTTTCCGACTGCGGTCGGAACGCGCTGCCGATTTTCGGAGTGCCGTCCCCCCTGTTTTGCCGACGCGTTCCGGTAAGCAAGTTTTGCGCTTCTGGTCGCGTCACCCTTACTAACTTTAGGGCATTCTCATCTCTTCTGTCCCTGGTGGTCTTTTTCTTGTCTTTTTCTTTTCTTTTTTCTTGCTTTCTGTGTACTGCATTCCTCAGTATTCCTGCTGGTCTCCATGTTGTTTTCTTCCTGTTCTCATTTCCCAGCATGCCCTTTTCTTATATACTACATCCTTTTTCCCTATTCTGTTCTATGGGCTTTTCCCAATTCAAGATGGTGTTGTTTCATTTCCTGTGAAGTCACTTCCTCTTTTTCAGTATATAAGTCACTCAATCTTGCTCTACCTTGCATTGCAAACACTTCCTTTTGGTGGTGCTCTTCGCTCCTGTTCGTGGTTCCTGTTTTTGCCTTTGGAGAAACTTTGGGGGTTATTACAACTTCGGAGGAGGTGGTAATCTGTCCCAAAAGTGACGGTAAAGTGACGGATATACCACCAGCCGTATTACGAGTTCCATAGGATATAATGGACTCGTAATACGGCTGGTGGTTTACCCATCACTTTACCATCACTTTTGGGACAGATTAACACCTCCTCCAAAGTTGTAATAACCCCCTTTGTCTTTTTCCTGTTTTCAAGTTCTGTTTTTTTTTCTTCTTTTTCAGGAGTTCCTGTTTGAGGTTTTTTCCCCCATTTCTTGGGGTTTTTTCTCTGAGACTCCTTCTGGAGGGTACGGTCTGCTTAGGCGTTCTCTGTCAAGCGGCACCGTGGCTACTAGAAAGGGTCGCCCCTATCTGGGATTATCGAGAACCAGCAGAAGTCTGGGTTTTTTCCCCAATCCTGCATCCAGAGGTGAGAAGCCAAGTGCAGTTCGTGATAGTGATGGTCATGTTACCTCGCTCCAAGATTGATCAGGTAGGGAGAGGAGAACAAGTGGTCCCAAGAAAAGTGGTAGACATACAGGGGTGTCCTGCCATTACTGTGGCCAACTTCTTGGCTACAGGGCCCCAGGTATCTTCCACTACCCTGCGTGTGCACAGCGCAGAATTCCACACATCAACTATCAGTTCAACCAGGTTATCCACAAAGCCTTCAAGGCTGCAGGCATTCAGGGTGATGGTTTCAGCTCACACTCTTTCATGATAGGTGCGGTGACATCAGCTGTCATTGAAGGGAGTAGCACTGAGATGGTGAGGAAGATTGCATGTGGAGGTCTGATTGGTATAAGCGTTATATGTGTTTGAGCATGTTGTAAAAACTGTCTTGCCTTAAACAGGCTTTTTAACTAATGACTTCTTTTTTATTTCCTGTCAGTGTTTGCATCTTTGTCACATGGTTACAGCCAGTGTGTGCATACTCTGTTATTCCTTTGTGCAGCGAGCGAGGGCAACATTCATGCAGAGTCACATTCACAGGCAGGCAACAGATGTGGGTGTACTCTCCTTATGGGCCTCAAGAGGCAGCCTTTGCTTGGATGGTCTAGGTTAGTTTGTCGAGGAGGTTGAAGACAGGGAGGCCGCAGCTGCTCATCATCCTTTACATAGGAGGCATTGATTTAACTATTCAAGGGAGAAGAGGTCAATTTGGGAACTTAATTATGGAGATTCCTGTAGTTTTCTATTTTCAGTCGTGGCTTCCTCCCGAGGGAACTGTGGAGCATTTTGTTACCCATCAAAGGGCCTTAATGTATCTTAGTCATTTGAACAGTGGAATGAAGCAGTTGCTTAACACAGCAGTCCCTGAAGACAGTTTCTCCTGGCTGCCTGATGGGTTGTTGAAAATATTTATATCATAGAGATCAAGTTCATCTGCCTGCCTTTATTATTATAGACCTTACAGCTGCAGCGACTAGCCTTACTACTGGCATAATACATTACACATCCTTGGTGATACATGGAGGCTGTGCTTGGGCCGTGGGACCAAGGTGTGGCCCCGTTGCTTAAGCCTGTCTCCTGTAGGGTGCTGGGGGTGGGGGACTGTGGTAAATCCATCTTTCAGGTTATCTCTTTCATGTTTGCTTGGGGTACCAGATGACACGTTGGCCCATCTCCCACTATCATTTTTTGTTTTAAAGTTTGAGTTCAATAACAAACAGTAAAAAACAGCATTTAAGTATATAATTTAAGTTGCAAAATGTTGATAGAACCAGAATAATAAACATTAAATGCAATAAATGTGAATGAATTAGTAAAACATATATAAGAAAACGAAAATGCACTTATGCTGTGGAACAGAGGAAATACGTAAGGGGCATGATGGGGGAGAGGGAAGGGGAAAATATAAAATGATATTAAGAATGGGACAAAAGTGATAATAAAAACTGTAAACATTATGAAAAAGAAAAAATTGTCTTCTTTACGTATATATAATTATAACATTTGAAAGTCATCTATTGACTGTAAATAGAATAAGACAGTTGGGTGTATTCAGGGTGGTTTGCTTACTTCAGCTGGTGTGGTAATAGTTTTATCAACAGATATGGCAGCTAGGGATAAGTAGGTAGTTAGTGGGAGCCATAATAGATCTCTCTTTATCGCTAAGGATATAGGAGAAACATAATTAGTATCTAATCTATGATGGAAACATATGACATTCCATCCGGATGAAAAAGTAAGATTATGAGCTTGTTTCCAATTTGATGTTACTAAATGGAAAACAACAGCTAACAATAAATCATTTTATATCTTGGAGTTAAATTGAGCCATTGAGGAGCTAAACTACAGAGAAAAATATTGGTGAGGGAAGAGGGAATATTAACTTTGGAAATCTTAATAATTTGATAGCAAACTAGTTTCTCCAAACAGGGAAATGGGAGGACAGTCGAATAACATATGTTTTAGATCAGCATTTGGGCATGAACAGGACCAGCATGATGAGCCAGTAACTGGAAAAAAAGGAATTGAGAGTTATGGGGTGAATAATAAATGGTTATAAACAAAGTAGTGAGTTTGTGTAGTATTTGCAGCTTGTGTAGTTTTGTGAACCTTAAACCATAACTTATCCCAAAAGACAGTAGGACAGCATTCCACTAAAGCCCTTTCCAAAGCCAATTTAGCCTTTGATTTGGTTCTATCGGAATTACCATGGCCACAAAGGAGGGTGTAGGGGGAATTCTGAGGAGAGCCATCAAGCAGTTTTTTGAAAGAAAAGGCATAATGATAGTTTTTCAAATCTGCAAATGTGAGGCCGCTGTTAGATTTATCTTTTTTTTAGCCAGACAAAGCTATACGAGGAGATGTGCTTTTCCAAAGAAATGTGGAAAGAAGAGAGTCTATTTTCTTAAAGTAGTAATGAGGGATGCCGACAGGGATCATGGCAATCACATATAATGTCATGGGAGGCAGCATAATTTTAAAAGAATCAAGTCTGCCCCACCAAGAGAGAAAAAGTGGATGCCATTGAGTAATATTGTCATTTAATGTCTTGTTAATATAATCAAAACATAATTGTAAAGTTTATTTAGCAGTATGCAAGAACCAAAACCCTAGGTATTTTATTTTGGAGGGTTGCCAAGTAAATCCTGTGGAGGCAAACAGTTGCTTATTGCATGGGACATTTAAAGGTAATATCTCACATTTGTCAGTATTAAGTCGGCAACCCGAAAGACGGGAAAAAGTTGTGACTTGTTGCAAAAAAGGAGGAAAAGAGAAAGAATGATTAGAACAATATAAAAGGATGTCATTTGCATAACCAACATTTATAATTTGTTGGGACCCAACTTGGAAATGAGAAATAAGTGCATCTTGCCAGATGTTGGTGAGAAAGGGTTCAATTGCAATGATAAAGAGAAGAAGTGACAATGGATAGCCTTGGCATACCGCTCTGAACAAAATTCTGAAAGCATACCATTTAAAAAAAATAGCAGCTTTAGGGCCTGTATACAACAAGGAAATTAAATCTATTGATTTGGGTGGGAAACCAATCCATTGTTATGCCTGAAACATAAAGTCCCGACTAGTCCATTCAAAGGCTTTTTCTGCATCTAGAGCAATCGCAGCAATAGGATGGTCTAGTGTTGAAACTTTTCTCGGAATGTTGAAAAAAACTCAAGTATTATCAAAGGCTAGTCGACCCTTAACAAAACCAGATTGTTCAGAACCCATCTGATTAGGTGAAATAGGATGTATTCGCAGAGCCAGAATGTTTGCGAAAATGTTATTATCCTTATTAACTAAAGAAATGGGGTGGTAGTTTTTACACTGTGAGGGATCTTTATTATCTTTTGGGATTAAACAAATAATGGCATCCTGGAAATGAGCCTAGGGAAGCACCATTTGTGCTAAATGTGTTAACTAAAAGTAGATTAATGGGGAGGAGGAACTTTGCAAAATGGCTATAAAATCCAATAATAAATCTGTCAGGGCTAAGAACTTTCCCTCTGCAAAGTATAAAGACTGCATGGGATATTTCTGAAAGTGAGATATCTGACCCTAGCGGATTTTTAGGGGGAATAAGTGATGGATTGAAAATATCCGATCAGATCTGATCGTAGTGGTTGTGTGTCTAGAGAGTATAAATTTGTTTAAAAATATCAAATTCATTTAGAATATCCTTATCCTTAAAAAGGGTATTTTGTGTAGTATTCTGTAAGGATTCTATTCTGGTTTTATCTCTTCTGATTTTCAAATAATTTGCAAGACATTTTCTCATTTTATTTTGACTTCCATAGTATTGTGTACTACTCTTTAACAAATAAGAAATAAGAGGAAGCAGCATTTGTAGTTAATCTGTTAAAAGTGAGTTTGGCATATATAAGGTGTTATAGTGAGGTCTTGTTTTCAGAGTGATAATAATCATATAATTTTTTTTTTATTTTGTCAAGAAATTGTTTTGATTGTGTTTCCATATTTTTTCTTGTGTAATACAAAATGTATTGTAAAGCCTCTAGACACTGCTTTAAAGGAATCCCAAATCACTACAAAGGAGGAGTTGAGTGTAGTGTTAAGAGCCAAATATTCAGTGGCAAACGTTTCAAATTGGGAGGTAAATTTAGGATCTACAAGTAGTGACTTATTGAAGTGTTTGCATGTGGTCTGCATGTGGTGAAAAGGGTATAAGATCAAGGTCTGTATAAACTGGCGCATTATCTGAAATAAAAATTGATCCTATTTCTGAATGAAGGACATGTTGGGCTAGCGATTTACTGAGAAAGAGATAGTCTATTCGGGATTGTGAGTGGTGAGGGGCCAAATAAATATTTTCCTGGAAAGTCTGGATGGCATAATCTCCAGATGTTAACTAATGATTTACGATGGATGGTGAATTTGAATTGTGAGTGCATCTTGGTGTGTACAAGCTTGACTGTTGAGTTTCTATCCAGTATGGGGTCGTGAATTTTATTACATTCCCCACCAAATATAATATATATTCATCATCACATCGAAATAATCTGAAATTATGGTCCAAATCGTATTGTCAACAGAAACTGAACAATACATATTAAAAATGGGTAAGGATAGATTATCTACATGAACTTTCACAATGATCCATTGACCTTCACAATCGGACTCTGAACAACCATCACATGTAATTTTTTATGACAAAGAATCCGTACTCCATTCTTCTTTCCCAGAGCATGCGAAGCAAACACCCGAGGGTAAAATTAGAACATTAGCATGCAAAAATAGTATGTTTAGAGTAGCACTATTAATAAAGGAATAAAGCGAATATTGTGAAGGATAAGAATACTGTTGAATGAGAAAAGGAAGTGGGAGTAGGATAGGCGGATGAGAGACAGGAAAAAATAAAGGATATTGTGAAACCACAGAAGGAAAGGATATAGTGAGACAAAAACCAAAAAGATGATACAAGCCATACAAATGACAACTGAAAAAACATATCTACAAAAATACAGAACAAGAGGGAGAGTTGGAACACCAGATGATGACGATGACAACAGTTGAACTCCATTGGATGCTAGGGTAGCTCTGACTCAAATGAAGAGTCACATGAAAAGTATGACGGGGACGAGACATGAAGACAAATACCTGTGTTATAAGAAATGAAACAATAATAAATTAAACTTTGCAATAGTAAGAGAAATAGATTATAACAGTAAAACATTAGAAAGCATTAGAGAACCGATGACTAAATAGTTATAAAAACAAAACAGATGAGAATCATAATGATATTCAAGTCATTTTTTAAGTGTCCATATCTTCTGGGCCATGTCGTTGAAGAAATTGCTTTCGTGCGGCAGGCTCCTCATAAGTGGTTGTCTTCTCTTTGTATGCCACCTTAAATAAGCACGGATGAATTAGACCAAATAAAGCTTTATGGCTCTCAATAGAGGGTGCACGTCCAGAAATTGTATCAGTCGATCAGCTGTAGCTTTAGCAACATCTTGAGAGAAAAATAGGCAGTGGCTAACCCATACAATTTGTTTTTTAGCTTTGACAGCAGACATGACTTGCATCAGGTATGCATATTGCAAGAACAATAAAATTACTTCTTGTGGTTATGCAGAGGCCTTGGGACCAAGCCTGTGTGCCCTTTGTATGTTGAGTGGATGGCGTTGACATATCAAGAAGTCCATATATGTACAGGTTGTTCCTAAGATTTTGATTTTCAAGATCTTCAGTGTGTTTTTTGACTAGGGAAAAGTTGGACTCCAGATGAGAAATATGTGAAGCTGCAAGTTGAAGATTGTCTGTTTTTGTTCCACCATTAAAACTCATGATTCCAGAGAAGACCACTTGTCATCTAAATGTTGCAATGTTTTAGTAGTTTATTCCATAAAGGGTTTCAGTGCATGCATTTCTTTTAGAATCATATCTATAGAAGTTGGTGTGGATTTCACTGGCGATGAAGGGTCTTTTTTTAGGTCTTTTTATTTGTTTGTCCTGTTAGCAATTTAGTTAATAAGGCAGTTTTTGGACTGGCTCCTGAGTGGACACAGATTTGTGGGTCACAGTATCCTCCATGTCATTGTAATTGGAATCTGAGTCTGACAGAGAAATCTTATGAGAGGTACCAGAAAGTTAAAATTTCTTGTTTTTCCCAAAAATGTTAGAAAGAGAACATTCTTGTAGATTTTTGACTACAAAATGGTGTGTGAGGAAATAAAATGGTATTATATTGAAAACCTGAGATATAGACACTGAGGTAAGGTAACTCATAAGCAAGCAAAGTTATAAAAAATAATATCAATTTCTATCTTTGAAAAATAAAAATCCTTCATGAACAACAGTCTGAAAATATTAGAAAACTGCCCAGGAAATAGTGCAAGAAATATGAAAGCATTTGGCAGGATCTTACAGCAAGAGCTGACAGATTAAAAAGAGTTCAGTGATCAGCTAATGAAATTAAGAAAAGGTGCTGTGGTGAAGTAACATGTTGATGCATAGAAGAAGCATGCAATGTCAAAGCCCATTGACAACACTGGTGTCACTGAGTAATGTTAATACCAGAAGAGGTGACATGCACAACTTCTATACAATAGCAGGCAAACATGACGTGCAGAAAAGGGGGCTTATTAAGAAGCACGACCGCTCCAAATATGGCCTTATGAAAGGGAAGGTGCTCGCCATCTCTCAAAATGGCAGACATGACCCTGTGCTGTGAGGTGCAATCCCCCGGGGCTGCCTGCATTCGTATTGAAGAGTAATGGAGCTGGACATATGCTCCAGAAGCTCACCAAGAGTAGTGGTTCCAAAGACGTTGGAAGCTCCCCATGCCTGCCGGAGCTCAACACAGTACTACCATCTTGCTGCCAAAACCATGCCCTTCATCTCCCTTTATCCCACGGGAGAGAAGAAGTTTGCCTTGTAAAAGTGAATTTACAGTCAGTACTACAATGACCTTCAGTGGAGCCAACCATGAATCCTTATGAACTGTTAAAGGATCCAGTGTACAGCTATGTCCATATAATATTTCATGATAAACTAGAAACTATCGGTGTCAAGCAGTAATATATTCTTTTATTCCAGATGAGGCAGAAGCAACTGACACATGTTTCATCTAGGATGACTTTCTCATGGCTGCAGGGTTAAACATCAAAGAATCAAAGAGGATAAATATTAAAGTGTGTATACGTAACACAACAAGGAAACAAACCAAAACATATTGTCATGAAGTGTACAAACACAATAGAACACCCCATGCCAGTGAGCACTCAGACAACCTGTGCAAGTGAATAGAAACCTGAGTGAAAAAGTGAAACCGGCGATTGTGAATTCAAGTGGAAAAGATAAAGACACAAATACAATCCTAAAGGTTCACACGTGTGCATTGTAAAAGGTAAAGATAAATGTGTCAAATGTGGAAGAGTGGCGACTAAAGGGAACCAAGGCAGCCCGAACCATGTTAAATGTGAGGATAAATGGAAAGATCGTAAAAAAGGTGAGAACTAAAAATCAAAAAATATGCAAACCCACCTGTATAAAATTTGATAAACAAACAGGGAGAACAACGATGTGGAATGTCAGCATTCTAGACATTAAAAATCTGTCAGAGAAAAAGAGTTATACAGTGAAATAAGAGTTCAGATTCGGAAATTGTAAATAAGTGGTGAATTTTAGGGTGAAGAAATATAAGCTATGATTGTAAAATAAGGTTCATAAGTATCTGATTGGGGAGAAA
The DNA here is from genome assembly GCF_031143425.1 of Pleurodeles waltl. NCBI lineage: Eukaryota > Metazoa > Chordata > Amphibia > Caudata > Salamandridae > Pleurodeles > Pleurodeles waltl. The sequence goes on from NC_090440.1 coordinate 274,941,021, forward strand.
AAAGCCTCCAAAAAAGTCATAGCACTAGCTAGAGTGATCGTATAAAAAAAAATCACAGAAGATGCCAAAATAAGCCCTCCGAAACCTGTATGTAAAGGGAGAAGGCTAGTATTGAAAAAAAAAACCCACATAGAAGCCACTAATAAGGTCACGTGACAGTTACCATAAATGTATACCTGTAATAGTAGAGAGGAAGCACTCAAAAGTAGCAAGCAAAGTATCACTGAGACATGAGAGGGGACATGATACACCCCCAAACACCTGTATAAACAAGGGAGAGAATTTTTGACAGAGACCACCGATAGAGTCAACATTGGGCAAATCGAAGGGAGCTTACCATGTGTGTGTGCCACAGTAGTTGAACAAAGTAGCAGTGCGCCTGGGACAACACAAACAAGACTTTATACAGGGTCAAGCGTAATAGACAAAGAAAGAGGACTGAAGTTGGTCTGCAAAGTAATCACTTTGGGAAGGGGGCACTGTAATGCTATCTGTATTTAACCACTGGCTCCTTCTTGACCACTGACTCCATTTTGTGCTAGGCTTAGCTTCAGATGCTGTCACCTTTGTGGTGCAGGTATATTACCACAAAGCTTGTTTTATACACTGAACGTGTTTTCACTTCTTCTTACCAGTACCGGGTTGCCCTGAGCAAGAACATAAAATGGGGGATGTGGACATAGACATGCTAAGAGAGCCTCAGCCTGGGAATGGTTTAAATGTTTTCACTATGGAAATGTACTGCGCCTCTGCAATATGCATCTGGACTGGGCTAGTTCCTTTGCTTGTTTTCAACACAAACCGAGTACAGATAGCTCTTGAATTTCATAACTTACGCAAAGGGATGGGTAGGTTGCCAGAACCTTCCTCTTGAGATTTTTGAAGGTATATAAGGTGGGGAAGCTTGGCGCTGAGATAGAAGGAACTAATTTTGGGGGTAGATCCACTGCCCAGAACAAAATCCCATCGGGGAAGGTTTGTCCTCTCTCAGCTGTCTAGGGTTCCCAAGATTGACGTTGGCACTAGGATGATGCTGAATTCGATCCCCATGGTGATGCATATTTATTCTTAAATATCTAGCTTCGCTGTGCATATATATAAATATATATATATATATATATATATATTCACTACATACCTATTCATTGTTGATGCATTGTACTTTTTATGTCTGACATTGTTTAACTGCTGTGAGTATTTTCGCATTCACACATGTTTTACTGCATTCAAGTTAAATGCTCATGTTCATATTTTTGTGTACTTTATTTTGATATCTGGGAAGTGCCTTAATACATTCATTACTCAAACTGGGAGTTCTGCATTCCTTGGTGTCATTCTCCTCATAGTTTGAAGCAAAGCAGAAGAATTTGGTGTAGTCAGCAGGGTACGAAGTGAAAGATTTAAAAGTGAAAATGTTTGGCAAAAAGTCAAAGGCAGTTTCCCAGGTTCCAAATGACATAGCAGGGTGGGGAAAAGCACCCTATGATTTTCTTGCGAATGAATGCTCTTGTGCAGCAGGGTTATATAGGAATTGGAGTGGATGTCTTATCGATGCTGAACCAAAAACAGTATTGCTTTGTTTGCAAAAAGTGGCAGTAGAACAGGGCAGTGATTTCTCTATTTTAGGCAGACGGGAGCATCCTGTTATCTGCTGCTAGAAAAATGCATGCGAAATGTGCTCAGTTAGAATAAGAAAATCAGCTATTGGAGAGGCAGCTAGTTGAAGCCAAAAATAGCAGTAATGGGGTGTAACCATAAGTATCCTACAGAATCAGACTGGTCACAAAATGATAGGCCTTAGTATACATTAAGAAATGCAATGCAGAGAACTAAGGAGGAGGAAATGAAAACTGCTATTTATCTAGGTGATACTCACCGTCTGCTAGACAGACAGCTCTCTGTGTCCGATAATTTGCTTTGTTCCTCCAACTTACAAACATGTGATAATTACTCTATTAACCACTCGGACAGGTAATCCTTTAAATGATGTACTGGAGGCAGTTCGTGAATTAGGGGAGCTTGGAGACTGGATGAAACCTGAGAGAGCCTCGAGGTCTGAGGGTCACACAGACAATAACACAGTATCTCGGAGAGACATGTTTATGGCGTTGTTGAAGGATGGTGTCAACAAAAAGCAGACAGATGGGATAGATACTAAGGCGGTCATTCCAGCTGCCGCCGCCCGGCGTGTGGTTACCGCCGAATGACCGCACCGCGGTCAAAAGACCGCGGCGGCCATTGTGGCTTTCCCGCTGGGCCGGCGGGCGACCACCAAAAGGCCGTCCGCCGGCCCAGCGGGAAAGACCCAGCAACGATGAAGCCGGCTCCGAATGGAGCCGGCGGAGTTGCTGGGGTTGGACGGGTGCAGTGGCACCCGTCGCGATTTTCAGTGTCTGCTTTGCAGACACTGAAAATCATTATGGGGCCCTGTGAGGGGGCCCCACGACACCCGTTCCCGCCATCCTGTTCCTGGCGGTTTTTACCGCCAGGACCAGGATGGCGGGAAGGGGGTCGGAATCCCCATGGCGGTGCTGCAAGCAGCGCCGCCAGGGGTAAACCGGCGGGAAACCGCCGGTTGCCCTTTTCTGACCACGGCTTTACCGCCGCGGTCAGAATGGCCGAGGAAGCACTGCCAGCCTGTTGGCGGTGCTTTCGCGGTCCCCGGACCCCCTAAGTCTGTGAGAGATGTACCGTAGGCAAGGGCTGGACAGAAAGGAGGGCAGTAGAATAATGATTAAGCAGGATAACAAACAAGTGATTCGGGGGCGTCACAGATACAGGAGGAAGGAACAGAGAGGGAGAAAAATGTTTCTTCATGGGGGGAGGAGGAGGAAGATTTGGACACCGACTGGTTAACTGTTGAAAACAGGGAAGGAGAGGAATCTCCCTATAGGCATGACAGCATGAATCTAGACCTGACTTGGGCAAAAGTTGACAGGTTTAAATCAGATTAGAAAACAGGCCAAGCTCCAGTAGTGGGATGGGCTTATAAAGATAACAGACCACATGTTGATTTAGAAATTAATTGAAAACATAGAAATGTTCAAAAAGTGCAGGCCTTGGTGGACACCGGATTGGATGCCTCTTTAATTTATGGAAATCAAAAAAAGTTTACAGGTTAGCACTACGCCATCATAGGGTTAGGTGGAAAGCAAACCCCTACAGTGAAGACGACTGTTCAAATGAAAATAGGAAGCATGCCTAAAAGAGAATACACTGTTTTGATTGTGCCACTCCTAGAGTATATACTGGAATTTACATTTTGAAGGGGATTACTCTATACTTGGATGATGGTTGTTATCAATTTGGATCAAAGCGATACATTTCAGTGGCAGCTGTGAGTGTGGGTCATTTAAAGATACCCCCAATGAAGGTGCCCCCAGCAACCAAGGTGGTTTGTTTGTAACAATACAGAGTTCCGGGAGGGCATGAGGAAATAAGTGAGACTATACAGGAGTTGATGGAGGCAGGTGTGGTGGCTCCAATCACCACAGAGAGGAACAATCCTTTGTGGCCTGTGTGCCGAGCAGCTGGGCGCTATAGAATGACAATCGATTTCTGTGAATTGAACAAGTATACACCCCCTCTGACTGCTGCAGTCCAAACAGTGTCACTTTGAGATAATACAAAAACATAAAGGGACATAATGCTAATGCTTTCTTTTCCATATCATTGGCCCCTGAGTCAGGAGCAATTTAGTTGCTCATGGAATGGCAGACAATTCAAGATTTTAAGGCTCTCCCAGGGGTATGAACATAGCTCCACCATCTGTTACTGACTGGTGGCACAACACCTGAAAGAAGTATCTGTCATCTAAGGGGTGCAATTGTCTCATTATATTGATGATGTGATGTTTCAGGGAGAGACACAATAACAGGTACAGACAGGGTTGTGGAACTTTTGAAGAGCAAAGGGTGGATGAACAATCCAGATAAGACCCAAGGGCCCTCTCAAAATGTAAAGTTTCTAGGAATCCAGTGGAATCACCTACATAGGGAGGTGTTGCCTCAGGGATAACAAAAGATATTAGAATGTCCCACTCCCATTAATAAGCAGGAGACTCAACAATTATTTGGATTGTTTGGTTTTTGGAAACAGCGTATCCCTCACTTGAGTCAGATTTTGGCCCCTTTGTACAAAGTGACAAGAAAGAAGCATGAGTTTGAATGGGGAGAGCAGCAGCAGTGTGCATTTGAACTAGCAAAGGAGGCAAGGCTTTAGACTTATGGTCAGTACAGGAAGGACACCTTGAGCTACATGTAACCGTTCAGGGGTATTATGCAAATTGGATCATGTGGCAAAACTAGGGAAGAGATTGCCCCAGAATTTCTGAACCAAAAAGCTACCAGATGCTGGAGAGCTATATACTCCCTTTGAGAAACAATTACTTGCGTGTTACTGGGCTCTAGTGGATGCTAAACAAATAACCCTAGGTCATAATGTGACTTTGATACCTGAGATTAGTATAATCAAGTGGAAGTGGTACGTACAGGACAGTGTCCGAGTGGGACCAGCAGGGATAGCAGCTAAGATAAGAGAGTCACCAGTTAGGTGGGGTGAGCCATTTGAATCCTTGTCCCCTGACGATAGGAAACATGTATGGTTTACTGATGGTTCACCCAAGTATGTGAGGGCCAAAAGACATTGGAAGGCAGTGTCATATAACCCAGTCACCAAGAGGTTGCTGTCCACCACAGGAGAAGGAAAGAGAAGTCAATATGCAGAATTGTATACTGTATATCAGGCACTGAAATAAGAATTGCCTGGGACGTTTCGCATCTATACTGATACCACTTTGCTTACCTCATGGCATGCATATAACTGGCAAATACATTCCAAGGAGGTGATGGGCAAGGAATTGTGGCAGGAAATTTAGGAAATGCTATTGCAAAGTATCATTACTGTGTATCATGTAGATGCCCACTGTCCCACCGACTCACTATAACGATGGTTTAATTTCTTTGCAGATGACAAAGCCAAAATCTCAGGGCAGAAGTGGCGACACATAATTCTGACTTGGTGGGGATGGCTAAGTGGGTGCACCAAAAATGTGGACATCTGGGAGAGAAGGCCACTAACAGGTGGGCAGAGATTAGAGGGATGCACATTCCCCTAGACTTGATAAAAACAGTGATCATGTAGTACCCTATTTGTCAACACACACAACAGAGATCTGTCAAAGGTCACTTGGGGAGTGGGAAGTTGCCGGGGTAGATGTGGCAGACTGATTACATTGGGCCACTACCGAATAGTCGCAGGTGTCAATACACCTGCACAGTGGTGGACACATGTTCTGGCTACTTGATTGCCTTCCCTTGCAAACGCGCCACTCAGTTTAACACTCTCAAAACTCTGGATTTGTTAATATTTTATTACAGAGTCCTACTTCAACTCCAGAGTAACAACAGGTCACATTTTAAAGGTAAATTGGTGCAAGATTATTGTACACAACACAATATTGAATGCATTTATCATAATCCATATTATCCACAAGCTGCAGGATGTATTGAGAGAATGAACGGCTTACTGAAAGCCCAATTACGAAAATTATGTGATAGAACTTTGAGAAACTGGAGAGAGCATTTAAATGAAGCCCTCCCAATTTTGAATAATAGACACTTGACAAATGCAGAGACTCCTCTAATGAGAATGCTGACCCCAGCATTACATATACAACCCCATATAGCAACAAACACCTTCATTTATTGGGAAATAAAACCAGGAGCCTTAGCTCCTTACTGAGCCACACAAGAATCTGCAGGTCTTGATTTAAATGCTTTGAATATGTACAGATTGAAACCAAGAGACATGGCACTTCTTGAAACAGGTGTTGGAATACAGGTTCCCCCAGAACACTTTGGATTGATTGTCAGAAGTCTGGGTTAGCACTCAAAGGTATTCAGGTCCTGGGGGAGTGATCGATGCATACTACCAAGGAGAACATAAAGCCATTTTATTGAATAGTGGAAACACTGACCTGGAGACAGAATTGCTCAGATTGTCATTATTCCAGTGTATGGAGGAGTAGTTAAAAGGGGAACTGCCCAGCCCTTCTTACAATGAGTGGGGAGGGAGGTTTCGGCTCAACTGACGAAAACCCTGGTGCTAAGATTTGGGTAGAATCCCCATATCATCCTCCTGAACCAGCAGAAGGTGTAGCAAAGGGCATGGACAATATTTTATTAGTCTTGAAACCAGCACAGGAAAAGTGGGGACACGTATAGGCTGATAAATGTCATTTGCAAGAATCATCATACTTGTCTCTTTTACAGATCATACTGCAGGGTGTCTTTGTGCTGCTTGTACCACCTGGTCAGGGTTCTGGTGTGTCTGTGTGGGGTCGGGAGGGACCGAAAGCCCCCAGCTCTGAAGTGATTGACCGACCGCACCGATCCACACCTTTACTGCATTTAAATGAAAACATCTGGACACATCTGGCATGTACCATGCTTAACAGATCAGATTTCTGCATGACGAATATGAAAAGTACTGTTGATTTCAACATGTTTGGTCACCATACCAACTCCTGCCAGCGTTTTGCTGCAAATTTTTAACGCTACCAACAAAGATGAAGCCGTAGAAGAAAGTGATATATTAACTTACTTTACTCCTTACGAGTATTGTAGGTTTTGCCAAGAGGTAATGGATGAAAAATGAGACAACATGACCTATGTGATTACTTACAACATTACTACCGGTGATGTTTGCTACAACTTAACTTGTGACACTTACAAAATTCAGAAATGTGCTCAAATGCGTCTTGAAGCAACAATGAGGTCTCCTCAAGAGATCCTGTGGGAACAACGAGTACTGTGTCAGCATAGAAATGATAAAACTTGTAAAAACATGAATAATAGCAGGTCTTGTCAACATATCACTTGTGAATCCATCAAGCATGTTAAACTATCGGTGGGGTGGTTGTTCTCTTGTGGAAATACCACATATATTTACATCCCCGCCAATATAACTGCAGGACTGTGTGCTTTAATGCAGTTAGGACTTGTGATGTTTCCATTTCACTCTGTCACATCAGCAACTCACAAGAGAAACAATTCAATTAAGTGAAGACCGTGACTCTGAAATTCAATTATCTAAATCAGAGTATGTAAGCTTAAGTATTTTTGTAGTAGGAGTTCCAGGATTAGCTGTTTATAATACTCCAGTTAACAAGTTAGCATGTACGATGATCAAGAATATCAATAATACATCCTTCGCCCTGGCCGAGTTACTACTAGATATACGAAGCATTAGAAAAGCTGCATTGCAAAACAGGGCATCCATTGACCACTTGCACTTGAAGCATGATCATGGCTGCTCAGAATTTGAGGGTATGGTTTGTTTTACTTTGTCAGACCACTCCACCTCTATTCAGCCCCACTTTGATGATTTGCATGAATTGGTGAAGGGAGTAAAACAAGGTGTAGATAAAGTGTGGTGGGACTTGTTATTTAGCTGGTTGCCTGATTTTGGGAACTATTCTAGGTGGAATATTCGTAGTGATTTGTATTATAGTAATGCTATATTGCTGCACACAATACCTAACCTGCCTGAAATTTTTACCAAAATGGATTACTTTTAGACCAGTATGTTATGAGAGTCACTGGTCAAAGGGTGGAGTGTAATGCTATCTGAATTTAACTCCCGGCTCCATCTTGACCACTGACTCCATTTTGTGCTTAGCTTAGCTTCAGATGCCGTCATATTGGTGGCACGGGTATTTTCCACAAAGCTTATTTTCTACACTGAACATGCTTTTGCTTCTTCTTACTAGCACCGGGTTGCACTGCGCAGGAACATATGATTACAGTGTGTAATTATTTTTTTTAATCATATTAAAGTATTTGTTTCCAGCACATTTCAGAAACAACAAAAATTTGCTTCATTTGTGTTACTAATTCTGGTATATTCTGAAATACTTGTACAGTTCATTTAAATGTGGTATGTGCTAGAAAAAACCCTTGCAGAAGACAGCACCTGCCATTTGACCTTGGACTTTAAATGCACAGCAAATGTGACAAGATAAGAACAAGACTTAGGGGGTTATTCTAACTTTGGAGGAGGTGTTAATCCGTCCCAAAAGTGACGGAAAAGTTACGGATTTACCACCAGCCGTATTACGAGTCCATTATATCCTATGGAACTCGTAATACGTCTGGTGGTATATCCGTCACTTTACCGTCACTTTTGGGACGGATTAACACTCCTCCAAAGTTAGAATAACCCCCATACAGGCTTATTTACCCAAAGGAAGCACTTGTGATGATACTGTAAATAAGGTTTGGGCAAGGGTAGGTACGAACACAAGCTGGACAACCTAAAACAAATAAAGCCAGCAAATGGAAAGCAAGAAAATTTAAGTTTCAAACCACAAAGCCAGTGGCAAGCAAAGGGCAGCTTCCTGAATGTCCCAAAGATGTCTTTAGCTCCACTGTCTGGTAAGCTGCAACCTAAAGTGCTACCCGCTAAGTAGGACCCTAAGAGTATGGCTGAACCCTTTTGGCCGCATAGTTTGCGGTCTGGGGTGTGTAGTTTTACTGTCACTTTATATTGGGCTCTAAAGACTCATTATTGACATATGATTGAAAACACCAGAAAAACACCATCATGTCAAGTGCACTTCGGTTAAAAAACAAATAGTGGCTAGGGTGTTGGGTGACATGGGATTACTTTACATTACCCTTTCACATCTCACTATAATTCTGTGGTGTCACTACATATGTTTATACATTTACCATGTTACAATGGGTGTATAGTTCACATGTGAGCCTGTCCGTACTGCTTTAAAGTCGCTGGGGAAGGGTTTCGGCAGTCTGAAGAGGAGCATCATTAGGGTATTGGGACAGAGCTTCCAAGCAGGTCCTTGCTACAAGAGCCTCATTCCTAGCTTTAATTCAACATCACTTTGATGCCTGGGACTTCTGATTTCTGCTTTCCTGTTTCAGGTATGTAGGTATAAATTGCAGGTACCAGAAAAATCAATGTCAGCTCAATGCCAGGGCTGACTACAAGTGTAATAAGTGACGGGTGGTCACTTGGTACTAATTGCTGGGGGTGGGAAACCTGCCTCTACTATGCCTAAAGAGTTGGGCTAAGTGAGATAGGGTGGATCGCTTACACAAGGCTTTGCAGGGATACTGAGCAGGCGTCTACCCTGTTTAAAGAGATGGGAGCTCTGCACAAGGCTCGGCAGCAAGATGCTAGTATTGGATGCTGGCGTAGTGGGGCACTGGAAAAACACCTGTGAGGCCTGGGTGCTTGGGGTGGGTTATGGGTCTCTGCAGTACCGTACTAGGGATAGTCAGAGTGATAGTAGGGGACCCTGCAGTCAAGCCTTGCAACGTCCAGGCCTATTGAAGAGGTTGAATTCAGGGTACTCAAAGACACATGAGATGTAGCCAAAACAATGAGGGCCCTGTATTTGCGAGTGATAAAGTGTCACTCAACGTGTCACACAAGAAATGAAACTGTTAAACATAAGCATGCTAAAGCATGGAACTGCCACCTGGACGGTGATTGAAAAAGTGGCAGTCCTGTCTCACAATGCAAGAGAGTTGTGACCGGGTGACCTCACACTAAGCCCCTCACTGAAATTACAGTAGAACTGAAGATACCACAGATATTTATAAATAGCTCCATATGTCACCTCAATATGTGATTTTCTTCCTTCTTGATCTGTAGTTATATTGTGCCTTGGGGCAAGAGCATCCAGCTTTTGCCTTCTGATCTGCAGCCACCCTCTAGGAGTAGTGTACTGATGGACATAGGGAAGTCTCAGTTTTATGATCCCCTGTCCCAAAGACAAGTCTTAATGGTTGTAAACGCTGAAAATGAGGCAGCAGTCGGGTCTGTGGAGGGACTCATTAGAACCACCTGGAACCCCTCAGTCCCTGCATTTCATTGCACATGTCCTGCATCTTGGACGCCACATGGTGCACACAAACCTTATTTTTATAGATTAGGGCTTAGACAGCGTTGGTGCCCTATGTCCATCTTCTTACCGCTATGCTTATTCTGTAGTTGCTGTTGTGTGCTCAAATGTAACTAACAAAAATAACACCAGTGCATGTGAACTGTTTCCACACTGTTCCCTTGCTCCGCATCATCTCTTCACCTCGGTTCTCCTGTACACTATCATGTATGATTAACCTGACACAGTTATGGAAGGTTCCACATTCCACAGACACAGGGGTTGAATTTTGTCTATTTCAAAGTCTACACCTGTACACAAATGATTGAGCCCATTCTAAAGCCAGGCTACCCTCACCATATTAGTACAGACTTCCTGGTAAGTATGGATGATTGACGTTGACCTTCTTATATGTGCATATAGAAACAGGCCAACTTTTATCAAGTTTAATCATTTGTGATTTACTGAGCTTATATACCTTATTAAGGGTGACCATGGCAGTGATGCCTCTGTTCACTGTCAGATCATATTCAAGTGGAGGCCATAGGTAGGCAAAGGGTACTGGGCTGCAATCATTGTGGTTGAGTTTGATTACCTTTGATGGCTTGGGGCATGTACCACTTTGATTCTGCAAAGTGGGCCAAGTACATCCTCTCCACATTTCACTATCAGGGTAGGGAGAGTCAGCAGTCAAAAGCCGATTGGGCAGGTAGTGTGGGGAACAGAGCCTCACAACAGTCAAACAGCAAACACAATAGCGTACTATCCAGTCCAATGCTTGTCGAGTAGAACTTTATTAGCACAGCAAAACGGGATACTACACATGGTTATGGTGTTTCAGCTACAGGGTTTCACAATATAGCACATGGCTCTAACCAATTTCTATAGGTCCCTTAAACCAACTACAGAATCCTAGCACACTTGCTACAGCACTGCCCCGCTGCAGAGTTCTAGCAAGGTGTCTTAATTTCCCAACAAGTACACTGACATGACTGTCAAGGGGGAGGCCCCCACTTTGAGCCAAGTGGAACAAAATGTTTGAAGAAAGTGAGTGATCCCAAGGAATCCCGTGGAAATTGTTCCCCTAAAGAAAATGCTCCCAAATGATACATTTTAAAACATTATTGCAAAGGAATGAGGGTGAAAACTGTACATTTACCAGTATAGACATCTTTCTTTCATCCATTCTTTCTTTTTTCCTCTTCGCCTTTCTTTCTTACTGACGATTTGTCTATATTTCCCCTGTCCGATTCTTTGTTCATTACTACTTTCTATCTTTCTCTTCTGTTTATTTTTCTATAATTTCCTCTGTTTCGTCTTGCATTCTGTCCTTTCTCATACACTTATTTAATATTCTTTCGTCTTCATTCCCTACCTCATTCTTTCGTTCATTTCTTGTTCCTTTCTTACTTCATAACTTTCTCCTAAGCATCCTTATTACCTTCTTTCCATTCTTCTTTCTTTTTGCATTTCTTTCATTTGTAAATTCTTTCCACTGCACTTCCATCCATCTCTCATTTCATCTTTCCTTTATTTCATCATGTTTGGCTGTCTTCATTCTTGTACTACTTTGTATTTCTTTCTCCTTACATTTTTTTCCATCCTTCTTTCCATTTTTGTTTTGCCTCAGCCTAATATTTGTCTCTAACATAATTTATTTTTGCCACTGAAAACAATTCTCTTTTCTTATCTTTTCTTCTGTTGCCATTTTAAACTTCTGTGGCCTCTTTGGGCCACCCCAGAGTAATTTATTCTTCTATCATTTACTAGTTTCTCTTTCTGTCTTGCAATGACCTGAGCCAAGTCCAGGGCCATAAATCAATTTAATCTGTCCCAGGCAACCCCACCTAAGCAAGTATAGTAGGTGCTTCACTACACCCTAGGTAGCAGTAAAGGAAATATTAGTCAACACAAACCCTAAGAGTTATTGCTACAACAGCCAATATTGAGAATTTGTACGATCAATACAATCTACATTTTTTACCCTTAGTTCGTAGTTTTGAAATCCTTATTCTCTTAATGGAACCCCCTCCCTCTTTCTATAATAGGTCAAATTGCCATAATACGAATGTCTGTATTACTGTTATTCCACTTTTCATTTTACTCTCTACCTTGTTTTTACATAGTACATTTTTAGCAGCTTAAGGGTTAAATTTCAGCTTTCATTAGGAAGAATAAATTCTCACCTCTGGCTCTCCATATAATATATTCTTCACTAGTGGATTGGGTGCTTGGGCTTCCTGACCTAAATCATTATTATTTAGCTAATTTTGCACATTGGCTTTCTCGTTTGTATAACAGGAATTTATTTAAGAATGTGTTTAAGTCTTTCATGCTCAATGAGTACAATATTGTGGGTTTTATGCATTTGACTAAGTTCCCAAAGAAAGGTAGATACAAGATATTGATCTGGTCCCTGAAAAGAAAAGTCCGATTGTATAGAACTTTTCTCCATCTTAAATGTCGCTACTCGGATGAATGATATTAGCTGTCTAGACCAGCCTCTTTTAGACTGGAGTATGATTCAAAGATGGAGAGCAAATGGCTTCCCTGGTCAGATAGATTTTATGGGTCAAGATATTAGGAATAATATTGAATAACATATTAGATATTAAAAGTCTCTCTTATTTTGTCATTCAATAGTGTTTGGCAGGTTTTTTAAAGAACCTGATCCTAAAAAGATGTGTCCGAGTTAGTTGAGAATCTCATTAAAAATATTACATGGAGATGGATCAGTTATTGGAAAACCATGTTAGATGTGGTGAGACAAAGCAATGTATTCTCAAAAGTGGCCAAAAGGTGGGATATTTGTGAAGCCATGGCTATTTACCTGGAGCTATGGAAAGAAAATTAACAGATTTCATTTTATGATTTTAAAAAACCCAAACACCTCTATTTAGATTGGATGCATATTGTCTTTTCATGTCTGAACATTAGGGGATTGAGGTTTGAGGTCTTACAGTATTGTCATACTTTTTTTTTTTTCCTGCAGATCCTCAACTAATATTTGTTAGATCTAACATCATTGCTGTAGTTTCCCCTAACTTTTTGCCCTCTGACCTCCTGTTTTCTGACTTATTTTGATCTGGCTTTTAGAATTCTGGGCACTTCACCATTGCTGACCAGTGGTAAAATGCGGGTGTTCTGTACTTTAAAACATGGTAACATTGACTTATCCAAGTTTGACATATTTAAAAATGTACTTGTAAGACCCTAGTAAATTGCACTATATGTGCCCAGGGTCAGTAACTTTAGTAGCCCTGCAAACATGTCTCAGGCCTGACACTGCAGAGCCTGCATGTGCTGTTTTAACTGCCATTTCGATCTGGCAAGTGTACCCACTTGGGAGGGCACTGGTGATACTTGCATAATTGTTTGGCAACAGCTTTTCTGTCAAGCCAGACAATAAAAATGACTGATGCGCCACCTCCTGTAACGAAGTACAAACAGCACGCTGAGGTACTGTGGCCACAATAACGGAGAAAACTTCAGCACTACTTACCTAGTGTGATCATCCAAGCGCAATATGTTAGACTTGAAAAGAGAGCCATGTTGTGTTGTGCCCCTTTGACCCACAGGTCAGACCCTCAAAGCGCACAGCAAAAATCTTGTAAAAACAGAGCAAGCTTCACTAATAGCCAAACAGTGAGCGCACACATAAGTTCTACGAATATCTATCCATCTATCTATCTATCTATCTATCTATCTATCTATCTATCTATCTATCTATCTATCTATCTATCTATCTATCTATCTATCTATCTCTTATTTGCTGCAAGAGTAGCAAAGAAAAAGAACTGGTTATTCAACTTTGAGTATTTTATAGTGTTTATATGATGTTAGAAGGCTGGTTATGATGATACAATTGGCCTTTCAGAGCATTTTGTGATACTGTTTAACCTTCTTGGAACTGTTAAGAAGACATAAGGAACACTGTTTTTTCAAGTTATTATCTTTGCTACTAAATGTTTTACTTAAATAGGTGAAGCCATAATATAGATTTTCCTAGTAATGGATGAAGGAAAGTCTTCATTTTATTAAAGACACGGAGGTGAGTATTATGCTTTCTCTTCTCTAGCTTTAATGAATAGCAGCAGTCAAGAAGTGAATAAAACTACATATCCTATGAGACCAAGGAACAGCAGGCCAATGAGAGTGAAAAACCGCAATAACACCATACAACAATCGGGAATTAGAGGCACCTTAATATACCTACCTTGACTGTAAGCAGCCCTCTTTTCTTGTGCAAGAAGTTATGAATAAGTAGAGAACATGGGACCAATGCATAACCCTATGGAAATGACTAAGATGTAAGTAAAAAAAAATCTTGAACAGAGTCTACCCAATAAAGTCCATTTTGCAGAAAAGGAATCGATGAAATGCAGGCCCAGAAAGGTGCTGCAACTTCTGGAGAATTACTAGGCAGAGAGTTGCGGCAAGTGAGGAGCTTCTTATGTGGAAGGAGTTTTTGGAGTACAAGAGAACATTAGAGAGGGAAAAACACATAACCAATACAGTGTTGGGGAGGGATAATACTCACCTCCATATCTTTAATAAAATTAAGACTTTCCTTCATAGATTACTAGGGTATTATGCTTGTTCAAAGCATATTAACTATTACAGAAGATGCAGTAGTAACAGGTCTGCAATAGAAAGTGCAAAAACTAACATTATTAGGCCAATTAACTGATCTCAGAATGTCCTCTAAATGGGATCTCACCCCGAAGGCTCCCATGAAGGGACATAATCCATTTAACGCAGCGGGCCAGGGTCTGGGAGGAAACTGGGGTTATGGGGATATGGGGTTTTCTGAAGGAAATGACTAATTAGGTGTCAGAGTCCATTCTGATATGGATAGTTTTTTGTTTGTATATTTTGAGACAATTTCCCACACATAACTTGAGTTGATTGGGGAGGTACGGCAAAAAGACATTTGTTAAGTTCGGTTTTATACGTTTTCCGATGTTGAAGAGAATACCTACGGGAGTGAAGTGACAAGCAGAAATATCTAGTGCTTTTTACATAGGATAGGCATTTGATAGAAATTAAACACAATAACATTGTCAATTTGGCTGAAAGCATTTTGAGGGAAAGGTAAACATTGTCAGGTCAAGAAAGGAATTGTTTCAAACAACATGAACATCCCATAATTCACTGCACTTTGAATTGAGAGGATTACAAAATGTTACTTCCTTGAATACTTGATAAATAAGTTGATGTTCTCAGATGGGTTTTCCATTGACATGTGGATGATCCATGGAGATTGCAGAATGGTAAAGATTTACTGTCCAGTAAGTTTTTTTTCTGCTCTATCTTGAGATGCTAAAAGGTTTGCTATAAGGGTGATATTTGC
Source organism: Pleurodeles waltl (assembly GCF_031143425.1). Lineage (NCBI taxonomy): Eukaryota > Metazoa > Chordata > Amphibia > Caudata > Salamandridae > Pleurodeles > Pleurodeles waltl. The sequence goes on from NC_090440.1 coordinate 274,956,281, forward strand.
TGAAGAGAGGTTGAAAGATGTTCCCATACACCAGCTAGACCAAACAGCGAAGGCTGATTTGTAAGCTTTGGTAGTGCCTGCGGCCCAGGATTTGCTGATAAATTTCAAAGCCTCTGTTGAAATGCCTGGGTAGGTTGGGCAGACCCGCTACCTTCCAGGTTGATAAGGAAAGAGTGTTGTTGAAAATTAGATTGTGAGTGTGACCCTCCGGACTCAGGAGGATATTGGGAAAGGAGGGTAGGAGAATGGGGAAATCTATTGCAAGCTCTAGGACAACCTGTGATTGCCAGAGGGGGATGACAAGTACTAGGATGGTTTTCTCACGACAGACTTGGAATAGGACGCTGTAGAGCATGAGGAACCGGGGAAAGGCATATTTGGTTGACTGGGACCATTCCTGAAGAAAAGCATCTGTTGCTAATACCAAAGGATCCAGATGCCAGCTGAAGAACTGAGGAAGATGAGAGTTTAAACAGGATGCAAGAGGTCTATCTGAAAAGGTCCTCAAAGGTGATACGGCATATCGAAAAATTAGGGATGGACTTTCTAATTGCTGTAATCGTGAAGGTATTGAGAGTGACAGTCTGCTATAGTATTGAGATTGCCTGGTAAATATTCTGCCCAACAGCGACAAAACTCCTAGAAGCTTTTTGCTAGTTTTCCTAAATGGTCTGGCCTGGTGCCGCTGAAATGGTTTATGTATGTCACTTCTGAAAGATTGTCCATTTGAAGAAGGATGGAACATTGAACTCTGTCTTTGTCTTTTGTGAAGCTTTTGATCACAGGGGAGCCTGCAAGCATCTCTAAACAGTTGATATGCAATGATGAATCCTGTGTAGACCATGTACCCCCAGACGATATTTGACCACACCGAGCACCCCAGCCTGTCAGGCTTGCATCGGATTCTAATACAAGATCTGGGGCCGACGTGAAGATCATCCTGATATTCAAGACCTCTAAATGGTCTAGCCACCATTGAAGCGCTAGTTGGGATTCATGGTCTAGGGAATGAAGTCGGAATAAGCAAGTCCTCTGCGTAGGTGGTGAATTTTGAGTGTTTCAAGAACTCAATAATGAAGTAGACCTGGGAAAATGGCCTGAATTGATGAGGAAAGCCGGCAGACAATCCTTGCATGAGACCTGAGAGAGATGGTACAAAGCTGTAAGGTGTGTGAAATTTCTTATTTTATTGTTTTTACTTTGGATTGGGGTGGGTGGAGGATTGCATCCGTTGAGTTTATGAGAAAGCTGAGGAATTCTATGTGATGGGCTGAGGTTAAGATTGATTTCTCTTTATGAGGAAACCAAGGTCTGAGAGGAGAGAGCAGGTAATGTGAATTCGGGTGTGAAGTGTTAAATGATTTTGACACATTAGAAGGATAATTTCTAGCTAGATCATTAATCTGATACCCTAAGACCTGAGGTGGGAGACAACTAGATTCATTAGTTTGGTAAAGTACCATGGTATGGAAGTAAGTCCATATAGGTCTTGCAGTGCCATTGAAATTGAATGAATTTTTTGTAATCTTGATGAATGTGGGTGGTGAGGTAGGCATCCTGCAGATCCAAATGTACCATCCAATTGTTTTGTAATAAAGCATCTCTGAGATGTAAAAGGGTCTCCATTTTGAAATGGTGATAAACAACAAACTGGTTGAAGTGTTTGAAGTTTTTGAGCAGTCTCATTTTCTTGTTTTTCTTTTGAACTAATCAGAGTGAGCTGTAGGATGAGGGTAAGAGAGTTGGATGGCTTATTTGTGTAAGAGAGTGTGTATGTCTTGGGAAATTAAAGTTGACATTTTGGTTGAAACTTTCAGAGGAGGAGGGAAATATGTTGGAAAAGGAGTTTTGTAAAGTTATATGAAACAATTGTGAATTGCAGTTAATACCAAAGGGTCAGAAGTGATAGACTGCCATTTGATTAGGAAGAACCTTAATCAACCCCCTACAATAAGTGGGCCCGAAGGAAAACGTACTTGCTGGGTATGGTGTCCAGAGATTTCTTTGGCCATGTCCACGGTAACCTCTTGATCTGTGAGGATAGAATTGGGGTGACATTTTTGAAAATTTGAATTGTAGGAGCCTCTATACCCTTGAATTCTGAGGGCCCAGCCAGTAAAGCGACTCCTTCCTCTCCTGGCCCTGGCAAAAACCTGGTTGGAAAATACCTTTTAAGGGATTGTTGTGCCTTATCTAAGGAGGTAAAGGTGGTGAGATATTTGCTTTGCTCCTTGATAAAGGAATCCCTGAATAGTAATCCATCTGCCTTGATATCAGAGTCCATTGTTGTGAGATTTGCTTACTTGGAATCTAGTTTGAGTAACAAACCCTTACGTCTTTTATGGATAATTGCAGAGTTGTCATTTCCCAGAAGACAGAATGCTCTTTGTGTCCACATAGATAACTCTTTGGCATCAGTGGAAGCAATAGCTAAACTAGTAATTTCAGCGATATCAAAAATACATGATAATGGGACAATGATGTCCAACATTTATATGGCAGGTAGACCAGGCAAAAGCAACTCCTTTGCAACAATCTTTGCTGAATTTGGAGAAAATGGTACTCTGAAAAGGAAATGGTCTGGGACATTCAGACTCGAGTTTTGCTTCTGTTTGCTTGTCTATGGCTAAATAGAGTTTAGCAGCAATATATTCCCCTACATGGTCTGCTGGCAGACACTCTGTAGAGCTAGGGTGGTTAGTTAATTTGGGATCAAACATGGGTTGACCTTCGGCATCTAATAGCATTTTAGAATAAAAGGGATCTTGGGTGGAGGGGGTTATTTTCTGTTTCTTCACTTGCGAGTCAGACAAAAAATTAGAGTTATCCACCTCATCAGGTCATTATCGGTATCGGAGTCACCCATGTCATCATCTATATCTTGGATATTGGATATAACAATCTTTTGGGAACTATTATCTAAGTATTTGGACTTATATTTGCATTTAGTGGTAGACATATTCCCATCCTGAGAAAGAGGACTTAGAGGAACTTCATCCTCAAACACATGTGAGGAAGCCTCATCATCCAATAGTGCAGAGTTATTCTGAGAAATGTTTATATGTGAGACTGAGTTGATGAAAGTGCCACCGTCAACTTGTGCTTTCTGCTTTTCCCCACAGATAGGGCCAAATTGGACTGGGACAAACTTAGAACAGTATTTTCAAATGTTTTTGTCACTTTATTCATGGATGCTGAAACAGCTTGGGCAACAGAGTATTGAATAACGTAATTCAGGTTATTGCTAAAATCCTCTTCATTATCATTATTTTCTTCAAAAATAAGGCCTTAACCAATTGTTTTGTAAAAGGAGTAAATGGGTGAAAATGTGTGGTAAATAAGGGGCTAATACACACAAAGATACAGGTCAAAAAGGTTGCCCCCCTGAGGGAGGGGAAATTGTAGAGTTGCAGCTTGTTTGAAAAGGTGGGTCTGGGTGCAAGGCTGCATCCCCACGGTGTGTCAGAAAGCTGGCCTGTGTGAGGAAAACAAGCTTGGGTGAGACATGCAGGAGGAAAAAGGCTCCTCGAATGAGAAGTTAGCAGTAAGAAATGAAGCGGATGAGGAGAGGTCAGCTGGAATAGAATTCACCGGCGCCTCTGTGCGTAGCTGGTATGTTGAATAGAATTTTAAATGGGGCATTTTACTAACACCTGGGAAAGCATGTCCCAACTCCCAGCACATTGTCCAATGGCTGCTCATGGGGTCTCCAGGCCTGGGACCTCCATGCAGCTGCCAGGATTGTATACTGACCAATGCCACCAGTGTATATGTTAGCACGCTACATCAGAGATTCATGGATGCAATAAGCTGTTGACCAAGTTCTTTGTGGTGTCTGGGCCAGGCTAAAAGAGGGACTGGAGTATAAGTCATCCTGACATTTAGAACTGAATAACAGCATGTTAATACACAATCTAACATAGTTCTGGCTATAAAGCTTGCATTTACGTTTTCCTATGTTTTTAAAACACAATACTGGATATTTGTGCCTCAGGGTAGTGCCTTTTCTATTGTGGCTGGTGCTGTTATTTATGTTTGTGTGTGCCCCGTAATAGATACCAGGTTGTAAACACTGTGGTGGGCCCATGCAGAGGGCTCTTTCCACATGGAGGGCAGCAGAGGTGCTTGCGCCTTGGAGGAGACACAGTGAATAACACACATACACAGGAGTACTGGTACAGGTGTAAAGACCACTTGCAGTCTACAACCCCTTTTTTTATAGCCTCTGGCCATGCCTGGCCAGAGGATGTGTGGAGGGCCGTATCTGGGTCAACCAGACATCGGTAACAGTCTGAGTGGCTCACTACATCCCTCCCCAACGTGGTATCGAACATTAAACATGAATCTAACTTACGTAGTCTTTCAGCTTTTGGCTCGGTGGGAGGTTTGGCCTTAGGTTGTACCGGTGATGGTGTGAGCGATCAGGCCTCATCTCCCCATTCGATTCAGTGCGACAGGCTTGATTACTGTGTTTCTCTCATGGCTCTGCTCAGGGGTGTTTTCTCCTGGCAGTGCCCAGTGGCTCCCTTTGTCGATGGAGAAATTGCCTACCACTGTCTCATGTTTCCCTTCTTCCAGCATTTGAGGGGTGGGAGTCATCACTTTGCAGAACCATGAGAAGTTCCTTGTGATGGTCTCATGACTTTTGCACGCTGTTATCATTGTGCCGTCTGCTTTGACTACAGTCCACGTCTCTGGTTTGAATGGTGTACATAATTTCCACCGAGGCCTTTGGTCTTTGAGTATCATGTTGTCAACCTGTGTGATGTGCTGCGTAGTTGCTTACCTCTTCTCACTCAGACATATGTTGATCTTTCTGTGCCAAGCTTGTGTCTCCTGAGGGTCTAACTTGGTGGGGTCCATTCAAGGTGGAATGGGATAGTATTCCTCCTGGTTCCACAGAGCATCATGGTCCATGGGACTTGCTGCATGGTGCAGCTTGACATTCTTCGGTACTCCAGCCGGTCGATGGAGACTGAGTTTGGGATCAACCTTTTCTAGAATGGTGATTTTAAGGACTTGTTAAGAGTGTGCATGAAGTGCTCAGCGTCTGTGTTCGCTTGCGGCCACTGTAGGGTGATAGGGCGATGTCTGATACTAAATCATTCAAGGAGTTCCTTAAATTTGGCTCCGTGGAATGGGGGCCAATTGTCTGTTTGGATTTCTTCTCGGAGCCAAAAGAGTGTGGAGATCTTTTACAAGGCTGGCGCCACGTTGGTAACTGCTTGTGAATCAATGATGTCGCCTACAGGGTATTTCGAATAGCTGTCAATGATGGCAATGGTGATTTATCCATGAGGAAAACTCCAGAAATCCATGCTCACTTTAGACTATGGGGCTGTACAAGGCTCCTTGGTGATGATGGGAGAGGGGGCCTCTTGAGAGCTGGTGAGCTGGCAGGCCAGGCACCATTGTACTAG